>NC_073745.1:21040063-21369230 GCF_029784135.1 Toxorhynchites rutilus septentrionalis
CTGTCTACTTTTCTTCGAATTCCGTTTGAAAATTGCCCAATATTTCACAATTGGGCGAATTGAAGACAGTGGGTGGATTGATGTCCTTTTCGAAGAAATTCACCCCGTTGTTACGATACCAATGTAGTATTTCCCCGCTGTAGTAGCAACTTGCCATCTCAGGCCAAAGGCCAAAGGATATATTTTTATTCAGGCACTCCTGTTTGTAAATTTTGGAATTCATAGTATTGTTTGTCACGAAAATCTGAGTTTTTTGCACACAACTGCAAATCATAAGCTTTCTTGCGAATTTATCGGCGAATATAAATTCAAACTTGCTAGGGACATCACCTCGACCCAGAGTTGCTAGCTATAATTTTCAAAAATCCGGATGAATGGAAACAAAAATCAGGAAGAAATCAGGGTAGCTAAAATTGGGTTGTCCGAAAGCTCGTGCCGATCAGAACATGTTTGTTTTTTCGTATTTTATTATGCTGGCCATAGAATTAAAGTTTTTGTCATTGAGAGATTTCTGCAGGGATCTTTTGATCGTTTATATTTTTCCAAAAATCTACAGCATCACTACAGTGAAGAAGTTTATCAGCAGAAGATGAATTGTTTTTTTTTTTTAATTTTGTTGCTATTTGATTCGATTATAGACATATTCACCATATTCTCATCATTAAAGTTGGTTCTACTTCGAATATGACGAGCAAATGCCATAATTTTTTGTTATTATTTCGACTTCGAATATAAAAAAAATCTCTTGAATAATAATACATTCTGAAACGTATTCCTTCATCAATAACTGTGGCTAAACGTTATTGACGTTATTGACACGTTACACATCATAGAAGGTATTACTGCTTAAGGGGGAACTCCGGTTTGGAAAATCAAAGAAATTAAAATTTGTTTTTTGCTTTTTTGGGAAGCTTATGCCCTCAAAAATGTTGTCCTGAAAGGATTTTTCGATATTTGATTTCGTTGGAAAATTACAGCCAAAAGTATGAAGTCACCTCAAGGGATATAGTATTGCGGTACGAATTTCAAACACATTTTTTTCTCGAAACCATGTTATTCCAACGGGTGGTATCGAAATTTCAGGATTTACTCGACCAATTTGGCTGATTTTTTCTATCGGCATGGAAAAATAAATTATCTAAGGCGTTACATAGCCATTTTTTTATATCTCATTTTTTCGACTTTTTAAAAATCTCTATTTAGAGTAAAAAAATATCCAATTTTTAACAAAAATGGACGCCGTTTTGGCAATTTTCCGAATTTTCAAAAACCCTCTATGTAACGATTTTCAGACAGCATCTACGCATCCAACAATCATTATTCGTGCACTCAAAAATGGAAAATACATCTTCAAATATAACTTAAACAATAACCAAAATACACGAACACTTCACTTTATTCGTAACATCCGAAAAAAAATACGCGAAAATTCATTATTTTCCGACCTTCCAGACAGGGGTCGCCCCTTAAATTCGTCAGATAGTCGAGTTTCATGGAATTACCTAGCACTTTTTTGAAAAGCCTCGAATCATTTGTCCGTAGTGAAAATAATTCGGGATTTTCTACTCTGTAAAAACTTCAGTCGACTTACAACGACCATAGATAGTGATAAAAAAAAGTTGGGCACAGCTTTGTATCAGAAAAATCTAATTTAATGTAAGCATTAAACATAAAACACCAGGGAGCTATTATGGCGGTTCTCATTTCCAACCAGAAAAAGCTTTGACAGAGATTCCAATATATTTTGAGGATTCATTTTCATTTTAATAAAGTAAAATGTATAAAAATCGGGAGAAATCCGGATCATTTCTGAAAAATCAGGCAAAATTGGTCAGGATATCAGAAAACGTGTAAAAAAATCTGGGAGATCCTGAAAAATCTGAAAGGTTGGCATCTCTGCCTCGTGATTTTATAAAACTTTATCGGAAAGCTGCCCAAAATCAGGAAGAAATCAAAATAGATTGTCGGGATAGTTCGTGTCGATTTTTGGGAAAACAAAAGCATCATTTTCATAGGGAGACTTACATTTATTCTATTTTATTCTACACTAGCTGACCCGGCAAACTTCGTCCCGCCCAAAATTTGTTTTTTGTTATCAATACCATCAAACATTCACGTTTTCTTACTATGAGCAAGTTCATGGGTCCAATCGCAGAACTGTTCATTGATTGATCTTCTATTCGACCCAGTTGAATTTACCTTTTACTATCTGTAGGAATCTGTATTTCTAACAAAACTCATCATTATAATATCAGATTATTTTCAGACATCATTCTCGTTCAAGATTTTTCAACCACTTGCAAATAACATGTTTCTCCGTTACATGGAATAAATGTTTTATACAGAAAATATGAGAATAAAGAATAAAGACAGCCCTAAATCGGAAAATTCCTTCCTCGAGTTCTGCTATTATCAGCTCATCCGGCTATCCTTTTTTTGGTATAGATAGAAGAAGATATAGGAGTGCGTTTCATCACATTAAATTCCATTTCCAGTTTCGAACAAAGATCAATTTCGCTAGCGCAAACATCAAATGGACTAACAGCACTTGACACTATGTAATTGTAGAACATATGGGAATTTAATTCTACGAATTTTCCCTTTTTCCTTCAAAGTTTTCCGAAAACCTTCAATTGTCATGTTTGGTTGGAATATTTTTGGTTGAAATATGTGTAATATTTTTATGAGACCCCCTCTTCATTCCAGAGGAGGGAGGTGTGTCATACCATTGTAGAAACATTTCTCATACCCAAAAACCTCGAGTCATGCAGTTTGTGTTTCGTTTGTCTGGTAGCCCCCCTTAGAGAAGAGGGGAGGAGTATATTCACCATAGAAACGATTCGTGCCTCGTAAAACCTTCACATGCCAAATTTGGCTCCATTTGCTTGATTAGTTTTCGAATTATGCAGAAATTTGTGTTTCATTTGTATGACAGCCCACCCTTAGAGAGCCGAAGGAGTGTCTAACCTCCATAGAAATACTTCTTACATCCTAAAACCTCCACATGCCAAATTTGGTTTCGTTTGCTTGATTAATTCTCGAGTAATGCAGAAATTTGTGTTTCATTTATATGGCAGCCCTCCCTTAGAGAGGGGGGTGGAGAGTCTAACTACCATAGAAACATTTATTGCACCCTTAAACCTCCATATGCTTAATTTGGTTTCATTTGCTTGAATAATTCTCAAGTAATGCTGAAATTTGTGTTTCAGAGGTCTCAAACTATCACGAAAACCATCCCAGGCCCAAAAACCCCTACATACCAATTTTCATGTTGATCGGTTCAGTAGTTTCCGAGTCCATAAGAATCAGACAGACAGAAATCCATTTTTATATATAAAGATTCCACACTCTAACTATTTTGTTCCACAATATTTCGTCATCTTTTACGTAGATTAAAAATTCTATCCTCTCAGAATGTGTTCGTTTTCTCATCGAAAGCTGTTCAAGGTATTTTTGTGCTGGAATTGAAGTTTTTGCCATAAAAAAAATGCGGGGATCTTTTAATCGTTTATATTTTTCCCAAAAACCTACAGCTGCAGTGAATTGCAAAGAAATCAACATTCAGAATTTCTTTGAGTCCATACTTTGAAATGAATCATTACTCACCAAATGAGAATGAGAATAAAAAAATCAGCAGTAGATGCAATTTATTCTATATTTCAAAGTTTGGAGTAAATTTGAGGAGCATTTAATCACAAATCGTACTAGAAGTACAACATACTATGCGACTCTCAGAATTGAACGATCCGTAGCTTTCGTAACTTTTTTTTTTTTTTTTGAAGAATTGATTTTCCATTTCTTCCTGGCATTATTGTCCACTACACCGACACACACCAAGATAAAAATATGCACGTAAAATGTTCTAATACCTGAAAGTTGTAGCTTAAAAATGATGTACGATGTCAGTCCAATAGGGACCGACGCTGGGCTCAACGTGGTCATCCATCTGAAAAATACGTTTTCTCGAGGTGTGCAAAGTAGGTCTCCGTGGCGGCGATGACCTCCTCATTCGACTCAAATTTCTGCCCGACGAGTGACTTTTTCAAGTTTGGAAACAAAAAAAAAGTCGCATGAGGCATGGGGTGGATGAGGCAGCAGTCAAAATAAAACTACGAGTTCGATTAGGTTGAAATTTTGACAGTGGCCGTTTACAAGAGTGTACTACACGATAAGTAATCTCTCTTGCGATATATTGTATATCTCATCGATATTTTTTACGAAATTACAGCATGTCAAAAAACACTTAAAATTTCAGACTTCGCATTCTGTTCCTCTAATATTTTTGTCAAGTGTATATGCAATGAAAATTACCATATACAGTTACAGTGTCAGTCAGTAGCATTGTTAATTTGATTAGCCTGTTTGTGATCATGCATCTTAACATTATATTTTTGTTTTACGTTTTGTGTCATCCTAACTAACTCTGCATTTTCTTTATGTGTTTCTACATAATTTTTGAGAAAAGTAAAAATATTTTCGTGGCTATTTAGTATAGAAAATTTACCTTAAAAAAAACTGTTCGTTTACAGTGAAATCAGTAGAATCCAGATTTCCGATCTCCCTTAATTCATTATCGTTATCCTGAATATCATTTCTAACGTAAATATTTTGATCACTTTGTAGAAGGGCCAAATGCACCATATAGAATCAACGAGTGTCAATAAAAGAGAGGCAAATTGGTAGGAAAACACTATATCGTTTATCTCTGTGTATATATAGAGGAAAACGATAAACGCCATAAAGATTTTAAGTGGTGTAAGTGGAGCGGACTTGCACTGTGATCACCCGTATTCTAGAGCTTGCCACTCAGAATGCATTCAAGGCGTGTTATTTGGCATAGAAATCTCAACTAAGTACTAATAAAAATGACGCAAGTAATACTACGTTGAGACGGCGAAGTTCCTCTAGGAACGTTAGTGCCATTGAAGAAAAAGAAGTGGAGCGGATTACGATTCTCATAAAAGAGACAAAAATATATGATTCTGGGGAGCGAATAATTGAAAATTACGAAAAAAATAAAATGGCTGTATTATACTGTAAAATTGTAAACAAAACTGTAAATGTTTGCCTTTGGCTGTTACACTGGCAGGCTCAAACAAACTGGCAATATGCAAGAATGAGTGGAGGGTTGGCCACTCTGTTTTACACTCTAAAAGTATTCTTTCATCAATACCTCTGCGGCTACTCGTACATACATATCTGACAAGATCTAAATTTGCTGGGGATAACTCCTCTGGCAGTGGTCTCATAGAATTTTAGTCCTGGCAGCAACATATTAATAAACGGATTTTGACGTAGGACTACGTCTTTGATTGCTGTATAGGAAAGATGTAACGAAAAATTAAGAGATTTCAATAGCCCATTACGCAAAATCGATATTACGATGTATGTTATACTATATACCATTAGATAGAAAACTAATTCAGCAATCAGCATACATAACAGTAAAGATAATAAAACAATTTGTGTATTGTATTTAGCTGAACATGTGGAAAGTGGATTGTGTTGTGCGGAACGGTAACTCTTGGAGAAAACCAAAAAAAGATAACGATATTGTCATTCATTAGCAAAATGCTCGTAACGCGTGGTTTATTTTGTTAATGTGTGCTCAATTTTGATTCTCGGCAAAGCTGTAAATTTTCAATTTAATGCATTTTTTCAACTCTCTTGTAATATTTATATATTTTCTGTTTATCAAAAAAATATCCGGAAGATGGCAAGACAATTCATGAATTGGATAAACGAATAATCTTCTAGTGGAAGAGCAAATTCAAATATGTTGTTTCGTTTGACAAAGTTTCAATGCATAGTTAAAAGAACTAAATTGAAAAACAATTTTTCAAAACAATCACTATCCTATGTCAAGCTGTCATTCGTGTCCTTAGGCATAACAACGTGTGCTCCCGTGGCCGAGTGGTTAGCGTCATAACTAACAAGCCGGGTGTTCGGGTTCGATTCCCGTTCTGGTCGGGGGAATTTTTCGTCAAAGAAATTTCCTCAGACTTGCACTGTGATCACGCGTATTCTAGAGCTTGTCACTCAGAATGCATTCAAGGCGTGTTATTTGGCATAGAAATCTCAACTAAGTACTAATAAAAAATGACGCAAGTAATACTACGTTGAGACGGCGAAGTTCCTCTAGGAACGTTAGTGCCATTGAAGAAGAAGAAGAAGGCATAACAACCATTATATATTTTTTGCTACAGGGTCAACAGTACTATTATCAAGTGTAAGCAGAGCAACCCCAATAAATTACCCATGCATATCTGGCCATCGAAAGATTGTTTTTCCAAAAATTACAAAACCGCTTCTATTAATTGTACCCAATGTTAAAATCAACACGATCTCTATTGTCAATATTTTGAAGACCCACTACTTCCCCTGGCCAAACAAAACTCCAAGAATCACCCTCACTCAAAGTTATTGATATTTTTTCCCAAAAAAAACACGATCTTTTCATTTGTTTGTCATTCTTTCTGGGTAAACATAAAAAATATTTGTTGACGGAATTTGCAAGAACAAATTTCACTCTATATAATATGTGATTTTTAAAACTATGTTATTTTTTCTGTTTGAGTAAACTAAAATTGAAATCATGAGTTTTTGGATGAAAACCCATCAATAGCTGAAATATGCTCTTTCAAATGCCGCCAATAAACTTTGTTTATGTTTACCCCAGAAAGAATAACAAATACAACAGTTTTTTTCATGGTGACCCTAACGTAACTTAGAAAAAAGGCGCTATATCGATTATTTCAAGAGATAGGAGCAAATTTTGTTATACAAAGATGTTTCAAATAACTGGGACTATAACATTGTCCAACTATGTTTACCTCCATCTATAAAGGTAAGAAAGCTATATTTTTTATTTCATCGACAATTTTGGTCACCCTATTTTTGATAACATAACAATGAGCGCTCTATCAGATGTAACAACTTTGTCGAAGACAGTTTCTGTCTAGAGAATAGCTGTCGAGCTCTAAATGCTAATTTCCATTTAAATGCACCTTCTGGACCATTGTGCACTGGCCACAAACACAAACACAATGCCACAATTTCCAACAGCATGGAAACAGATCGGAGACGGGAGATTTTTCTATAATTTCACACTGCCTTCCGAGAAGGCAAGAAAACACGAATGATTTTTCATGGTATTGAAATCTCTACTCTAGGATAATGATCAGTTAAACATCAAGCACAGCTGGGAAGTGTAGTCTGGTTCACGGTTCTAAGATTTGTTCAGTTCACAGCAGACCAGCAGACATGCACTTTATTTTGTTCTAATGAACTGTTGATTCCATTATTTGTTATTCTGTACCGGATCTGGCATCATAATCGATGCCCGCTGCAGCGGTATTTTTTGGTTCACAGCGCACCATCGTTGTCCTGCCCAACCATCTCTGGGTCTCCCAAGAGAAATTAGTGTGCTCTAAAATTAAATCACTCTTCCCTGGTTTAGTTCCTATCTCAAACGCGCGTAAGTTTCTTCCAAACAACACACACACACACACACACACACACACACAAACGGATCCAAACGCCTTTATCCAATTCGCAGCACCGTTCTCCGGTGGCCATAATGCGACTAGACTGCGTCGCACCCGGGGATATTCATACGGTGATGATTAAACTTCTCATCCTGAGGATGTTTCGAAACACCGGTTCGCGTAACGCGGTCATGTAGTGCTAGTGCATAAATGTCGTCTGCAACAGAAAGGACATGGTGTCGTCATTCTTATCTCGGTAGGATTGGTTAGACTGATGGTGGGCGATGCCGCTGTGTTTGGAGCTGTTGTTCGGAGGCGCCGCTGAGCAATTTCCTATTGTTTTGAGAGAAAGTTGCAGGAAGATAGAGTACTTTCCGTTAGATGCGTTGACATTCGCATTCCGGCGATGGAAGCACCCGACTTGCCCCGGCGTGGAAACTCACGTTGTGTCACTCCTAGAGGAATTCCCTCACCACCGCTGGATGGCTTGTGGTGAATTACGAAAGTTGGTTGATTTTCTTTTGCAATATGCATCTCTTTTCAGAGCTATATATGGGAAGGTCGCTACCACAGATTAAAACGAGTGACGATGACAATATGTGCGAGAGATTTGTTTTGTATCATATCCAGAACTCGGGCTTGATGAGAAGGACGAACTTTGCCCGTTGCGACTCGTATTAAGCGAAGGCGTTTGTTTACGTGATAAACTCTGCATATTGCATAACAAGCGACTCGCGGATGTAGAATTGAGCTCACTAAAACTGGGACGAGTTCTAATTCCGCTCATATATACACGAATTAATCAAATAATTTAATAAATTAAAGTTTGGTTGAGTATAGTTCCTCCCTTGAACTAATGAAATGCATTTAAATGCACACAGCGTACAGCGCTACGGTTTAATTTCGTTCGGAGATGTGTAACGAATCTACTCATATTCCCGGCGAACGCTCAAATGACCGCTTCCGGCATTTATTAGAGACCACGTCAAACTCGTAAGACAGTATCGTGACCGGCAGCCCGCCACCATAGAAGACGTGTAATGCAACACGAGCATAACTGCATGATTGATGAAACGGCCCGAAGCGAACGCATAAACGTGGAACACATAAGCAAACGGAACATACGGGAACTGAATGGGAATAATCTCGATCACTTGGGTTGGCAAATGCTTTGCTATTTCATACACCGGGCAATGGTTCGAAACAATCTGTAAGGCAGGATTATGAGATTGTAATTCGGTCTCGAAGTTTGGACTGGTATAATTCAACAAAAATCGATGATGAATGCAAAACCGAATAGGGGCATTCCGAGCTCACTATTGTGTATCATTTGAGGGAGTTCACGCCAACTCGTCTATGAGGTTGATAACATCCGCTCAGAATTTTTTCAAACTTTGTAGAGATATCAGTTGATGGAGCATCTTAGCATAATGCATTCTTTCAAAATTAGTCTAGACTGTTGTCTGGAAAAGGAGAATTTTTCGCACTTTTTATTAGTCAATACAGTGGCAGCTCATACAAATATGTGTTCTATAAATTACTATTGCAAAACTGTTCGAACTTTCATGAAAAGGTACGAAAAAGCACAATTGAATTCAAAATTGATGATAAAACAAAAAAAAATGAACTGAAAAATCAGTGCAGAGCATTTCCAAAACAGAAATTCGATGTTCTAGAAATGCTCATTTCAGAAATGTCTGATTGTTCTTCATGCAAGGCGATCACAAATGGTCACAAATTGTCCATGCAATTCGAAATAAACATTTTAAGGGAAAACAAGCTTTTTTTTTCCTTTTTTTCTGCGATGAGTCACGAAATATATCGCCGAATCGATTTAATGTAGATGAATTCCCTCGGCTGCCCTCCGAGGTAGTTTCCGCCGTCGCTAGTTTAAGTATAGTATTGGAAAGATTAAAAATGCAGTAAATCACTCAATACATCCCGCGTCGAAAATCGTTATAAAAGTTCTCATGCCCTTCCGTAGCATGTAACGGATAACGGATAACTTTCGTCACTGTGTGTTGAAATATACCATTTATAAGAAAAAATATTAAACGCGATGAGTCACGAAATATATCGCCACTTCCTGGCATGTCACGTTGACCTTCGATTCAAGCAAAGTGGGTAAAGTCGGCGCTACACGGTTCGTCCAACGTTCGACTCGAATGTTGGACTCAAGCATTTGACTCAATGAATCGATAAATATTGTGACGAATGTGTTTCTACACGGTGAAGTGAATACATACATACATACAGATCCAATACATTCGGTCCAAACAATCGGCGAGCATTTGGATCAAATGTTCGTGTATCGAAATTGCTGCCGTAGCAATTATACTGATATTGGCCTGATAAAAAGGATACGAAAAAGAAGAAAAGAAAAGAAAAAAAAGAATAGAAAAGAAAAGGATCTATCATTGGCTGTAAAAATGACTGTCTTTTTTTTATAAATTCGTTTATTTTTACAGGCTCTATTACATAAGTTTAAAGGAGCCGAAATCTTAAATATATTTTTAAAACTATATATATGAACAATTTTCTTAAATCTATGGTTAGTAATGTGGGAAACCGATTACTCGCGGTGGACTCGAGATTAAAAGGGTGACATATTTTTCTCAGGAAAAGGATGGGGTATAAGGAAATTATTACAATGTTGATAATCACACACACTCAATTCTTAAATCTATTCGTACATCTGTTGTGAATTTACATTTCATTCTCCTGTTTATAGCAAGCGGACCAATTACTCACAAAGGAAGATATGGAGGGTATAAGGATATAAGGATAATCACACACGAACATCGATAGATTTAAGGAAAACATATATTTGGGACATGTAATCAAGGTCTAACCGAGCCAACACATCTCTCACCGGCACATTGGGCTGCCTTCCTCTAGCCCGAAGAGAGTTTTCTAAATTCGATCTGGCAACAAGATACTCCTCGCACGACCAAACAACGTGTTTGATGTCGTGGTAACCTCGGCCACAAACGCAGATATTGCTGCCGGCCAGATTGAAACGAAAGAGTAGCGCGTCTAACGAACAGTGATTGGACATGAGTCGGGAGAAGGTGCGAATAAAGTCCAGACTTTTGAACCATGGTTTGAGGCTAACCTTAGGGATAATCGAGTGAAACCACCGGCCCAATTCATCTTCGTTCCATTTGCGTTGCCAGTTAGCGATGGTATTTTTACGGACTAAAGAGTAAAATTCATTGAAGGCGATTTGACGCTGATAAATATCGCCTTCAATCGCACCTACCTTTGCTAATGAGTCAGCCCTCTCATTACCCGGAATTGAGCAATGAGAAGGGACCCACACAAAGGTAATGACATAACAGCGTCTGGATAAAGCACTCAAAATTTTTCGTATTCTCTCAAGGAAGTACGGCGAGTGCTTTTCCGGCCTCACTGAACGGATAGCTTCGACAGAGCTAAGACTATCCGTTACAATGTAATAGTGTTCAACAGGTCGTGAGGCGACGCTGTCCAGCGCCCAATGAATTGCTGCCAATTCAGCAATATACACTGAGCAAGGATTCTGAAGACTGTGTGAGGTGCTAAAAAAATCGTTGAACACTCCAAATCCTGTGGAGTCATTTATAGTGGACCCATCAGTAAAGTACATATTATCACAATTGATACCCCTATATTTTTCATCGAAGATCGTTGGAGCGACCCTCGATCGTTGGTAATCTGAATATCCATGGATATCTTGCTTCATGGACAGATCAAAATGCACAGAGGAATTGATGTAGTCAGGGAAACAAACACGGTTGGGAATATACGAAGAAGGATCAACCTGCATGGAGATGAATTCATGATATGAACTCATGAATCCGGAGTGAAAATTTAGCTCGATCAGCCGCTCAAAATTTCCGATCACCAATGGGTTCATGACCTTACACCGGATGAAGAACCGAAGAGATAATAAATTGAAGCGATCTTTTAGTGGGAGTAGGCCTGCCAAAACCTCGAGACTCATGGTATGCGTTGAGGGCATACATCCCAACGCAATACGGAGACAAAGATACTGAATTCGCTCGAGTTTAATTAAGTGTGTTTTGGCAGCTGATTGAAAACAGAAACTGCCATACTCCATCACTGAGAGAATAGTTGTTCTATACAACATTATAAGATCCTCGGGATGGGCTCCCCACCAGGTGCCGGTAATTGTACGGAGAAAATTTATTCTTTGTTGGCATTTTTTTACTCAGATACCTAATATGGGCCCCCCAAGTACATTTGGAGTCGAACCAGACCCCAAGATACTTGAATGACATAGCATGAGTGATCGGTTTACCCAAAAGTTGAAGCTTTGGTTTTGCTGGTCTATGCTTCCTAGAAAAAAACACCATCTCTGTTTTCTCCGTGGAGAATTCGATCCCTAGCCCAATGGCCCAGGTTGAAAAATTGTTCAAAGTATCTTGTAAGGGTTCTTGTAGGTCGGATTCTGTTGATCCTACGACGGAGACCACTCCATCATCTGCAAGTTGTCTTAGGCTGCAATTTTGTGTAAGGCAATTGTCGATGTCGCTTACATAGAAGTTGTACAAAAGGGGGCTTAAACATGAGCCCTGGGGGAGGCCCATGTAAGAGACCCGACTTACTGCCGAATCTCCGTGAGAAAAGTTCAAATGCTTCTCACAAAGCAAGTTATATAACATATTATTCAATAGAGGCGGCAGACCCCGAGAGTGTAATTTGTCTGTCAAAACCTCTATTGAAACAGAATCAAAGGCCCCCTTTATGTCCAAGAATACTGAAGCCATTTGTTTTTTTCCGGCGTAAGCCATTTGAATTTCTGAAGAAAGCAACGTAGGACAATCATTCGTCCCCTTGCCCCTGCGGAACCCATATTGTGTATCTGAGAGTAGGCCATTCGTTTCAACCCATCGATCAAGGCGAAAAAAGATGATTTTCTCCAACAATTTCCGTATACAAGACAGCATTGCTAGTGAGCGGTACGAATTGAAGTCGGACGCGGGTTTTCCGGGTTTTTGAATAGCTATAACTCGTACTTGTCTCCAATCATCTGGAACAATATTATGCTCCATAAACCGATTGAATAAATTCAACAAGCGATGTTTCGCCACATCAGGGAGGTTTTTCAGCAAGTTGAACTTAATTCTATCCGTTCCTGGAGCCGAATTGTTACAAGAAAGGAGAGCAAGAGAGAATTCTACCATCGAAAACCCGGAATCAAGATCGCACCTATCTTGTGGTATATCTCGAACAATTTTTTGCACAGGAGCGGAATCAGGACAAACCTTCCGTGCAAAATTAAAAATCCATCGATGTGAATATTCTTCGCTTTCATTCGTTGAAGAGCGATTTCTCATGTTTCGAGCCACTTTCCATAATTTTTTCATTGACGTTTCTCGTGACAAACCTCCCACGAAATTTCGTCAATAAGCACGTTTTTTCCCTTTGATCAAGTTTTTAAATTGATTTTCAAGGTCCAAATACTATTGAAAATTTTCAATGGTTCCACGTTTCCGAAAAGCTTTGAATGAGTTCGATTTATCCTGATAAAGCTTGGAACATTGGCTATCCCACCATGGATTGGGAGGCCTTCGACGAATAGTGGAGCCTGGGATGGGTTTCGTTTGAGCGCGAACCGCGCTGTCATAGATCAAACGAGAAAGGAAGTTATACTCCTCCAATGGAGGTAAACCATCTCTGGAATTGATGACTAGAGCAATCGCGTCCGCATATTGTTTCCAGTCAATGTGTCTTGTGAGGTCATGTGTGAGGAAATTTTGATTGGCAAGTGATCACTACCGTTGGGGTCCTGGATTACATTCCACTTGCAATCTAACGATAGTGAATTCGAGCAAAGCGAGAGGTCAAGAGCACTTGGGTTAGCAGGAGGTTTAGGTACACGTGTTGTTTCCCCAGTGTTCAAAAGTGTCATATTGAAGCTGTTACAAAGATCATATATCAACAGTGAACGATTGTCGTCGTACTGTTCCCCCCAGGCAGTTCCGTGAGAGTTGAAGTCTCCCAAGATCAATCGTGGCTCAGGAAGGAGTGAGCACATGTCAACAAGTTGCTTGCGGCTAACCGCAGCTCTCGGAGGCCAATACAAGCTGACAATACAGAGGTCTTTTCCTCTGATGTTTGCATGACAAGCAACAGCTTCAATCCCTCCAATAGGTGGAAGGTCAATTCGAAAAAATGAGTGGCACTTATGAAATGACTGTCTTGACCGAAAACGATTTTTTTAGTTCAGATGACAAAGTTTTAGCGGAGTAACTATGACTTTTCTGGAAGTGATTCTACGGAACTTCTCAATATCTCGTCTGTACCTTGCGAGGCCGTAACATTTAACACGTTGAGGCCCACATCGTTATAAATGCGCTTTCCATTCAACCCAAATTAAAAGAGTGAGCAATTAACGAAATTAGGGAAACAGGCGAAACATAGTTTGCTAAATACACGGCCCAGACAGAGAAAAATATCTATTCTCGTTCATGGTCTTCTTTTTCCACTTAGAAAACATTTTCCAACTTCATTTAATGATGAGGTCAAATATTCACCCTCATTCTTGTTTTCGAACGAAAAGAAAACGTTCGAAAATATGCCCCATTTGTATTGTTGTTTTCGTATGAATCAAATCCATTCATTCGAACTTTCGAAAATTGAAGAACTCGAACGAATTGCCCATTCTATTGCGAATGCGTTTTTTCACGTAGTTTTCAAACGTCACTTTTTTCTTGCGAATCTCGCTCGTTTGTTAAATGAGTATTTAGGTTTTTCGGATAATTCGAGCTTAAGTCGTACTGATTCTACTGCTTAATCTATTTTAGAAGAAATTGAGTCATTGAGAATTATGAATATGAGCCATAAAGATTATTAATATTGCATTTCTTTTCATTTAGTGATGCGATATAATGCCGGTTTCAGTCCTCGCATGAAAATCGCTGCCATCCTCCCAGCATTGATATCAATTTTCGTTGTATAATTACTCATGTTTCCGCAACCCGCTCAACACGTTCGTCGCCCCGTGAGCCATATACAACAGTCATTCGCTAATTGAACTTTCTTCAACTGAACTGCTGCAAAGCGGTTATGTATCAATAATAGACGTCATCTTCAATTTGAATTATTGCTTTTGCTGTTTTGCAGTCCAGTTGGCGAGTAAAATTCGATAATTGGGTTGATTTTCCGGCCCATTTAACGAATGATCACTGGGTATGGGTGATACTTTCATCGTTGCTTTGATGAAATCTTGCATGAAATTTTATTGATGCATGAAATCTTGCATCTGATGTTTACGTTCGAAAAAGGTCTTGTTCGAACAGATTCGTACGAAAACAAGAAAACATTTTTCGAAATTGTCCGAATCAAGTCTTTCGAACGAAAGTCACATACGGCCGTAAAAAAGAATAGGGGTGGTTATCACACTTTTATATAACAGCACTAGTAGCTATATGGATAGCGTGGTCGTATGAAACAGCTTTGCATTCCATCCGTCCTTGGTTCGATCCCCATTGACGTCGTATAAACTTTTTTTTGGCACAATTCCAAATGAAATGAAGAAAGAAAAAAGAAAGAGATGTCTGCTCCCATACATATATACCTTTTTTATGTTATTAAAACAGCTCATTATTTGCGCATTTGGCCCTTCAGCTCACGAAATGGCATTATTTCTGACGAAGATGAAATGTTTTCAGTTTTTTTTTTTTTTTTGGGTGTACGTACCCTCGATGTAACGTACATTTTACCTCAATATAACGTACTTATTTTCAATGTGTAACAATTCTCTTCAGAATCGGTACTTTGAGTTCCAAGAACAATTTATTAAATATCCCTCAAATCTTACAGATTCACAGAGGTCTTTTAGTGGCCTCGGTATAGGTTCCTGAGTTCCAATGATGGTTTTTTTAAACGGTTTTATTTTGCTTGACCTGTTTGCATGTTTGCAACTATGTACGTTTGTAACTATGTATGTGTGTATGTAGCGTTCCCACATTAACAGAAATTTGACCCCTTTCCGACTGATTTGAATTTTAGAGCACATCTTTAACTCTGCAGTCATTATGAAACCGCGTGTTTCTCAAAACCCCATCATTGGTATTTTTATTTTAGTCTCATCAATGTCCTAGATCAGTGGTATTCAACAATTTTTTCCAGAGGGGCCACAAACACATGTTAGGCATGGTGTCGTGGGCCGCAAAACGAAAATGAATGTAAGGTAATTGATATTGGTTTGTGCATTAAATTGATGAAATTTCATCAATTGTTTTGCAGCTTATAGGAACGGTTCCGAATGCTAGCATTCAGAGGTAGACGAGGCGCTATACATCAGCTTTCCACAAAAACGGGAAGGTACTGCAAGTGAATGCTCAAAAGATTCATTCTCAAATGGTTTGAGAATGTGAATACGGTCAAGGGTACGTATACTTATGATAACCGGGAATGAGTATTGAAATCGTATTGGGGTTATTGATAAGTATGAGGAATAATTCTCTGCGGAAGTGTGGAGCCGGAATTCCCAACCATGTTAAATATTCAGCGCAGATGAGAGCGAGCGGTGCAGTTTGCAAACACAGATGTAAGTCCTAAGCTCAACCCATCAATTGAGTGAATACTCTTGCATTTCGTATCAAGATACTGAGAAAATCCTTCGGATTTCGGCATTAGTTGACCCAGTGAAAATCCCAACGTATCCAATGGTACAATGGTACCGATGTTCTAGTTAGGTACGTTGGAGAGTAAGTTCTGTCTCTAAACGCGAAAAAATATTTGCGAAAGATCATTCTGGACTACATTGCATGTATAAAAAACTTCAGAAGTGGTCTGATAACATTTCCAGGGTGTTATGTTTTCATTCATCATTTCTATGATTTGATTTTATTGATGTCAAACAGTCTCAGAGAAAAATGTTTTACTTTCCTTCGATTTGATAAATTGATAATTTTGATTTCAATGTTTTTTAAAATTCATTTTTAAGTTATTCATCTGTTTACCTCCAATCAAATGTATGAAGGAAAAATGACGATAAAGGTTGGCTTCCCCTACTAATTGGATTTTATCATCATTATTCACTAACCATACTAAAATAGCAATAAAATAAAGTAATCTGAGCTATTTCTCTGAGTTTTTTTACGCTTTGCTATAACGTACAATTCGATACAACATACAAGTTTGAGATTGAAATGTTGGTTATATCGAAGTTTCACTGTAACACCTTCGAAATCATAAATTTTGAAGTTTTTTGCTTCTAAAATGTTACTCAAATCCACTTATTCAGATGTTTCACAACTGCATCCTGTGCCAAAGTTTGTCATCTTTCAAATGGAAGCAACATTAGCGTCCTTTTTGAATTGAAGCCATTTTGAAGCAAAGTACTCAAAATAGGAAAATTCTATAACTCTGTCATTGTTGACATTTGATCATATGCATGGATGGATTTTTTTCACTCTACTATCAGCCAACCTGACACCCTGTACATATATTTTTTTATGTAAGATAGATGTTTTCTGGTATTAAGGCAATGAATCAAAAAAATGTTTTTTCTCGTACTGTAGAACCACGAAACGAAACGGAGCGAAAAAAAATATGAGGAGCTGAGGAGCTTTTTCGGCATATCAAATCGAATGCCAATGAGCCAAAAAATATCACACTGGCGGAAATAAAAGATCCTAGTCACATATATTTAGTCCATTCGCATAGGAATATTGAACGAAGACTAAAAACAAGATAATTTTCAAAAGTCATCATTCAAAAACGAAGAGAAACATATCTCTGTATTTTGGATATGTTATGTAAAAGTTTTTTCTCAGCATTTTATAAAAAATATAAAACATATAGCGCTTCCTATCTTTAACCATGTAAACTATGAAAACCAAATACAATCAAAAATAACAAAAACCAAAACCCGTTTTTTGCGAATATGATATTGTTTTAAAGGATACTAGCTCATCTAGTTTAAATCTGATATGCCGATCAACTAAATCGGACTAGTAGTTCAAAAGTTAAAAAAAATCATTTTTGGAAAAAAGTGGAGAAAGTTGATTTTTGGATCACCCTAAAATCGATATGAACACCCTAACGCCAGAATAAAATAATACGTGTGTAATATTTCACGAAAAGAAACAAAAATTTCAAGAAAAAAATATTATATTTTGCAAAGGATTGGGTTTTGTTTTCGTAACTATTGATTGTATTAGTTTTTTTATTTACATGGCTTCAAACTAGAGGGCGCTGTATTTGTTTATATTTTTTCTTTTTACAACCTGATCCTTTCACATTACATTTCTAAAAATCAGAGATGTGACTTTTATTTTTTTTGAGTTTTGCTAACGCTCGGTCGAACTAAACTAAAGGATCGTGTCCTATGTTTCAAATCATCCGGACATTCGGTGGAACACAGGTTTACTTGCGAGAGGCCGCCGCTTCCGACCGTCGACTCGGATTGCGTCACTTCGGAGCCTTGGGGCTGCCTCAGTTCCTTATCCTCGTTAGGACCCATCGTCCCCATCACATTGATTCTGGATAACGATCATTACGAAAAAATAAATTCAAATTAAAAATTACGCTTTGGTAGCGTTCATACGTAGATATCGCGAATCCCAAATACGCATTTTCGTAGCAATAAAAATAACAAAACACTGCACACAACAAGGCAGTGGCAACACAAAAGATAACTGAAAGTCCGTGGGAACAATAAAGCTCCTCTATATTGTATTTCGGATCCGGTGGAGTTAACTCTTCTGTACTCGCGCGCTAAATTGTAACTCGTATACTCACAGATTGTACGTGTCTCTATAATATTGTTATTGTGTATTTTTAGGCATTATTGGTGTTTATTTGAAAAAAACCAATAGAATGAAAAAATTCCAGAAAGTATTTTTTCTTTAACTTTTTTCATTAAATTCAGCCACCTCATTGATTCTCGGTCTGTCAAACCATATGCGCGTGTATGGGAGGGTTAATACGTAAGAACAAATCAAAAAAAGGAAAACATGATTTTTCGTACCATCGGTTAACTTTTAAAAACCATAACTCAAGAACGAAAAATAACGCCTCTCTGATTTTTGGATATGTTATGTAAAAAAATCATTCAAGACAAAATATAAAAAAATATAGCGCCCTTGGTCTCGAGAGCATGTGAATTATAAAAAAACAAATACAATCAATAATGTTGAAAATAAAATCCAATCCAAAGTACTTCAAAAGTTATGAATTTTTGAAAAAAGTTCATTTCGAAAAAAAGGGGAAAAAGTTGATTTTTCGGACCACCCTAAAATGAAAATTTATTTATTTTATTTCTTTATTTCGTCAAACTATAGTAGACAACAAATTACATACATTGCATTACAATTACAATATACTTAATGAATAATTTATAGCTATATTTATTTTAGTATTAATAATAAATTACGAACTGCAACGCAGCAAACATATATGACAAAACTGTAATTCACGCATACAATGATCTCTCAGTCAATGACTTTTTCAATAATTTCTTCGACATTGTCACATCAATTACATTACTGTACTTATTGTACGTTCTCATCATTCTATTAAGTGGACCATTCATAGCATATAAAGTTCGAAATGAAGTTGGTTTGAACAAATTCCGTGCTCGCAAGGCTCGTGTTGGTGCATAAAAATTTTGATTTTCAAGTAAGTTTTCAGAGCTAATCCTGTGTGAAACTAAGTCAATTAAACATGAAATTGTGGCATTTTCTCTGCGTTTCTCAAGTGTTTCAATATTTATTAACATACAACGAGCTTCATATGGGGGAAGGGGAGATGTTGTCCAGCCTAGCTTTCTCAGGGCAAATAATAAAAATTATTTTGTACTGATTCTATTCGATTGGAGTGCAGTTCTTGATAGAGTGCCTAACAGCACTGCAATATTTTAAAATAGATCTTACAAAACTTATATACAATGTTTTTATTGTGTATGGATCACTGAAATTGTAACTAAATCTTTTCATGAAACCGAGTATACTATTTGCTTTATTGATCATTGTATTGTAATGTTCGCCAAAAGTGAGTTTCGAATCAAGAATTATACCTAAATCTCTAATTTTGAAGCATCTCTCTACAGTTTCAAATCCTAGAGAACATATGAAGTCATAAGTTTCATGTTTTCGAGTATACGATATAATATTACATTTTTTCACATTAATATCTAAAAGACTTTTCACGCACCATTCGAAGAAAACATCTACTTCTTGTTGGAAAATCACAAGGTCACTACATTTGGTTACTTCCATGTACAATTTCATATCATCAGCATATATTAGAATGTTGAGGTTAATTAATACTAGTGACACATCATTTACGAATAGGATGAAAAGTAAAGGGCCTAAGTGAGAACCTTGTGGAACTCCGGATGTGACATTCACTGGATTAGAGATTTATCCTCTAAAGCGAACAAACTGTGTTCTATTGGTGAGGTAAGATTCTACCCACTTCAATAAAGTTCCAGTTACTCCCATACGTTGGAGCTTGAAACTAAGCATTGGAATATCTACTCTGTCGAAAGCCTTGCAGTCTGTATAAAGAGTCTCGACAACGTTGCCTCTATCCATTAACGCAAGAGAATAGGATACAAATTCTAACAGATTTGTGGCAGTGGATCTTCCTTTATAAAAACCATGTTGATTCGGTGAAATATAATATTTTAACTGATTGTACATTTTAGTATTGACAATAGATTCAAATAATTTGGGAATACAAGATAATATGGCGATGCCACGATAGTTATTTATGTCAGAACGGTTACCCGATTTGAATATGGGTAGTAGGAATGATTTTTTATATACAGAAGGAAATATTGCCAATTTTAGCGATAAATTGAAAACCAAGGACAAAGGATGAACGAAAGCCTGTGCCAACTTTTTCAACAACATTTTCGGCATATGGAAGGATACCATCCGGCCCGGGACCTTTAGATGAATCCAGATAAAACACACTCGGGTAAAAACTAAAAATAATCGTAATCTCGAACCACGTTATTTGTTGTGTAGTTACCTTGGAAAAAACGGGCGAATTGATTACTAATATCACTATCATTTGATCCAACGTATTCTCCAAATTTCATACTTGATGGAAAATTATTAGATTTCATCTTATCGCTGGCAAAATTAAAAAATTTCTTAGGATCGGATTTAATATTATTTTCTATCCTTGTAATATACCTTTTATATTCTAGTGATATTTTCGCATCAAGTTTTTTACAAATTTCTTTGTATATGATTAAATTATCCAAATTTTCGCTGGCTTTGTATCTTTTATGAGCTTTTTGTTTTTTGTTTTTGAGATTTTTAATATCACGAGTGAACCATACTGGTGTTTTTGAATTTGTATTAAGTTTTTTCTTTCTTGTTGGAACATGTTCACTTATGATTCTATACAGATTATCATCAAAAATTTCAACAGCTTTGTGTATGTTCCTTTCATCTTTAAGTAGAAATGACCAATTTATATAATTAAGCTTACAATTAATTTGCTCGTAGTCTGCCTTTTTGAAATCAAAATTTATCTCAAAATCGCAATCGGCGGGGCGTGTACTTGTGCTATCGATAAATAAAGAGTATTCTATAGCGGTGTGGAATTTTTCATCTTTCCAAAGGGGACATTCAGCTTTCGAAACATGGAAAAATCTTCTGTGCAATTAGTAAACCACAAGTCTAGGAAACAATTTAGTTCATTTGAAATAGGATTGATTTGACAAAGACCTAGTTGGCTTGTTTTATCGAAAATAAGCTGCAATGTCTCATTTTCGCCTACAATCGGGAGTAAAATTGATTCGTTCTTCTCGTCTACAATGAAATCAATTGTATTTTGATTGAAGTCCCCGTAAATATGGATTTTAATATTAGGGTCGAGTTCATCAATAAATGACTCTGCAATATTTAAAAAAAAATTTCTCATAAGAATGTTTTTTGGCAAAATTAGGAGGGAAATAGATAGATACAAAAACATGTGTTTGGCCATTAATACATACTTTAACCCACACATCATCAAATTCTTTATGCTGTTCACTAGGAATACGAACTGCGTTTAACAAGGCATTTACAGCAATGAGTACACCACCCCCCGATTTTTTATCACACAATGACAAATCCCGATCACACCTAAACACGTTAAAATTGCTACCAAATAATTCTTCACTTTTCATTGTGTCGTTCCAACTGGTTTCAGTGGCCAGTATTATATTGTACAGGCAAGCATTAACTGTTTTATATATTTGTTTCATTTTCGCCGCACTATGCATTCTATTGAAATTTTGACAATAAATAATTATTTCAAGTAAACCAGTATGAACTAAATCTTCATCCGAAGAATGCGTCAGTGGTGGTGAAAACTGGTCACCCTAATGAAAAAATAGAAAAATACGGGTTCCCGAAAAACGCAGTTCTACGTCAAAACTTTCACCGCTTTTAATTAAGACATAAATTAGGAAGGTGAGTGAGCCTCATTATTGAAGTGTTACAATTGGCACAAAGTCCGTGAGTTATTGAAAAACGCGACAAAATTTCTATTTTACAGAAAACTTTATTTATAACCAAGCAGAATTGCAAACATTCAAGTAGATCCACGCAGCATCTTCGAGTCTAGCGCCTCACGCATCCGATGTTCAAAACAAATCCAACATTCGAATCGTACCAAAATTCATTCCCTTCGTTATCACGCACTTGCCAGAGTGTTCATCCGCGAGCCGAAAACTCCCGACAGGTCGATCCGAAGCAGCTCCCCCCGGATGATGCCCACACCGACGACGACGGCGTCGAGAGGCGTAAAGACGAGATAACGGAGCGTTTCGAGACTGGGATGGGGAAAAACACGCCGGCTGGGACATCATCACAACATACGCGCGCGATTGTTCGATTCACAATCCTGAGGCCACGTTTCGCCAGTCGTTTGCGAAGCGTCGTCGTGAGCGGGTTGGAAAATTGGACGGGAAAAGCTACGCTGCTGTTTGATTTGTCAGGAAAAACATGTGCGCCGAGTGAAACCGGGCTTCATATTATGAACTAATGTGGTGTGATTAGAGGTGAAAAGAATTATTTTTGCAGTGTCAAAAACGTTGTGAATACATTACGTGAACTGTGTTGTGACGTTCGGATTATTTTTAAAAATAAAACAATCATTTTGATAAAAAAAATAAACATAACTAGATGTTCAAAGTGGGAAATCGGAAACCAAAATACCGCAGCGATTGCAATATTCGCAAATATTTCTTTCGCATGTCAGTGACCAGTAGTTGCTCGAGCAGCTCGAAGTGATTACCACACGTCAGACGGCACTTAGACTGCCTCTCATTCCTCGGATTGAAATATTTTAAGGGCACTCGATAACTCTCTCTCTCTCTCTTTGTAATGAATTGAGTTTTATCACACTACCCATCCACAAGGAAAACAAACAACAATACATATCCGCCGGGACCAAACAACAAGGACATCCAACTGCACTTACCGGATCCGGCAGTGTTTACGGTTAAGAAAGGAAACAGGATTTGTTTACCCTCGCGTAGTGAAAACACCGCTCGTTGTGAGCTTGCACTCGAAATCACAGTTAAACGATCGAACGGAAGGTACGAAGTGGAAGGCGAGCGTTTCACGAAGCCATATCCTAGCGGAAAAGGTACGCGCGATGCAAACTAGAACGGGGAGTGGGGGGCTATTAATGATAGTCATCAGTGTAATCGTCCCGGTCTAGTTAGACCGCAGACGATGTACTCTGTTGGCTGTGTTCACTTGTGGCGGGGATTCTGGTTACTTCAGCTGGTTGCGGTCAGTTCGAAGTAATTCTGACTGAGAGAATTGTTCTCGCAATATTAAGACATTAATGCTGACTCGACAGAAAATGAAACATGTTCTACATAATGTGTTTGTGTCTTATCAGTGATTCACAAGCAAACAAATTTTGAATTGTGTATGGATTGCATTGATCTAATACTTAATCCAATTAGAGCTCACGATTTAAGTCCTCCACGCTTGATTCAAAAGTTGTGAGCGACTCAAATTAAAAAAAAAACGTGTTCAGCTTGACATCTCACACAGGAGGATACAATTTGGGATGCATGTGCCTCACTCTAGAACTGCACCGCGGATCGTCATAATCCTTTGATGCTTTGCCGCGTCTGTCGAGGCGTAGAGCATCATCATGTTCTACAGCCGATAATTGCGTTGTTGCGCACGTTTTCATTTTAATGAGAGTAAATGTTTTCTACAAGTCTCCTCTCAACGCTACATTAATCCTACCGAAGAAGTTTACCGGGTAAAAATAATGGCAACAGCAGCGATCCTTATGCAATTAGTGTGAAAAAATAATAATTTCCCCCACTTCTCGGCTCTTCTCCACAGTGTGTAATAGCTGAGCCAAACGCCCCCCCCCCCCCCCCAACAGCAACTGCAAACTGCAACAGGAAAAAACAGCACAACTTTCGGTGCCTTTCACTTTTCGGCGAACAACGGATCTCAGGCTCTGTTCGGGGCAGCTCTTCTCGACGACGTCTCGAACTAGTCGTCCTCGTCGTCTTTCGCAAATTAATTTCCCAAAAGGACGAACCCGGCGCTGACTTTTCATAACTCATTTGCTAATTTCGGGGCCGCCATTTCTTTTTCGCTTCGAACATTTCGCCGGCTGCATCAATGCTGCACAATTGCAGTCGATGTTTGGAGAAGGAAAAGTTTTAATTCAATCCGGGAAAAGTAGTTTCTAGCTATTGAGTGCAATTTGAGCATTTGAGCGGGGTTAAGCAGGTCAGCTGTTTGTCCTGCACTTTGTTATCAACTGCTCGCGGAATTGCCGTTGAGGTTATTAGCCAACAGAGAGAACAATGAGATGTTGTGTTTTACTATGGTGGCTCGAATTGTTGCTCTGCCACCTCATCATTTTTGAAAGAATTAATTTTTTATTTTTTATATAACTGGTAGATTGGATATTCCTTGCCTTAAGCTATAGAACTTAGTTCGATTCGGTTCCGTTCCTATCCGATGTTTTTTAGATTCTCCATATTCAGATTGCAGCAAAATACAGGGCGGACTCGATTATATGCAGTCTCCGATTTCTATTCACTGTATATAATCAAAAATGTATAATCGAGTCAAACAATTTTTTTTCATTTGATTCTTATGCATATCTTTTTCGGGTTTTGAATCTAAATGAAAAAATGTGTTGGTAAGCGATAAACCTGAGGAAGTATTGGTCCGATTTTGATTTGTGATTTGTGAAAGAAGGTCGGAAAATTCGGAAAATTGAATTTCCATATGTTTAATAATAATATCGTTGCGTTGTTAGTTCTTTCGATATTTGCGCTAACGAAATTGATGTTTGTGTTACGTTTGTGTGAAGCGTGAATGGTGATGGATTCTGCACTGCATTCTGCAGAGAAATCGATCAAGTCACTTACACCCCTTGCATTCTTAGCCATCTCACTTTAATACATAAAATACATAATAAATCAGAATCTACCAAAATCACGATTGTTACTCCACTGTACTCAAAATAGCCAATTAACTTTCACTTTAACGTTGAAATATGTTATTTCACCTCAAATATGTTATATTTGAAGTATAATACAACATATTTTGTTTAACTGTATGTAATCGAGTCCGACCTATATTATTCAATTTCATATGACCAGTTTCTGCTGAGATTAAATTTCAATGAGGGCGAAACCAAAATGTGTTGAAAAATGAAAAGTCAGAGGAACAGGTACGAATTCGGTACCCCGTGGGTAATTTGGTACCCACCCGGATCTCCGGCGGTAATGAGCGCACTCTGGTGGTGAATAAAAAAAAGTGTTCTAGTAATGTAGTAACAAACGTCAGATGCCAAAAACCCTAAATATCTGTGTTTTTTAACACTCCTATACTCGCGCATTGGTCTGTCAGACCGAGAAATCAATAATTCGTTCATTTCTCAGAAAATATCAACACTACGACTTTGCGATTCTCTCTAGCTTCGTTATTCGTCGTTCGTCATCGTTTAGCGTATCGCATGTGTTGGTACAAAGGGGACGTGTGCCACTTTTTAACACTTTCGGTCTGACACACCGACGCGAGTATAGGAGTAACTTTTTTGTACAAGTGCCTTTTTTTCATATTCTGGAATATTGTTGAATGAAATGCATAAATGAATGTTAGTGGCGTGGAATATTTATAGAATATAATGCATAAGATCATTACCGGACTATTCTTATTTGATTTCAGAACCTTTTGTAACTGGATTGCACGGATCCATATATTAACTATTCGTCGTTAGATTCATACGTTCAAAAGCAAAATATAAATGTGTGACTTTCGTATAGTTATTCGCTAAATATAATGGCCATACATATGCACACTTGTGAAAGAATTTCACTTGTGGAAGAATTGTAAACAGCAAACTATAAACTAATCGGTGGCTTATGGTAATTTTTAACAATTACAGTTTCGGGGATATTTTTTTTATATTGAACAATATCGACAAAAAAACGCGAAAAAGAAAAGGAAGTTACTAGAAATCCTTTTAATCATCTTTTTATGCCCCATCTAAAAAAAGGTATTAATTCTTAGTTTACCAAGAATACAGAGACAAAGAATATCATGAGTATGCAAACTTTATATTCCAGAACCTTTATCATCTGGTAATTATCTAGAAGGTCGTTATACATTCTTCTATTCGATAAAAGACCCGAAAAACACGCAACAACCGCATGGAATGTAAAACATATGTTTGTTTCGAGCATGTAGTTATGCTATGTTCTGATTCTTACGCCAATGAAACCACAATCGATAAATACGTTTTTATGTTATTTTATAGCTCTTTATACTTCCATGAATTATATTCAGTTGCTTACTTTTAATTAATAACAGTGAAAAATTCGAATTTCGATATTTGTGTTGGAGTATCAAAAATTACTCTGTTTTGAGGAGGCTGAACTGAAGGAGACTATTCAAACATAATAAGAACGAAGAAAACATATTTTTTGGAGTTTTTTCATTCAATCATACCCTCTTCCTCAAATAAATGTCAATAAAGCCTGAAAAATGCACAATGGCAACATTACAGACAAGTTCAATTTTCGGTCTGACACCGTGCGCGAGTATACGTGTTATGATTTTGCACGCGAGTACAGGAGGGTTAAAAAAGAAATTTGAAGTTTTGCTGTTTTTGAAATCTCGAAATTTTTTCATGTGCGTCTTTTGAAAAATCATTAAATATCGAATAGTGAGCCACATGTAAATATTAAAGCTGATTTGGATCAAGAAATTGATGTTCTTCAACGAATTCGAGTAAGTGTATCGAGATTTTAATCACAAATTTCATAGATTTCATTCCAAAGTGAAAATTCGGTATGCGGGTAATTTGGCACCAATGTAAACATAGTGTTGATGATGCACTATGCTAAGTATTGCATGCCCATGCAGCAAAATTATGTTTTTTCCCGATTTGGGGATAAAACAAACCTTCAAAGAAAAAGGACCAGGCTATTTGCATTTTTGTGAAGAATCTGACATTCCTGGGGACGATGGGATTCAATGTTGCATATGTAAAAATTGAGCCCATTCCGCCTGCACCGATTGCGAGACTGATTACTACGCTTGCGACTTTTGTAAAGGCTTTTGATACGTTTTACTTTTTCAGTTAGAAATAAATCGAGATGAAATTTGTTCACTTTCTCTTTGTTTTGTAAAATTGCATGCTTTTTCATCAAAGTTGCGTTGAATTTACGTAAGATAGTGTACTTCACTTCTATTTTGTATGAAGTGAAGTACACTATACATTTTCAGTGATTTCAGGACGATTCTTTTAATTTGAAAAAATAAAAAAAATGGGGCATCTCGGGTACTCGAATTTGAGTTGTTTCATTTCTATAGATCCCTTCATAAGTTGACGTAATATGAAGAAATTCCGAGCATTGGCCAAGAGCTAAGTACAAAAAACAAAATGAGGAACCAAATTTGTACCAGTTCCTCTACTTTTAAACAATTTTTTTGAACGAAATATTAAAAAATTTCTTGACTCGATTATATTTTCTTTTTCTTGGATGGCATTAACGTTAAAAGTGGAATTTCTGCCTTCTCATCGTAAGTATTACTAGCATCATTTTTATTAGTCACACTTAGTTGAGAATTCTATGCCGAATAACACGCCTTGAATGTATTCTGGAGTGGCAAGTTTTATAATACGCGTGACCACAAGTCGGAATAATTTTCTTTAACGAAAAATCACCCGGCCAGAACGGGAATCGAACCCCCGGCATGATAATGTGGGACGCTAACCACTCGGCCACGGGATCACGTGTCTCGATTATATACAGGATTCGATTATATACAGTAAAAATATCGGAGACTGTATATAATCGAGTCCGCCCTGTACTGTCTGAATCGTACAATTTTATTGTAAAAAATCGACTCTTATCAAAATCAGTGCAATTTTGATTTTCAAATAACTAACTTCACTCTCTGTGAAAAATGAAAACAAAGCATATCAATCTTACCCTGATTTCAAGAAAAAAAAAATTTACTGAAGAAAAAATTGCTCCATTTTTTTCGAATCTTGTAGAGTTTTAAAAATTAAATACCGTCGATGGGGGTGAAAATGGGTGAAAAAAGATAGTTTTCGAACTTTTCGTTGAATAACTATCGTAAATTAGAGTAAAACATAATCCTGATTACCTACAAATGTTCTCTAATGATGAACACTCGTAAGTGTTTTAGAAATTGTTGAATAATATTAATTTTTCACTGAACTACGATGAAATGAAAGTTGACCCAATTTCACCCCTTAGAGGGGGTGAAAATGTGTCAAAGTAGCGAATATTACTTTCTATTAAGAATTGTATTTAAAAATCAACTTTTCAATAATTTCAAGATAATTTAACCACATGTGAGTGTCTTGAATGATTATTTGAGTTACGAAAATAGTGTCAATCCACCTAGAAGTGCGATGGAAATGTTTATATACAGCTATTTCATGTCAAACCGATATAGTGGTTCTCAGATTTTCGTGAAAATTGGTAGTTTTGTTCTTTATCGCAAAACATTAAACCAGTTTTTTTTTTACCATTAGGATGATCATTTCCATTTTAGGGTTGCCCAAAAAATCAATTTTTCACATTTTTTCCGAGTCTGCCTTTTTCTTAAATTTATAACTTTTGAACTACTGTACCGATTCGGATGATCTACAAATCAAATTAAATAGGTGACTATTTCTATTTTACAGTGGTTCGAAATATCTTTTTTTTCTCTTTTTTTCCAAAAATTCCTTTTTTTTTAAAACTCATAACTTTTGAACTACTACACCGATTCGGACAATCGACGTATCAAGTTAAAGCCAATTAATTAGTCTCTTTCCGAAAGATATTGTATTTTTTTATAACTTACATTGTCTCGGGACTAAGGGCGCTATATTTTTTCTTGAAAGCTAAGGTTTTTTCAGATAACATATCCTAAATTCAGAGTTTCGTTATTTTGTGTTATTGAGTTATGATTTTTCAACATTAACAGATGGTCCGAAAAATAATTTTTCCCATTTTTTTTTTCCAAAAATTCATTTTTTTTTTAATTCATAACTTTTGAACTACTGGACCGATTCAGATGATCGATATACCAATTTGAAGCTACACTTAATACCACATGTGCATAAAAAATGGATTCTAGTCGCATAGATGTTGTCCAGTCGCATAGGAATATTGAACGAAAACTGAAAACATGTTAACTTTGCAAAATCACTCGAAAACGAAAAAAACACCTCTCTAATATTCGGATGTAGGGGTTTTCGGGGTTGGGGAAGGTTCTTATGATAGTTCGAGACCCCTCCCCTCTCTCTTAGGGGGGGCTGCCATACAAATAAAACACAAATTTCTATATTACTCGAGAATTAATCAAGCAAATGAAACCAAATTAGGCATATGAAAACCTCCATATAGGGTACAATAAATGAGTCTATGGTGGTTAGACACTCCACCCCCTCTCTAAGGGGGAGCTACCATAAACATGCAACACATATTTCTGCATTACTCGAGAATTAATCAAGCAAATTAAACCAAATTAGGCATATGGAGGTTTTAGGGTGCAATAAATATTTTCACGGTGGTTAAACACCTCATCCCCCTCTCTAAAGAGGGGGGAAGGTGCTCAACAACTCGAGAACTTATCAAACAAATGGAATTAAACTTATCATATAGAGGTTTTAGGGATCGATATATGTTTCTATGGTAGTTCGACACTCCCCCCTCTAAAGGGAGGCTCCCATACAAATAAAACACAAATTTCTGCATAATTCGAGAACTAATCAAGCAAATGGAGCCAAATTTGGGACCCCTCCCTTCTCTGGAAAGGTGAGGGAGTCCAATAAAAATAATGCACATGTTTCAAACAAACATATTCCAACCAAACATGACAATTGAAATTTTTCGGAAAACTCTGAAGGAAAATGCTGAAATTCGAAAAATTCAGTTCGCATGTGTTCTACAATTCAAAATTAACAAGCGTTGTTAGTCCTTTCGATGTTTGCGGTAACGAAATTGATCTTCGTTCGAAAGTGGAAATGGATTTTAATGTGATAAAACGTGATATCGTCTTCTATCTGAAATGGGTCGCCGAATGTGTTGATAAAGGGTGTGTCACATCAAATTGCATCACGGAAAAAACGCTGTAGAAATTCGTCCAGTAGACCGATCCTTTTGAAAATTTTAGACAGTAAAATAAAAACTATTAAACAACTTTTGGCATTTTCTTTTTATTCATACTTCGAGCCCAAGCCCGTATGCTCGCACCTTCCTCTTTACCCCGTCCATAAGGTTCTGTACAACGTCAGGTTGTAGTTTTTTTTTTGAACAGAAATCCATTTTCTCTTTAAGTCCGCCTCCGATTTGACAACTTTTGGGTTCTTCCGGAGGGCCTGCTTCATAATCGCCCAATATTTCTCTATTGGGCGAAGCTCCGGCGCGTTGGGCGGGTTCATTTCCTTTGGCACGAAGGTGACCCCGTTGGCTTCGTACCACTCCAACACGTCCTTTGAATAGTGGCACGAAGCGAGATCCGGCCAGAAGATGGTCGGGCCCTCGTGCTGCTTCAATAGTGGTAGTAAGCGCTTCTGTAGGCACTCCTTAAGGTAAACCTGCCCGTTTACCGTGCCGGTCATCACGAAGGGGGCGCTCCGCTTTCCGCAAGAGCAGATCGCTTGCCACACCATGTACTTTTTGGCAAACTTGGATAGTTCCTGCTTGCGAATCTCCTCCGGAACGCTGAATTTGTCCTCTGCGGAGAAGAACAACAGGCCCGGCAGCTGACGAAAGTCCGCTTTGACGTAGGTTTCGTCGTCCATTACCAGGCAATGCGGCTTCGTCAGCATTTCGGTGTACAGCTTCCGGGCTCGCGTCTTCCCCACCATGTTTTGCCTTTCGTCGCGGTTAGGAGCCTTCTGAACCTTGTATGTACGCAGGCCCTCCCGCTGCTTGGTCCGCTGGACGAATGAACTTGACAAATTCAGCTTATTGGCGACATCCCGGACCGAACTTCTCGGATCACGTCTAAACTGCTTAACTACGCCCTTGTGATTTTTTTCACTGACGGAGCATCCATTTTTGCCGTTCTTCACCTTCCGGTCGATGGTTAGGTTCTCGAAGTATCGTTTTAGTACTCTGCTGACCGTGGATTGGACGATTCCCAGCATCTTACCGATGTCCCGATGTGACAACTCCGGATTTTCGAAATGAGTGCACAGGATTAATTCACGACGCTCTTTTTCGTTCGACGACATTTTTCCAAATTTACGAAAAATTGACAGTGAAGCATGGCCAACGTGTTCTATACACTCTCATCTGATTATAAGCGAAAGCTGAAGATATAATTCCTAAAAATTAAATTTCTACAGCGTTTTTTCCGTGATGCAATTTGATGTGACACACCCTTTAAGAGCAAAACTCGAGAAAGGAATTGTCCGACATTTATTCCATGTAACGGCGAAACACGTTATTTGCAAGTGGATGAAAAATCTTGCACGAGAATTGTGTCTGAAAATAATCTGATATTCTAAAGTCGAGTTTTGGTAGAAGTAGTAAACTTTTATAGTAAAAAATAATTTTAAAGGGTACATCAATGAACAGTTCTGCGATTGAACCCATGAACGCGCGCTCAGTAAGAAAACGTGGATGTGATAACGAAAAATAAATTTTGGGCGGGACGAAGTTTGCCGGGTCAGCTAGTGAATAAATAAATAAATAAATTATAAGAAGGATCGAAAATGTCTGAAGACGAAATTTTTGAGGCAATTCAAGATCTACATATGTTATGAGCAGTGTTGTCACACGTACAGATTTATCTGAAAAGGTACAGATTTTTTCGTTATTTTTTGGTACAGATTCTGATCAGATTCAGATCACAGATTTTCATCAAAAAGTACAGACTGGTACAGATTTTTTACGCGTGTGAAATTTCTCTCGAAAAGTTTGATATTTATTGTTAGTACGCAATCTAAATTTAAAAAGTCTATGTATAAGCATCATCAAACAAATGAGTGATTCGAGACTCACAAATGTTAATGTACATTGAATTCGACTCGGATTGCGTCATCTCGACGGGTTGGGGCCGTCTCTTCGTTAGATGGTGGCTTCGCCCCCCTTACATTGATCTCAGAACAAATTTCATTACGAGAAAATAAATTCATAGAGGAACTGGTACAAATTCGGTACCCAATTTTGTTTTTTATACTTAGCTGTTGGCCAATGCTCGGAAATTCTTCATATTACGTCAGCTTATGGAGGGATCTATTGCGGACATTTCCCCGCAAACCGATTTCAAAAATCTTGATTTGGCTCGGAGCTTTGAGCATAGAAGTGAAACAACTCAAATTCGAGTGCCCGAGATGCCTGGGCATAAATTTGGCAATTTATTTTTATTTTTTCAAATTAAAAGAATAGTCCTGAAATCAATGAAAAATGTATTTTTTGATATTTTCATACAAAATAGAAGTGAAGTACTCTATCTTACGTGAATTAACTCAACTTTGACGAAAAAGCATGCAATTTTACAAAACAAAGAGGAACAAAAAACGATTTTTTCAAGAAAAAGTGAACAAATTTCATCTCGGTTTATTTCTAACTAAAAAAGTAAAACATATCAAAAGCCTTTACAAAAGTCGCAAGCGTACTTAATTTTTTAATTAATTTTGCTGCATGGGCATGCAACACTTAGCATAGCGCATCATCAACACTATGTTCACATTGGTGCCAAATTACCCACATACCGAATTTTCACTTTGGAATGAAATCTATGAAATTTTTGATTAAAATCTCGATACACTTTTATTTTATTTTATTTTATTTTATTTATATATACATTCATCGGACTTAACATGGTCTACATGAAAGAAAAACTACAAATATACATGTGGGCAACAAACACTACGTTGAAACATAAACAATTAAGAGATTCATCATTTTTAAGCCGCCTAAATTATCTAGTTGAGCTAAGCAGCTGGAGCACTTTCAGTTTGAAGACAGATGAGGACTCATTGAAATCAAATAAATGGTAAAACTCATTAAATGCTGAACACATGGATTGAAACGGTGAATTTTTTGTGAAATCCTAACGGTTCCGCGGCATACGCAGAAATCCGCTGCGCTGGCGAAGATTACGGGGTAACACGTTTGCTTGCAACGATTCCAGTAATATTGGGCTGTCCACTTCAGATGTAAGAATTTTAGCTGCCAAAACAGCTTTTGCCAGTTTTCTTCTTTTCTCGAGAGTAGTCAGTCCAAGTAACTGACAGCGAGCTTCGTAAGGCGGTAGATTCTGCGGATTATTCCAAGGTAACTCTCTAAGGGCGTACCGAATGAATTTAAGTTGAATGGCTTCTATTCGATTCGTCCAGTTGCTGTGGTACGGTGACCACACGATTGAAGCATTTTCCAAATGAGAACGAACGTGCGCGCAATATAAAGAGCTAAGGCAATGCGGATTATCAAACTCTCTCGCAATCTTAAACATAAATCCAAGTTGTCTATTCGCTTTGTCGATTAAGGCAGACTGGTGGTTTCGAAATGTCAATCTGGAATCAATCAGGACGCCTAAATCCTTGACGCACTCCACACGCTCAAGCTTTTGATCATTGATACGATAGTCAAAATAGAAGATCTCACGGCTTAGTTTTCGATGGAATGAAATAACGATACATTTCTCAATGCTAATAGTCATTCTGTTCTTTTTACACCAGTCGTAGAATTTGACCAGCAGTGATTGTAGAACGTAGTAACGTCGTCCAAACTTTCCACAACGATGTATATTTTCAGGTCATCGGCATATACCAGTTTGCACCTTCCATCAAGCGGTACAGTGACATCGTTAAAAAATACTACAAATAGCAAGGGACCGAGATTGCTGCCCTGGAGAACTCCAGTTTCATTCACGAAAACATTCGACAACGAAGAACCTACTTTGACTTGCAGTATTCTATCCTTGAGGTACGATTCCAACCAGCGGCAGAGGCTACTAGAAAATCCGAGTTTAGCAAACTTCTTCAAGGCAATGTCGTGGTCAATCCTATCAAAAGCTGATTTCAGATCAGTGTAAATAGCATTAACTTGGTTACCGGATCCAGTATTGTCAATGCAAAACGTGATGAACTCCATCAGATTTGTATGAACAGACCTGCCTTGTACGAACCCATGTTGTTCTTGAGCAATGTAACTCCTGCAGCTGAAGCGAATTACTTCACTCACAATTGTTTCAAGCAGCTTAGAGCCAGCGCACAGCGTAGTGATGCCTCTGTAGTTACGTACAGACCGCTTTTCACCTTTTTTGAAAACTGGAAACATGTATGATTTTTTCCATTCTGCAGGAAATTTTGCTTGTTCCATTGAAAGTCTGAAGATCTTCAGGAGTGGCGTTGATAGTGGTTGAATGCATCGTTTCAGAACAATTGCTGGTAGACCGTCGGGTCCAGGAGTATACGAAGACTTAAGCTTGTGCGCCGCTCTAAAAAGCATTTCTTCGGATACAAAGAAGCAGTCAACATCGACAAGAGCCATGATGAGAATCCTTGCGCGAAAGAGCACAAGTGTCTTCATTGCGGCGGGACTCCTCATGATCTTATTCAATGCCCGGTGTACAAACAACGAGGAGAAAAACTCAAGCGTTCCTTAAAGGAACGTTCCAAGCAGACTTTTGCAGAAATGCTTAAGAGTTCCGTGCCAACGACACAGGACAATCCCTACTCCATTCTGCAGAACGACGAGCCTGTTGCTGACGCTCCCAATGCCGGATGTTCCGGTACATCGCAGGGTGCCATCAGTAAAAGAAAAATTACTTCTTTTCCATCACTCCCCAGAAAGAATACCGAAACTTCCCAAGTTGGAATGAAGCCTCGAACTGAACGTGCTGAGAATAGGCCGAAGCAAGTACCTCCCGGTTTACGTGGTCATGCTACCAACCAGGGGTCCTCAGCACTTCCCGGAACAACAACGAACACGTCTGTTCCATTTTCGCGGTCGAAACAACAGCCACTACCTGGCCTGCTTGCACTTTCAGACCTTGTGGATAACATTTTAAATGCTTTAAATATAAATGATCCTCTTAAAAGCATAGTATTATGTTTGCTTCCGGTTGTGAGAACATTTTTGAAATGTGGCTTTTTAGCAGCGTTCATTTCCCTCGATGCCTAATTCAGCGCAAGAGGTCAAGGATTTGACCACTGTCATACAGTGGAATTGCAGAAGCATCATCCCTAAACTAGACCAATTTAAATTTTTAGTTCACAGTTCTAACTGTGATGTATTTTCTCTCTGTGAAACATGGCTTTGTTCAGCCGACGAGCTGAATTTTCACGATTTCAACATTATTCGCCAAGATCGTAACGACTCGTTTGGTGGCGTACTATTGGGGATCAAAAAACGTCACTCCTTCTATAGAGTCACTATCCCATCGATTACAGGCATTGAAGTTGTCGCTTGTCAGATACAAATCAATGGCAAAGAACTCTGCATTGCTTCGATATATATTCCTCCCAGGACTACGGTAGGCCGCCATCAGTTCTTTGATATTATCGAGGCATTGCCGGAGCCGCGGTTAATCTTAGGTGACTTCAACTCCCATGGAACAGCATGGGGGTCACTCTACGATGACAACCGTGCCACGTTGATTTATGATCTGTGCGACAACTTCAACATGACAGTTTTAAATACTGGGGAAGCAACTAGGATAGCCAACCCTCCTGCACGGGCAAGCATGCTAGACATATCTCTCTGCTCTTCTTCATTATCCCTGGATTGCACATGGAAGGTAATCCAAGATCCCCACGGTAGTGATCACCTACCAATAATTTTATCGATCGCCAATGAATTAAAATCTAGTGAGTCAGTCGATATTGCGTATGACCTCACGAAGAATATTGACTGGAGAAAATTTGCAGAATTAATATCTGAAGCAATCATTTCGATGCATGAACTTCCTCCCCTTGAAGAGTATAATTTTATATCAAGTTTGATTTACGATAGCGCAATTCAACCTCAAAAGAAACGTGTTCCTGCTACCACTTTCCGACGTCGTCCTCCATCACTTTGGTGGGACAGGGAGTGTTCAAAGGTCTACCTTGAAAAATCATCCGCTTTCAAAAAATTCAGGAAAACTGGATTAGTGGAATGGTTTCGAAAGTACCAAGCTCTAGAAGCCAAACTAAAAGGTCTGATTAAAGCAAAAAAGCGTGGATATTGGCGGAAATTCGTCAATGGTTTGTCACGGGAGACCGCTATGAGTACTCTTTGGAATACGGCTAGGAGAATGCGTGGCTGGAACCATACCAATGAAAGTGAGGAATACTCTGACCGTTGGATTTTCAAATTTGCAAGGAAGGTTTGTCCCGATTCTGTTCCTGCACAAAGCGTCGTACGCGATATTCCGCTCCAATGCGATTATGAGAATTTTTCGATGGTAGAATTCTCAATTGCCCTCCTCTCATGTAACAATTCAGCTCCGGGGTCGGACAAGATTAAATTCAACTTGTTGAAGAATCTTCCCGACTTGGCAAAACAGCGTTTGCTGAACTTGTTCAACAAGTTTCTGGGGCTGAATATTGTCCCGCATGACTGGAGATAAGTGAGAGTGATAGCCATACGGAAACCCAACAAGCCGGCTTGCGATCACAACTCGTATAGGCCGATTGCAATGTTATCCCATGAATTTCTCTCATGGCAACTCAAAATCTGCTCGTTACAGTTTTATGGGCCTACCGCAAGGCTCCTGCCTAAGCCCCCTCTTGTACAGTTTTTACGTCAATGATATAGAGCACTGAGAGCACAAGGCAGACAATCGGATATCCCCGTCCGGGATATCTTAGGTAGCCGGGATCCTGATCTTCTGCTTCATCTATACCTGTTCCTCAGAAACGCCGATGTCAACGTTTAATGATGTTTCCTTCGTTGTGTCCCCGTTTCATATCCCTCCTATCCGATCGATAAACTTTTACTTAGTCGCGGCAATACATACACACACTCTTTACAGATGCACGGGCCGAAGGTTGTGCAGTCCATTCAATTCATTCAACAAGAGCCAAAGGTTGTACCGCTCATGACAACTCTACACGAGCTGATGATTGCGCCGGCTAGTGACCATTCTATCCTGGATTCCTCGAGTCGAGAAAGACGCACCACGCTAGATATGGGGTACAGACTAGGGGGGCGTTGCTGATTAATGGTCAGCTGCATCCTAATAGGAAGTATCCCGTGTCGGGCACACGTACAGAGCATCGAAGACTGCAACATACCAATTATGAGAACACTTGTAATACTAACCTCGAGCCAACCGCGAGTAATCGGTTACATATTACTAACATAGTTGTAAGACAAAAATTGTCAAAATATTGGACTCCCGGCCCCGTCAGGCTAACGCCACATGTGCCTTAATAAAAAATATATTTTGGAAAAAAAAAATCGACAAGATCAGCAGGAACAGTATCGAGAAATTCATTGCATGGATTTTCCGGACCAGCTTTGCCAAAAGCTGACGCAAAATGCTGCACAAACAATTTACATTTCGTTTCGTTCGTCGAGGCTGTAGAGGTTCCGAGTGACATAGTCAGGGGTAAACCATCTTCCTTGTGCTTTGATTTTACTAATGACCAAAACATCCTTGGATTGCGACGCAATTGCTCCTCTGGATTCTCCTCACATAACCAGCATATCTTTGGCGATTGTGTGCAAGGTAAGCAGAGCATGCTTCCTTGAATTGAGTCTTCGAATACATACACCGTTTCGATGAATATCTCCGAAGCGCCGTCGAATTCGTTGAAGAACATCAATTTCTTGATCCAAATCAGCATTAATATTTAAAATCGGCTCACTATTCGATTTTTAATGATTTTTCAAAAAACGCACATGAAAAATTTTCGAGATTTCAAAAACAACAAAACTTGATTTTAAAAAAAAACACAGATATTTTGGGTTTTTGGCATCTGACGTTCGACATTACTAGAACACTTTTTTTATTCACCACCAGAGTGCGCTCATTACCGCCGGAGATCCGGGTGGGTACCAAATTACCCACGGGGTACCGAATTCGTACCAGTTCCTCTAATAAAAATTGCCGGCGGCGTTCAAACGTAAGTTCTACTAGTACTTGTAGTAAGTAAACCTAGATATAAAGTAAGCAAGTAAATACAAAATTTTCTAGTAAACAAATAAGTATTTTTTCATATTTCATGATTTTTCTCTACAATTAATAATTCCAATGTTACAGATTTTTGGTACAGTTTTTTTTAAGAAAAAGTACAGATAAGAAAGATTTTTTCCCTTCTGGTACAGAATAAAATGTGGCAATACTGGTTATGAGTACCTGACAGCGAACTGAAAAAGTTGATTTGACAAGCTGGTAACTACGAAGTTTCGAAAAGGCAGCTGGACATTTGAAGGCTGCTGAAATTAATTCTAATGATGTCAATCATTAGATTGCATTGAATGTGTTACAGTTCATCATGAAGTGGGACTCCCATGAATTGGTTCCAAATCTGACAGTGAATTTGAAGCCGTTTCTGAATAACCGTGAACGTTTCTGTGGCATTTTGTGGAAAGGCTTATCAGAGTTGAAATTAATTAAAAATTTGCGGGTCAGACATGTTTAACGTGTTTAGTCCCGTACCGTTATTGCTGCGCATTCCATTGAGCCCGCAACTAGAGAGCGAAAGCACTCTTAACGGGAAACACTTGTATCATTGCCAGTCTCAGATTCCAAAGATATTTATTTGATAAGATTTATTTATGTCACATTTCAACATCCACAAATAAAGCATATTTTATTTATTTTCATATTTTTTGTAACTGTCAGTCCCAGTGGCCAACGCGTAATTATTTTGTTGTTTCGTGTTCGTCCTATCTAATATAATAATAAATACGTTTCTTGTTTAGATAAGTTTGGTTTTTCATTCGAAAACGAAAACCAAGTATTATGGAGGGGTGTACCCTAGTAACCGTAACCCTGTGTCACACGGTTACGCTACGCCACTGTTTTGAGTCAAGTCAACCGACTGTGTTTATCATGAATTATCAACCATTCAATGCAAGCTGATCATAGCCAGCATAACACCTAATGTGCAAATAAACAGAATACTATCATGTCCTCTGCTTCAATGACGCTATCGCTAGTTTGACGTAAAACAACTGACGCATTTTATTAAAAAAAAAATTGGTCGATTAGCCATAACATGTACACGAGACAGCATTTTAATCAACATAGTTAGTGGAATCCTTCCAAATTTAGCCATCCAAATTCAGAGAATATTTCGCCTTCTTATGAACTTCTAAAGACTTCGTAATCAGTTCACATATTTTTTGCCCAACACATTGTACCGCCAGTCATCCGGTCGCCCAATCCTGTCGTCATTCGTTGTATCGCAAATAGACAAACTAAACGACAGGCTGCTGCTGCTTCTTCTTCCGACGTGGCAAGTAGAATGTTTAAGAAACTGAAGAAACGAACGAGACTTTTGATGGAGCAAGCAGAAGATGATTCATGTTCGGTGCTCCATGAAAAGATTCTGTTCGTTTTTCTTTCCCCGCCGCCCATATATGGGATCTGAAGAAGTCCTTTTTTGCGGAGAGCAAACATACACACACACACGGCGTCATGCCAAGGAAACTACATATTGCCCTGACTTGACTTCCCGTTGCTCTTTTTTTGGCCGAGTGGCTGCCGGCAAAAGGTAATACTTCTTGCATCTGGGACGACAAAAATGCAACTACATCAAGCAACAAAACGACGACGGTTGACGGGATTAACGCTTTTTCCAATTACCATATGTATCAGTTGGAAGCAAAATTTTTGCTACAGTTTATAGCTCTGCACCTGCACCTCCCTGCCGCCTACACACGAGTTACCTTTCCATATTGCAGAGTATAAAATTTGAGTCTTCATAGTTCTTGGCAGCAAAAATAGCAAGAAAAAAACGAAAAGGTGAATGTTGGTGCACTCTTTCTAGTTCGGAAAATAAATTTCAAACTTTGCTCTATCTTTGTTTCAAAGTTGGTTCCTGTTCGTTTTGAAATGTTGTATTATTCAAATATTCATTTGAACACCCTCTTACTGCATCGGAACGGAGTTCAAAGCGAGATGGCATTGGAAAAGTTGAAATCTAATCTTCGAATGCAAACTCTGTTTTGACAGTCGTACGATTGTTCATTTCTGCGGTTATAACAGGTTGTGTATCAAAACACAGACCATTCGTCCGGGATGACCGCATCAGCTGAGCGTGATTGCACCTATAGCGCGTTCCAGTGATCCAGGAAGCTGCTCAACACAGGTCAGTCTGACCTGGCGCCATTATGCAGATAGCTTTTGTTTCACTGTTTCACAGGCTGTTGATACCGGAGAACGCAATGGTAAACTGGGACATATGAACTGCAAAGACTTTGGCAACTCCGGTTCCGGTTGGATCGATGCAAACAAAACGGTTCGCTGATAGCGGGGCGTTATTTAGCGAGAGTCGCGCGTTCCTATCGCGAGAGGTGATTTTTCGAGTTCGACTCGATGTATTGGTTGGTAACACGCGATCCGAAATTGACTAATTGAAATACATTGTTTACGAAGTCGGCTGTCTGAGAGTGATTATTCCATCATCTTATTTTTCGTTAAGTAGCTGTTAATGGATGGTGGAATTGATACTTAATCAAGACTGCTGTTCAATGCTGCTTAATTTAATGGGAGAGATTTTATGTTGCACATGATTGGTTTATAGCCTGCATCCGTTCTAGGTCACCACAATTCATTTATTTTTTATTGTAATTCCAACGCACGACGATTACACCTAGATTAGCTCGAAGCTTTTTTCCTAAGCTTTGACCACGAATGGATAAGTTGTTAAAATGCGATAAACGGACGCCATTTATACAGATTTGACTGCGGCCTTTGATAAATTGAACCACCGTATAGCTATTGCCAAACTCGACAGGCTTGGGATTAACGGCAACCTTCTGCAATGGTTCCAATCATACCTCACTGGCCGCCGACTAGCCGTCGTTATTGGCGACTGTCAATCCTCTCTATTTGCTGCTACTTCTGGCATACCACAAGGTAGTCATCTGGGTCCGCTGATTTTTTTGATCTATTTTAACGACGTAAATTTGGTGATTGAAGGACCACGACTGTCATACGCAGATGATCTGAAAATTTACCTTCGGGTCTGCTCAATTGAAGATTGTCACTTCCTTCAGAGACAGTTGGATGCTTTCGCCGATTGGTGTATGCTCAACCGCATGGATGTAAACCCCGCTAAATGCTCCGTCATCTCGTTCTCGCGCACGAGAAAGAACATATTGTATACGTATGTCTTGCGTGACTCAGAAATCGAGCGCGTTAGTGAAGTCAAAGACCTAGGGGTAATATTGGACACGCAACTCTCGTTCAAACCGCACATCTCGTTCATTGTCAATAAAGCGACCAGAACTCTTGGATTCATCTTCTGAATTGCCAAAAATTTCACTGACATCTACTGCCTCAAATCTCTCTACTGCTCTCTATCTCGCTCTGTTTTAGAGTATGGTTCTGCAGTTTGGACTCCTCACTACAACAATGGCGTCGAAAGAGTTGAGTCTGTTCAACGAAGGTTCGTGAGATATGCACTCCGCAGATTGCCGTGGACGGACCCCTTCCGATTACCGAGTTACGAGAGTCGTTGTCAGTTGATTAACCTGGAACTTTTATCGGTCCGTAGAGATACAGCCAGAGCTCTGTTCATAGCTGATGTTTTGCAAGGACGCATCGACTGTCCCGTTCTCTTGGAGAACATCAATATCAACGTCCGACCTCGAGCTCTCCGGAATAATGCGATGCTAAGATTGCCCGTACAACGTACGAACTACAGCATGTTTGGTGGATTTAGTGGTTTGCAAAGATTATTCAACAGAGTGACTATGTTGTACGACTTCCATTTATCCCGAACGCTTCTTCGCCGGAGGTTTAGCTCTTTTTTTTCTGAACTAGTTTAATTTACCATAGGTTTTTAGTTTCGATGTTAGTTTTATTATGTGACGAACTTATGTAGTGTAACATTCATGTTTAGATATAAGTAACATCAATGAGGCCTTCACAGCCTGTTGATGAATAGACAATAAACGAATATCAGTGTAACTCATTCAACAACAATTCACATTGACTATTGACAGCCTACAAACGTGAGTGCCTTATTTCAATGCTCAACATTATGTTGATTTCAAAATGCAACAAGAAATGAAGTGAAAGTCGTATGTTATCAAATGCACCATACTCGCAATTTGTGCAATAATGGAAGAGTCAATGAAAGGTGTCAAAGCACAGGTTTCGAGATCGAATGTAAAATTTATCCAACCTGAGAAACTCTCAGAAGACGACGTTTCACATGATCTGTTCTAATATAAATGTTGAGTTAGCCACAGTTAGTCTTCATGTAGTCATTTGTCCAAGGTAAGATGTAAGTATCGCGGCACATCTTGTCACTTCACGGTGAGAACGAGGTGAATCGTATACAACGCTATTACGAGTGCCACCATGTGTGTAAAATCCGGAAGAATTCATCCGTCGTGACAACTTTGATGAACTCGGTGTTATTATGAGCACCACGATACAGTCACGTCACGGGGAAAAACAATTATATTTGTCACTTGTGTTTTAAATGGTGAAAGCTAGTCTCGGAATGGAATAAGTATAATTTCGGATTTATTTAGCTTTTTTGTTAACATTTTGAATCTTGTCTTGCTTTTTTAAAAAAAAAAAGAAACAAACAGCAATTCACGCGCTAGGTGGCATTTTTAGAACGAAATCCTGACGTATCCAAAGGAGGCAAATTTGTTTATTTGGTCTAATTTCGAATGTCCTAAATGAATACAAATTTTTTGTTTCTATTTTAAAGATTGGACTAACAGAGAGTTGCAACCCCATAAAATGGCAATGGGCCAAAACGATCATTATGATTGATTATGTCTAATATTGATTTGTTGATATTTTGAATATAAAGTAATAACTGTAATGTTTTTCCAACATTGCAGAGCTGGTTTTTGTAATTCAAACATTCACAATTGGTGGACAAGACCCGAATCAGGACGATAGCTACATCGAATAAGGCCATTGATCTTTTGTTTTTACGTTATAGATATTGTCAACGATATTGTTTTGAAGACATACTTTGAATGAAAGAATATTTAAGTTTCAAATAAGGAAAAAATGAATCTATCATTGCAAAGCTTCTAAAATGATAATTTTTAAATTATTCTCTAGTTCTTTTTCAATAATTTTGATATCCGTCTAAAGAAAATCTGAATCATTTTCTTCTTTTGGCAAATTCCTTGAAACTCATCAGATGTTTCATATGAAAACTAGCTTACCCGGCTAACTTCGTCTCGCCCAAAATTTGTTTTTTGTTATCAATACCTTCAAACATCCACGTTTTTTACTAAGCGCAAGTTCATGGGTCAAATCCCAGAACTGTTCATTGATTGATCTTCTAATCTACCTCTTGAAATTACCTTCTATAATTTACTATAAAATTCCCAGTACTTCTACCTAAACTCATCATTATTATATCAGACTATTTTCTGACACAATTCTCGTTCAAGATTTTTCAACCACTTGCAAATAAAATGTTTCTCCGTTACATTGAATAAATGTTTGATACAAAAAATATGATAGAATAAAGACAGCCCTAAATCGGACAATTCCTTCCTCGAGTTTTGCTTTTATCAACAAATTCGGCGATCAATTTTTATTGGTATAGATAGAAGAAGATAAAGATATTTCGTTATCATACTTCAAATGGACTAACAACGCTTGTCACTAAGTAATTGTAGAACACATACGAATTGAATTTTTCGAATTCTCCCTTTTTCCTTCAGACTTTTCCGAAAATTTTCAATTGTCATGTTTGATTGGAATATTTTTGGTTGAAATATATCTAACATTTTTATTGGACCCCCTCTCCATTCCAGAGGAGGGAGGAGTGTCATACCATCATAGAAACATGTCTTATACCAAAAAACCCTCACATCCCAAATCTTGAATACTAATGCAGAAGTTTGTTTTTCATTAGTATTAGAAGTGTATTCATCATAGAAACGTTTTGTGCCCCCTAAAACCTTCACATGCCAAATTTGGCTCCATTTTCTTGATTAATTCTCGTGTTATGCAGAAATTTGTGTTTCATTTCTATGGCAGACCCCCCCCCCCCTCTTCTTAGAAAAATGGGAGGAGTGTTGAACCACCTTATAAAATGTTTCTTGCCCCCTAGAACCTCCACATGCCAAATTTGATTCCGTTTGCTTAATTAGATCTTGAATTATGCAGAAATGTACGCTTCATTTGTATGGCAGTTCCCCACCTCTCCTCAAAGAGAGGGGATGAGTGTCTATTCACCATAGAAACGTTTCATGTCCCCTAAAACCTTCGCATACAAAATTTGGCTCCATTTACTTGATTAGTTTTCGAGTTATACAGAAATTAGTCTTTCATTTGTATGACAGTTCCCCCTTTAGAGAGGGGGTGGAGTGTCTGAGCACCGTAAAACATTTATTACACCCTAAAACCTCCACATGCCAAATTTGATTTCATTTTCTTGATTAATTCTCGAGTTATGCAGAAATTTGTGTTTCATTTAAATGGCAGTCCCCCCCCCCTTTGAGAGGGAGGAGGAGCGTTTAACCACCATAGAAACATTTATTGCACCCTAAAACCTGCATATGCCTAATTTGGTTTCATTTGCTTAATTAATTCTCGAGTAATGCAGAAATTTGTGTTTCATTTGTATGGCAGCCCCCCCTTAGAGAGGAGGGTGGAGTGTCTAACCACCATAGTAACATTTATTGCACCCTACAACCTTCATATGCCTAATTTGGTTTCATTTGCTTGATTAATTCTCGAGTAATGCAGAAACTTGTGTTTCATTTGTAAGGCAGCCCTCCCCCCTTCAGAGAGAGCGGAGGGGTCTCAAACTATCACGAAAACCTTCCCCGGCCCCAAAAACCTCTACATACCAATTTTCATATCGATCGGTTCAGTAGTTTTCGAGTCCATAAGAATCAGACAGACAGACAGACAGAAGTCCATTTTTATAGATATAGATTATGCTTCTGACCGACGCTACTGACCAGTTTCTGTTTAAATAATTATATCAAACCTCATGTCCCGTATATCAAATTACACGAGAATGGGAAGGATAAGAGGATTAAACTTCAGAATCCCATATGGGAGTAGCTCAGATTATACTGATCATGAGATGGATAAATTAGGGTTTATTCTGCGATATAGAAGATGTTAGAAGATATAAATTGTAGAAACGGTTCCTAAAAATTGATTCTAACGTTGATCTATACTAAATACTTCTCACTATTCAAACAAGTAAGACAGAGCTGAGTACAAGAGTATGCGAGATATCGATTATTAAACCCATGATAATCATGCTTTATCTCTAGAGTAATTTATAGAAAGAAGAAATAAAATTAGATTCCCATATGTTCAACAACCACATTATTCAATACCAACCAAGTATTCCTCCTCATCTTTGAACCAGCGTTTGATTCAGCAATCTAACGCACCAAGCAAATGATTCATGGAATGAGTCCGAATAGTTGGATTGAAATACCGAATCATCGAGGTATAATCGCAAACTTGTCATTCTAAAACATACGTTCAATTAAATGGTGTGTCACATCAAATTGCATCACGGAAAAAACACTGTAGAAATTTAATTTTTAGGAATTATATCTTCAGCCACATCAATCAGATAAGAGTATATAGATCACGTTGGCCATGCTTCACTGTCAATTTTTCGTAAATTTGGAAAAATGTCATCGAACGAAAAAGAGCGTCGTGAATTAATCCTGTGCACTCATTTCGAGAATCCGGAGTTGTCACATCGGGACATCGGTAAGATGCTGGGAATCGTCCAATCCACGGTCAGCAGAGTACTGAAAAAATGGATGCTCCGTCAGTGAAAAAGATCATAAGCGCGTAGTTAAGCAGTTTAGATGTGATCCGAGAAGTTCGGTCCGGGATGTCGCCAATAAGCTGAATTTGTCAAGTTCATTCGTCCAGCGGACCAAGCAGCGGGAGGGCCTGCGTACATACAAGGTTCAGAAGGCTCCTAACCGCGACGAAAGGCAAAACATGGTGGGGAAGACGCGAGCCCGGAAGCTGTACCGAAATGCTGACGAAGCCGCATTGCCTGGTAATGGACGACGAAACCTACGTCAAAGCGGACTTTCGTCAGCTGCCGGGCCTGTTGTTCTTCTCCGCAGAGGACGAAATCAGCGTTCTGGAGGAGATTCGCAAGCAGAAACTATCCAAGTTTGCCAAAAAGTACATGGTGTGGCAAGCGATCTGCTCTTGCGGAAAGCGGAGCGCCCCCTTCGTGATGACCGGCACGGTAAACGGGCAGGTTTACATTAAGGAGTGCCTACAGAAGCGCTTACTACCACCATTGAAGCAGCACGAGGGCCCGACTATCTTCTGGCCGGATCTCGCTTCGTGCCACTATTCAAAGGACGTGTTGGAGTGGTACGAAGCCAATGGGGTCACCTTCGTGCCAAAGGAAATGAACCCACCCAACGCGCCGGAGCTTCGCCCAATAGAGAAGTATTGGGCGATTATGAAGCAGGCCCTCCGGAAGAACCCAAAAGTTGTCAAATCGGAGGCGGACTTCAAGAGAAAATGGATTTCTGTTCAAAAAAAACTACAACCTGAAGTTGTACAGAACCTTATGGACGGGGTAAAGAGGAAAGTGCGAGCATACGGGCTTGGGCTCGAAGTATGAATAAAAAGAAAATGCCAAAAGTTGTTTAATAGTTTTTATTTTACTTTCTAAAATTTTCAAAAGGATCGGTCTACTGGGCGAATTTCTACAGCGTTTTTTCCGTGATGCAATTGGATGTGAGACACCCTTTAATTGGAATATTATATCATACACTTATTAATTTTACCTACATAACGTTCAAACGTCCGAAATTATGCAACCGACATAACGTTCAAAAGCACGAAATTATGCAACTGACATGTCTCTTATAAACGGGAATGAACTCTTTCACTCCACGGAGTTTATTTGCACACGCAACTATCCGTGACAATGATGATAGACACAAAAAGATTAAGTGAAGTGTAAGTGACGTGAAAGCGTTTGTGACAGTGATGTTCATGATCAGGCCCAATATCTCTAATATCATTGTCACGGGATTTGAACAAACTCACAGGAGGAACAAAACACCATCCAGTCGGAGTTTTTCATTTTTTCATCAATATACTCGCAATCGGTTCATACATTTTTCTTCAGACTTCTTCGGACACAATCCGAAATCGGAAGGTGGAAAAAATACTACAATCGAAGGGAGTGGAATTGCCAGATGGTTACTTACATGGCACAAAAGACAAACGTTTCAATATGGTGCTTGATATTATTGAAAATTATCATGGATTGGACATCAGGATAAATGCGATTGTCATATCCAAATATGCCCAATCCATAATAAATGACAAAAGAATCATATCCATTTTAGATCGATAGCTTCGAACGGAGCTGTTGCAGATATTCCAGTGCAGCAAATGTGATATAATTACAGATGTTTCAGCTGGGTGTTTGATTTGAGAATGTTTTGAAAAGGTAAACTATCATAACAAGATTTGGATGAATTTGAAGCCTTTTAAGCTTCTGATTTTTGTAAACAAAAATGAATTATGACCGATAAATTAGGATTCTTATTTAAAAGAATTAATTTCGAAGCATACCGTTACTGATACAGCAGCTGAATCGAAACACGAATGAATAATGTTTTATTATTTTCTCAAATTATTTTGAGAATTTTCTTTAAATTGATTATTAATTTGAGATGTACAACCTTGCCAGCTATAACACAAACAGCGTCCCGCCAGTCGCTAAAAAAATTATCCTGTCTCAAATTGAAGCAATTTTTGAAAGACAGACTACTGCAATTATTGAATTTGTTCCATTCGAAGGATCACTGGATTATACGAAGCAATGAATTCTATATAAAAGTGCAACAATAAATAATAATTTCAATGAAAATATTTACAAAGAGCCTGACTGGGTAAGGAAGTAAAAATTGCCCCCAAACTAAATCACCAGCTCTATGGAAAACATTGTATAGGGTACCTAATAAGACAATTTTGACTGTTTTTTTGAACCTCTATGTGGTTCACCATAGCATCTATGGTGAAAAACGTACTTTCCAATTTATTGCACGCCATTCTCAATAGCTTCGAGTAAAAAAATTGAAAAAAATATTAAAGGGGCATCTTACTATTGTATACCTACCTACAAAAATTGGAGTACTAAAAAAACTTGAAATATTCAACTTTTTTTGACGTAGAACTACGTTTTTCATTAAGGGTGCCAAATCAGAAAACGGGTAACGTTTTTATGAAATAAAGTTAACGTTAATAACTATTTTTGCCGCGAATGGATTTGGGCGATTTATATACCAAACGAATCGGAAATTTCCTGAGATGTGTTTGATATGCTATACATTACAATCCCATAGTCTGTATATGGTTTAAATTGATGAAAATTGGAAGCATTCCCATTTCCTCATACATTTGTTCTGTCCATTTGGGTGCTTTCCCGAACAGAGCTGTCAATAACGAGCAACTTATGGACGAACAAAGAAAGGGAAATCGTAAGATGTAAAGTGAACAAAGGAAAAGAAGAAGAACGAAGAGGGATATTTGCCTAGAGTATAAACAGTGGATCTCGCTGAGGCAAACTTTCATTCTTCGTGAGGAAATCGACTGAACAACATCGTTGCTGGGTAAGCTGGACGGCGAGGGATCGAATGCCTTTCTCAAGGCAATGGGGGTGGAGGAGCAATATGATGGATAAAGTAATTTTTTTCAAGAACCTTTTGGGAGGTTAGAGACGAATGAACTGAAGAAGTTTAAAGTCTCATGCAAGGAAGGAAGGCAAACTTTCAGTATCGTTCTATTTTCAAAGCAATGACAATCGCTTGTTCTTCCTTGTTTTGCGTCATCACATGTCTTCGTTTCGGATTGAGTTGTGGACGCGACCAAATTACTCACTCGTTGATGTATCTGGCATTGCAATCATTGCATCAAACTGACGCCATTGCATTAAGGTTCTGAGCTACACAATTGTGTGGGGAATCATCAAGCAAGGTTATCGTCAGCTCACCAAGATAATACATATTCTGGAATTTTGTCAGGTTTGGTTTCACATGACGGTAAGAAAACTCTCTCCACAAAGGATGATAGCTAAGCTAATGTAGACTGGCAATATTAACAGAAAGGGCTTCTGTTGAGAAGAGCGCAGAACGGAGATAAGTTTGTGTATATTTAGTTGCTTCAATCCATCGATATATAAATATTTGTGTGCGTACGTGCGTGCTTCATAAGCCGTACGTAAAAATAGTTCATCTTCGCTACGCTGAAACCCAATTTGTATATGCTCCCGTGTGCATTGGCCCTGTAACGATGCAACTATCACCTATTTTTTATGCTATGATTAACGATTGTTTTGTGTTGCAAATTATGCAGTCGTAATGATAAATATAAACAAGGAGGGAAGATAGCCGGAGGGAAATATTTACGCTAGGGTATTAGTAATGAATCTCTGCTGAGGCAAATATACAGCCTTTTTCCAAGCAGTTAATATTGTTTGTTTTCTGTCATCAATGCATTGAACTGACACTATGGTGAAGCAGGTGTTAAGGTTGTGCACCAAAAAATTATTTGGGAAATACCAAGTTATTCAATAAGTTATATTAAGTTATTGATTTACTTGGGTTTGCGAGCCATTCGCCAAACTGCCTTCAACTAGGATTGCATTTGCACTAATCTTGATCATAATGAAGCAGTGCTACTCTTTTCAAGGTTGTTGAGATTAGAGTTATTTCGATTAGAGTTTATTTCGTTTATTTAGTCACCAAGAAAGTAAATGCCGTTCTGGAATAGTGTATGTGATTTGGTTTCGCTTACCAGTATCAAAACTTTCTCCACTAAGGATGACAGCTGCGCTTATCTCGAGCAAAGTATTGTTCTGCGAGTACAAGTATGAATCATCAAACAATTATCATCAAATGATTCTATAATAAAAAAAAACATTTCAGAACGACCAAACTGGTAGAATGGTTATTTCAAAATTTTCGTTGCATTATAAAATAATATCCGCAGTTATAAACAAGCGACTTCAATTAAACCACAGCGTAGTTCTACGTCCACAATGCGGTTGTGTCTTGAAAACAACCTGCTATAATATTTGCGATTCAGAGATTCAGTACTAATTCAATTCCTATTTGAATGTGTTCCAACGCCTTTTTTTCTATGTGTGTTATTTTTTTCATAATTTTAACAGTGTTGCGAGGTACAAAAAATATATATTTCTTAATTTTGATTATTTTCTTAGAATGTTGTGACTTAAACTGGTTTAATTTATATATAAATATGATCGTATGTGTTTTGATATATTGGTGATTTTTTATCAGAAAATTTCGAGGACTGCGCGGTACGAAAATATATATTTTTTTTATTTCCTATTTTATTATCACACTGTATAACAATAAGAGCTATAGTGGAAAATGTAGTATTTCTTTCTATCACGCCATTCTCAATAGGTTCGTAAATGAAAATCTGAGAAAATACTCAAAGAGTGTCTACTATACTGTACCGCCGACAAATTATAAAAAAACATCTATCGAAAATATAATTTTGCAAATTGAAGTATTTCAAAATTTTGGATTTGTTTTTAATTTTTTAGGTCTATTGATCTATTGAGATCTATTTCATTCTTGAATTTCAAAGCGATCTGAGGTACAATTTTTTGGTGATTGAAAATTTTGAAATTTTTCAACTGAGTATTGAAACACAGTACTGCTATAAAATGTGTTAGTACGTGTTTTTTTATATTTATCATTTGTTTCTCAAAATCTTTCGAGGATTTAACGTACTATTTTTTCTATTTTTAATCATCTGCTTTTTAATTTTCATGAAATCGATGGTTTTATTGTGTTCGTGTATTTAAATTTATAATACTAAACATATCAATATCTGATCTATTTGTAAAACTATCCAATTTGGTATTGTTCTTTTTATCACGAAAAACAAAAAAAAAGGGAATTTTTATGGTTATTTTATTTAAAGATGTGTCATGATACATCATAGTAAGATAAACTTTGAATATATTTTTCACATTTTCATTTTTAAACTATTGATAAAAGCGTGAAAAAAAAACTACGTTTTTAACCATAGCTCTTATTGTGAACCATCATTTTCTAATTTTGTACCCTATACAATATTTTACATAGCACTAGTAATAAGTTATAGAGCTCTTTAAACGAATACACGAATACAATACAATCATAGATTGTAATGATAGTGTCTCTGGAAATCATTCAGAAGTTGTACTCCTGCATTGAAGCTGTTCTCCAACGCCAACGCTCAATCCAATTCTCAGAACATTCCTGGTATTTTATTTTTAATGTGACAATCAGAGCTATCTTCGGTCTCATGATTACAGTCTTCCGGCTATTGTAAGGCGTTTCCTGTAATTTTTCTCCACTTAATCGACAGAAAGAGAATATTTCTTCTTTCTGGATCAAATAATTCCTCGAATCGCTTACAACACAGGCTTCGGCAATTCCAGGAACAGTTAGTTCCAAAAACTCTTTTTTATGTAGATCATACGTTACAATTAAAGAATTTATCATCGCTAATTGGTAGCGCAAATGGATCGAAAAAGAATTAGGCCGGTGACTCCACTCAGTTATACCTACGAGTCACTTCGAACCGTATTTCAAATGTAGCTTTATGTACATATACAGAGGTACCTTAAAGATACCTGACTTCAGGTACAATCTAGGCATAACGTAAACAAGTTAACTATTTTTGTACCCGAAACGTCCGGTTAAATCAACGGGGTGTATTTGGGTTGTTGGGATTTCTATTCTATTTTGAAAAAAACGGTCGTGTGTTCATTGTGAAATACGAGTAATATGTTAAAAAATTGTATTAAGACAAAAAAAGATTTTTTTAATATTGCTACGTTTTGTATTAACCCACATGTCTTCAAATGTTTTTCAACGAAATTCCTAAACGTATATTTTGATGTATTTAGAAAAATTGTTGGAAATTATAAGCAAATTCATAAAATTTCACGAACATGACGGTATAACTCGTCAAACATATTAAATAATTTACTATATAAACAGACAATGAATTAGAAATATTCTTTTAAATATATCGAAAGTGGCTGCATTTAGAAGGAGATTGATAATGAGCTTTTTTGTTTTTAACTACATCAGGATTCATGATTTGTTGCTAAAATTGATTGTGAACATACAAATATTCTAAGTTTCGAAAATTCATAAAAATTCGATGTTCCACAAAGTTCGTCAAAAATAGTCTAACCATCTTGGACTTTTAATTTTGGTTTGTGGTAACGTAAGGACAATTATCACCACTCACGAGACGCGACACGGGACTAAGACACAACACTTATAGCACTTACAAACATTAAACGGGTTAAAATTACCTTTTTTCGTCGACCGGATTCGGGCTCGATGTTGCCCATCTACAGGACGGTGTCCGACTCTCGTTATTTTTTCGTAAATGAGAAAAAAAGAATACTTTTTTCTCATTATATATTTTTTTCACGTTCAAACATCAATACTCTATAACTCTCTCTAAGAAACTATTTCGGTACGACTCTTAGTTTTTGAGATATGAATTATCAAAGATTTCTCTTATTAAAATCGATACGCTCTATTGAATAGTTACACTTGAGTTAAAATATTGCCAATTGCTGAGGAAAACACATATTTCCTCCAACTTGAACGGAATACAACTTTTCATCCGAATCAATAATATTAATGTTTTGTCATTTGTCGATTTCATTTAGAACTGCTCTACAACGACGTCATTCGCCTCCGGGAACACCGTGATTTGAGCCATCTCACGTTATTCGCCGCGCCGAATAAAGAGAAATATATAAGGTAGTGACGTTTCACATAGTAATTGAAAAAGTAAATATTAAAGTGTGCAAATGTATTGCTGAAAATCGCCCAAATAAAAATATTACGCCTTAATATTGATATTCCGTTATTACAATAAGTAACAAAACTGCGTGGACTGTCCGAAAATTTCCCATAGACTTTCGATAACCTTCCTTCCAATTACATTTTTTTTACTGATTACCAAATTTTCTTTAAATTATTTTTAATCTCCTGATTCCAGTCATACACTCAAATCAGTTATCGGCCAATGTTCCTATCAATCACAGTTAATTATTGATTTACGGGCGATGACAGGTCAATATGATGTGTCAAATATATTAAGTTTTATTAGAATCGATTGAATAGTGTAACTGAATCTAATGTCTAGTTAACAATTGTAACCGAACGTATCGAGATATTCCCATTGCGTACATCGGCACATGTTTCACCTTCCATTACTCCAATAGCTATCAATTTAACCAGAAGCAGCAGTTTCACCACTATTTATGATTCATGAGAGTTTTAATAGTTTTCACTCCCAGCACTCGGGCCACAGTTTCAGCACAAAACAATCCCCCCGAATAAAAGTAACGCGATACGTTTCGTTTCTATTTATCCATCCAAACCGATGAATTATTGTTCGACAAAATGTTCTACCCGCAGCAAAAAAAAACATCTTTCTTTCGTCCAATACTTCATTTTCGAGCAAATGAAAATTGAACCAACTTTGTGGTCGAAAGTAGAAATCGAACGGACCGTTCTTTTCTCCGATAGGAACGTTTTCCCCCTCAGTGCTGAAAGTGCAGTGGAATAACAGACAGAGAACCCAAAGTGAGCGCCAGAAGTTGCGGCAGGGAGTTGTGATTTATTCCGGCAGACGAACAATTTATAAGAAAAGTTGCTCGTTTGGACATTTAGCAGACACGCGGGATTTGTAGCGGGAAGACACCACCCGCTGTCGAATCGAGTGAAACTGTTCGCAACATGAAACGATATTGCGCGTCGATATACATATTTTATTTGAACATCATTATATTCAGCTGTATTTAACCACGCTGTTAACCGAGGACAGATTGATACATTGTCTGTTTTTATAACTTTCAGATTGGGTTATTGCGTCAACCTATGCTGGATTTTCACCCCCAAAACAAATTCATTGGCTGTGTTAAACTACGTTTGAATGAGCAAATGACACATTCACCATCCTAAAACAGGACATTGTACAGGCAACCTAAAATTGATCGATCACAAACCCAAAACCACAACCGGATTAAACTGATTTGGCGGTGTCCAGCGGTGCACAGCGAAAGCGGAAAGATAACTCAAATTTAGTCCATACAAGCCCCCGGATCGGTGTTGCGGGAAGTCAGTGGAAAATTTAATAAATAACCAAAACAACGGTGAGAAGTCCAATTTGTTCAGTCTAGGGTGAACATCCTGGAAGGACGACACCATCCGTATAGAAATCATCTGTATCGCACCGAAAGCACTGAAATACCGACGGCAACGCGATGTGGATCAGCGAATGTGTTGATGTCAGAACAGTCTTTCACGTGGCATTTATCACTATGGCAGGTAAATCATTCCTTTTTCGTCGATAGAAATATATTCGTTGTTTTTTGGGTTCCGTACTTGCACTGTCAAAAGAACAGTATCTAAACTAGGTTAAAGTATTGTCTCAATCCACGCTAATGCCATTCTCCGTTTCGGCAGTATCCATCGCCCAAGTTACTACCGAGGATTGCGGCCAGGAGGAGTTGGTCCAGTGTACCAGACCGCTGCAAGTACTTTCCGCTACCTCAGAGCTCTCCTTCGTCACGAAAAAAGAGGAACTGGATAAACTTTGCCCGTAAGTAATTTATCCTACACCGAACCCGAAGTCATTCCACCTTTCGGTTGGTCTTGTTCGGAAAACGTTTTCATTTTCGCTCATTTTGACCCGAAAAGTATAAAAGTATCTCATTACCATTTCATTCAATTGCTTCCACTCAGCATCTAGGTACCATACCTCATCCGTTCATTCATTTGTTCGCTTTGTGCGGTGAAAAGTTTAATTTTATGCCACCTAATCCCTCTTGTACCCGTTCTCTCTCTCACTTTTCCGCTATGTATGTCTTGTTTGCGATTTACCACCCACTTTCTAATCGTCCGATGACTCGAACTTTTCCACAAAGCGGTTGTCCAATTGTTTTCCACTCACTCACGTTCAGTAGATGGTATGTTGGATGACCATTCCACAGTTGCAGTTCATCCGCACCTGCACGTGATGCTGCTTTTCGGCAGCCGCAAGCAGGGGTTTATTAAGCCGAGGTCCAAACGGGTTTTAATCGATGCTGCAAATACACTGCTGCTTTCGACATTGTTGAGTAATTACAAAATGGACAAACTTTTCCAATTTCCCATTGGCGCATGCAACGGTCACTGCCGTTGCCCATGTTTTGGATTGTGTGAGGTGGAACAAAATTGAAAAAATGTTCTTGGTTTTTGGTAGAAGAACATGCGGATAGACGATTGTCACTAACGAAAAATATGTTTGCATCAATTCTATGAAACTAATTGTTCCATTTAGGAGTGGAGTTCTGACTATATTACGCACCACCTCCTATTCCTGTCAGTATTTTTACATTACCTATTCTTGAGGACATGTGAGATAACATAACAACTGTTTTTTTTCAACGGCTGTCAATGTCTATTGGCCAACATGAGCGATCATCCCGTTTTTTCACAACCCTTCAGCTACTTAAATTTATTAGGCGCCGTACACAAATTACGAAACGCTGGAATACGAGTTTTTCGCTCCCACTTACGTAACGTTACCTAACACATGGCGACCTCTACCTTTCTTCCCCTTAGGCGTTATCTAATCTGTACACAAAGCCTCAATTGAAACCTTCTTGCCAAGCTTCAATAAACACCTTCATTCTCGTCGACTGTCATTAGCCGCTTCTGGGAACCAGTAGCGTAGTGTGCGAGCGGCAAACCCGGCATTTGCCGGGGACGCTGACTCTTTGGGGTGCCAAAAGCCAAGAATTTTGAATAGCATTTTTTCCCAATAATTATATTTCACAATTATTATATTTCATCTTTCAATTGAGTAATAAAACACGCATCATCAGTAGTTGCTTCTGTCCGTACATGAAACCAATAACCTCTCTTTGATTTTCGCAAAATTGAAATACCCAACATCACATTACATCAATTTGACCCTTTTGATTTTTCGATGGCATGCCCATGTGATGCAAAACAGTTGCATGGAGCCAATACAGAGGGGCAGTTAAAGCCTGTTTCACTTAGAATTTGGTCGCATAAAGTAGAACATTTCTCAGCATAGAAATAACGTTCAATTATAGGAAGGATGTTATTTTGATCAATGAACTTCAAGGGTAGAAACATGAAAATTATTTTTCATCCGGACAATTTGGTGGATTGATAGTTTTTTCAATGAAATCGATTTTGTTCCCTTATACCACTTGATGAAAACTCGGCTGTAATGGCAGCTTGCCAAGTCAGGACAGAACTTCACTGGAACTTTGTGTGATAGAATGAATGGCGAAATCCTTCACTTCTCCTTGTAAACTTTTCCATTCATTGTTGCCCCTGTGATGCAAACCATTGTCTTCTTTCCACAACTACAGATCCCTTTCCAAATCATCAACTTACGGGCGTATTTATCTGCGTAAACAAATTTAAACTTACCCTACGCTTTACAAGGTAAAAATTGTTACCGACTATATGTCCGAAATTCATTTTTACGTACTCTATGATCAGAAAATACCGTTTTTGAATGAAGCAAAATAAAGTTAAATTACAGTCATATTTATTTTGTCTTCTTCAAAATATGATCCATCTGAAGCAACACACACATGTGCCAACGCTTGACCCAGTCCTCCATGCATCCCGCCGAAGGGTTGGCCTTCAGATCCCTCGTCGAATTTTCTTTGATCTCCTCGATCGACTGAAATCTCTTTCCACGAAATGGCAACTTCAACTTGGGGAACAAAAAAAAGGCGCACTGAGTCATATCAGGTGAATACGGTGCTTGCTCGATGGTATTTACTTGATGTTTAGTCAAATAATTCATATAATAAACCAAGAGCGACTCAATTTGGTTTATACCATCTATTTATTTTATGAGGCTCATTTAGCAATTCATCTGTAACAGAGCCGAATTTAATCGTGTACAATTTTATCTTAAGATAATTTTCGATGTATATTACAGAGTAGTCATTTTTAGGCGTAAGAGTATTCCTATATAGCGATAAACATTTGTTTTATCTATTACACAGTAGCCATTTAACGGGTGTTGAATAAAAAAAAATTTCAATCACATATATAAAAAAATATTTTTTTCATCGATTTCAGTATTTTTTATTATAAAATAATGTATTTTCTTCAAAAAAATGTCAATCAATGTTTGAGTAAGGGCCGTGGTCTGCTGTTCGACGCAACTTTGTCGCAATGCTCTCACAAGAACGTTGTACGGCACTTACGTCCATTTTCCGGATACAATTCCGGATTCTTGTAGTCAGTTGCTCCGTGTCCTTGACCCTCCAATTATTTTTATACACTAGGGCACTGAGTGAGCCAATGAAATCCTCTATTGGGCGGCACTGGAGCAAGTTTGTTGGGTTACGATCTTTCGGCACGAACGGTATCTTTTTCTCCTCAAGATACGCCAGCGTCTTCTTGGCGTAATGGGAAGACGCCTTGTCCGGCCAGAAGACGTACTTCCCATCCGCGTGATGCTCGTTCAGGAACGGCAGCAGGATTTTATCGAGGCACTCTTCTCGGTAGATTTGTTGGTTGATTGCCAGACCACTCGGCTTAAACCAAGGCTTTGAAATGGCCCGGTCGGAAATGGCGATGTACAACATAACCTTTTTTTCAAACTAGTGCTTGAACTTGTATTTCACTTCAGGCGGTGTGGATGACTTGTCGCTGGAGTAGTAATTATCATTTCCTGGAATATGCGTTTTGGACAGCGGAAAATAGCTTCCGTCGTCCATAACGAAAGACGTCCCGCGGTATTTTTTGATCATCCACCGACACTGTGATTTAACCGTCTCAATCTGCTCCTCTGTGTACTCCGGCGACCTCGTCTTCTTCCTGCAGACGATTCCTTCCATCTTGAGTGTCCGATGGATCAATACGTGGGAGCAGCCATATTTCCGACCGGCGTCACGCAGGCTGGTTGCGTCCTTGTTGTCAAACAGCTTCTTTAACGATGTCTTCCTCTGCTTCGTCATTATCGTCACCGGACGACCACTTCCGACCTTCCGCTCTACGTTCAGGGAACCCAGGATACGATATACCGTACTGACAGGTACATTTTCTTCCTTAAAATGTGCCACCGTGAACTTTTTTCCTTACTGGGAATGCGTTTCGTAGAACCGTACAATGCGTTCGCGGAGCACGTGCTGTTTCGACGCCATCTTTGCTTTGACTAAATTCAAACTAGCAAAACCAAACACGCCTACTGTTTCTAGGGAGCCCAAAGAGCAATTTTCTTGGAGAAAGAAAATTTTACGCTCTTTATTTGAGTTACTGAAAGGTATTGAAAAAATTCTCATTTTTTATTTAGCACCCGTTAGACGTAAGAGTATTCCTATCATATCGATACACATGTTACCTTTTTCGGCGTGAGAATATTCCTATTGTTCGAATTTTCACAGTTTAGTCCGTACACAGCGGGATATTGATATGTTGATATGAGGCTTCCATTGTTGTGTTTTTGATAGTGCCAATCACTGATGCAGCAGATCGTAATGTGAGCGGTAAGGAATTGGGATTACCGTCACATGAGGATTGTTGCGTGAACGTAGTAGCTTGAATAACACACACAAAGATGGTCAATTGAGGGGCCTGAGTTATGAGCTCATGATCGTTCGCTTAGTAGCGGACACGCAACCAATTAGGGTACGAAGACATCCCCCCACCCCCTTGGCTTAAATGACTTGATAATTTTTTCGATCGAGAAAGAATTGCTAGCAGATCTTGATTTAGATGCAATTGTGGATCATTTTGCTTCAGTTGAAGCATGCAACGCAAAGGCTGGTGTTCAGGCTGGGAACAAAGACCAATTTGTGGTAAACTGTATATTCGGGAACTTCTGAGCTCGGAACCAATCGGCTGAACAGGTGGAGCTCTCTTCGACGGTCGCTTGTAATGATGGTAATGATATTTCTAGCCTTCTAAATACGGATAAACTGCTCAAAGGGAATATTGGTATAAGTGAGTAGTTTTATCAAAATACCACAATCTCAAAGTTAGTAAAAAAAATCGAAAAAAGTGGTATTTTTTGGGGCGCTATTTTCATAGTTTGCCGGGGGCGCTGTGTACTCTCACTACGCCGCTGCTGGGAACTACTACAAGCTCGTTTTACCATGTAGCAGTCTACTGAAGTTGTCACTTCCGTGATCTTAATACACGTCCACATTACGCCTATCGGCATCTTTCGGCCTCCCGGTAAAACCAATAAGTGTGGACGTGGCACCCGGGCTTGCCGGCGTACCGAAAACCAATTTGAATCATGTCGAACCCAACCCGGAACCAGGGCCCGAAATCTTCGAAGGCGAAAAATGAAGACCGACTCTACTCTCCGCAGCTTCGCTTCGACTAGAACTGTTTCGGCAGTCGCCGCCAACAAAAAGTGACTTGAGTAGAAAATGAATTGACTAACGTTGACTAGCGAGGATAACTGGTGAACTAGTCCAGTCAGTGGTTATTTTAACTGACGCGACTAATGAATACATGTCTGCCTCTCCATTCAACTGACTTCAATCCACACTTCCATTTCCCCCTGACACTAATTTTATATCCGCGAACGCAATTTTATTTTTACGTACATTCGTAGGAACGAAAACATGATTTCTGATGCAAAAAAGAAATTACCCCATCAATGGACGGTTTAAGTGCGCTACACATATAACGTCCCGTTGTATGTGTCACCGTCACCGTGAAGTCAACGTAAAAGAATGAAATGTCAAATATTCTCCCATGGAAATCGTATGGTAGCATTCACATACACAATCACTGGCAACTTTGACGTCGGCAAAATAAGTCCAAGAGAATAGTTGACGGGAAGGTGACGGTGACGCTGTGTGTGTAGCGCACTTTATTGTCTACCCATCGTGAATTCAAACCAACGAACTTAGACATTTATTAAACATGCTATAAAAGTTCTCGCGTTAGTATTGGTAAAAAGCGTGCAAAATAGCGCACATACACTGCACGCTATTCTATACGTGTGAGTAGTTTTCGTGTACAATACAAAATAATTCAGCTCACGTGTAGCGTATGTCAAACCACGTTGAACTCGAACATCGATGCATGCAAACGTACATGGGAGAGAGAGAGGAACGAATTCGTTTTGGGGGGAGTCACTTCAAAATGCAATGATGACCATTTGACTGGGAAGAATGAAAAGATATAGTCGAGTCGGTAGAGGGAGATAGCGACTAAACGCTCGACTGACTGTTTAGTCGTTTCGGCGGAGAAACTGCGTGAAGAAGCCAAAAGTCATTACTAACTCAAGACGGATATAAAGGGTGTGTCACATCAAATTGCATCACGGAAAAAACGCTGTAGAAATTTAATTTTTAGGAGTTATATCTTCAGCTTTCGCTTATAATCAGATAAGAGTGTATAGATCACGTTGGCCATGCTTCACTGTCAATTTTTCGTAAATTTGGAAAAATGTCGTCGAACGAAAAAGAGCGTCGTGAATTAATCCTGTGCACTCATTTCGAGAATCCGGAGTTGTCATATCGGGACATCGGTAAGATGCTGGGAATCGTCCAATCCAAGGTCAGCAGAGTACTAAAACGATACTTCGAGAATCTAACCATCGACCGGAAGGTGAAGAACGGCAAAAATGGATGCTCCGTCAGTGAAAAAGATCACAAGCGCGTAGTTAGGCAGTTTAGACGTGATCCGAGAAGTTCGGTCCGGGATGTCGCCAATAAGCTGAATTTGTCAAGTTCATTCGTCCAGCGGACCAAGCAGCGGGAGGGCCTGTGTACATACAAGGTTCAGAAGGCTCCTAACCGCGACGAAAGGCAAAACATGGTGGGGAAGACGCGAGCCCGGAAGCTGTATACCGAAATGCTGACGAAGCCGCATTACCTGGTAATGGACGACGAAACCTACGTCAAAGCGGACTTTCGTCAGCTGCCGGGCCTGTTGTTCTTCTCCGCAGAGGACAAATTCAGCGTTCCGGAGGAGATTCGCAAGCAGAAACTATCCAAGTTTGCCAAAAAGTACATGGTGTGGCAAGCGATCTGCTCTTGCGGAAAGCGGTGCGCCCCCTTCGTGATGACCGGCACGGTAAACGGGCAGGTTTACCTTAAGGAGTGCCTACAGAAGCGCTTACTACCACTATTGAAGCAGCACGAGGGCCCGACCATCTTCTGGCCGGATCTCGCTTCGTGCCACTATTCAAAGGACGTGTTGGAGTGGTACGAAGCCAACGGGGTCACCTTCGTGCCAAAGGAAATGAACCCGCCCAACGCGCCGGAGCTTCGCCCAATAGAGAAATATTGGGCGATTATGAAGCAGGCCCTCCGGAAGAACCCAAAAGTTGTCAAATCGGAGGCGGACTTCAAGAGAAAATGGATTTCTGTTCAAAAAAAAAGTACAACCTGACGTTGTACAGAAACTTATGGAGAGGGTAAAGAGGAAGGTGCGAGCATACGGGCTTGGGCTCGAAGTATGAATAAAAAGAAAATGCCAAAAGTTGTTTAATAGTTTTTATTTTACTGTCTAAAATTTTCAAAAGGATCGGTCTACTGGGTGAATTTCTACAGCGTTTTTTCCGTGATGCAATTTGATGTGACACACCCTTTAGTCAGTCAGATAGTCATCTGACTATCCTCAGTTGACTATGCCTATGCAGAGCTCTGCCCGGAACAAGTCGGTCCAGATAAAAAAAAAGTCGAACCAAAACAAAACGAAGTAAATTCACGTTGACGGTGAAGCGACCCTAATTCCTCCATATATGTATGTAGAGATGCTTACTCGGCGCATAATTATTTATCGGCAGATATGGCAGGGTAGCTCCAAGCGCCTCCCCAGAAATTCGAAGGTAGAAGAATTAGCTTGTAGAATCAATTTCGGAAAAATAAAAGAGTCGAAAGTTGCACGCTAACAGGATTGGTCGAGTTTTAGTTGTATGAAAGAAAGCCAAGACCGTTCAGGCAACGCTACAACGACACTGTGCATCCTGCACCCGACGGGACGTCCCCATTACATGACGAACCGAATATGCCGCCCGGTGAAGGCCTATTGGCATCATTCGACACAATGTGGACACGCCTGTAGACTTCAGCGATCTGACTGTAATGTGGAGAGATCTTTTGGTATCACGTTCAACGATGCTCCGCAGAAAGTAGACCAATGAATAGATTTTAGAAATTCTAGACGGCCAAACTCTCTTCTCCCAAAACTCAGGAACGAGCCATCTCTATGTTTACTCAGCGTTGTGAGCTAGAGCTAATCTTGCGGTCAGAAAGGTCTAAGCAACCGATTAGGTGAACTATCGGCTTGATTGACCTCATCGGTCCCATTTCATCATTTTTTTCAGAGTTCCTTCAGAGTGGTTCACCGTTTTTCAGGCCTCCTTGATGTAATAAATAGCTGATTTTGACACGTCTAATAGTTAAATAATTGTATTAATACTTATTCCAGGGCACAGAAATTCGATTTCTTTTTATGATAAAAATTGTTTTTGAAGCAGAAATCAATCAATATTACCGTTCTGAATCATATTTCGGACACTTTGTTCTAATATCTTGAAATGCTGAATGCACTGATGACATAACTATAAAATTAATATCACAATTGCTTCTTTAGAGCAATCCCTTGGTTTCACTATCATTTCATATGAGAACTACATTTGAATTTTAACATAATCGGCAGAAATCTGACAACACTACTCATTATCGTTTGTGTTTGACGTTTACTTAGCGTGAGAACGTAGAATTTACCCGTTCATAAATATTTAAATTTCTCCCGTGTTTCATCAGTTCTCATCATCGTTAACAGTTTACTGTGATTGCATGGTTAGTGTTTCGCAGTTGATTATAAAATATAATCAAGTGTAATGTAATTTTCGTCCAAAAAATTACAAAATAAAGTGTCCGAAATTTGAATTCAATCTGTCCGAAATTTTATTCAGAGTCCGAAGTTTGATTTTTATTCGGTTCATTTGAGAAGCATATTATTCGATGATTTTTTTTTATGTTTTCAATCAAATATGTACCAAAGTAGAAAGCCTCAATGCATATTGAACTAATTTATTCAAAATATCAACCAAATAATACCTGTGCATAAATTTGAGATCTGTTTTCTGCATCATTTGCCTTAAGCGTCCGAAATATGATTCAGAACGGTATACATAATCAACCATAATGATCGTTTTTCCTAATGAGATATGGCGAATTGTTGTTTCTCTCACACTGTTACAACGTGTTTGGGTCAGTGGCCTCAATTTACATTTAATGGTGTTGCAACCTTCTGTAGTCTGGATCAGACTACCTAAAAATGGAGATAAAAAAATTGCTTTTCATTTAAGACAATGTGAAGTAGTTACTTACCTTTTGTCTTGTTTCAATGGGTCTGCGGAAGCTACATTTTTAGTTCTTAATTACTCCTCATATTGCAGTAACCGAATCCAAATAAACAAATTTACGTCCTCTAGATGCGTCAGGATTTCGTCTAAAAATATCACCAAGCGTGTATATTGATGTTTGTTTACCTTTTCTTTCCTAAACAAAACAAGACAAGATTCAATATATTACCAAAAAAAGCTAAATAAATACGAAATTGAAATTACTCCATTCCGCGTGACTAGCTTTCACCATCTAAAACACAAGTGACAAATATACTTGTTTTTCTCCGTGACACGACAGTATCGTGGTATTTATAATAACACCGAGTTCATCCAAGTTGTCACGACGGATGAACCCTGCTGCACTCTACACACACGGTGACAATCGTAATAAGGTTGTATACAATTCCCTTCGTTTTCACCGTGAAGTGACGTTCGTGATCAGGCTGTAAATGTAGTATTTGTAATAAGTAAATGTAGATATAAAGTTATTAAATAAATATAGTATTTTGTAGTATGAGTATTTGTTATGCTCATAAAACAGATTTTTCTCTTCAATGAAAATTCTCAATTCTCAAAAATTCTCCAAATGATTTATGGTACAGATTTTTTGAAGAAAAAGTACAGATGAGACAGATTTTTACCTCTTCTGGTACAGATTAAAAGTTGGCAACACTGGTGTTTGCATTGATGCTTCTCAACACTTTCCAATCCGACTAACGATCGTAATTCTCACTGCGATTCTTCGTTTGAGCCGACCGCTATTCTACTCGTGGAACCGTCTGAGCATATAACACACGGTTTTGCTACGCTTGTCAAGACAGAACTTTGGCTGGCAAAAATAAGTTTTATTTTTGTAACTTCTATCAGAACTTTTTAAAACCTGAATGTTTTGTAACCAGGCATCCACCGCTGAAACAGGATAAGTTTACAAACAATATATTAACATCTTTGATCTTTGAACGCTATATTAAATGTATCAATGGGTGTAGATTTGAGGTGAGTCGAGGAATAGCTTACACTTCCTCTATAATGTTTTCTTTGGTTTTAATTATCCGATACAATGTATTAGAAAATAAAAAAAAATATGCCATTTAATTGTTAACAGGTCCCATTATATGGGTTCTTTATGTGATGCAAAGTGAGTTATACCTTCTACTATCCATCCATACAATATTATATGACTATGATTATGTCCTGGTTGTTAATAAAACACCATTAACTGCAGTCGGATTTTTCAGGCAAAATGTGAACATCAGAGCTGACGAAAATCCCAAATGCGATTATTTTCATCTCATTCACTAAATGACACTCTAAATGGAGTTAATTTTATTACATCATTTTCATAAATTAAAATTAACCCTTCAATTAATCATTAAAATGCGATAAGCTTCGCTCACATGGCGCAGCTTTCTGCGGTACATGTTGTTGTGGGAAATCTCACGGGGCAAGCCAGCAGCTCGATCTGAGGCTCCATGAGCAACCATGAATACTTTCCGCACCCGAAGTAATTCATGCGTCGTAGTCGTCGTTGTTGGGAGATAATGAAAAATTACTCGGGCCATTTTTTGACTGTGTGGGGGAATGTGCCACAACCCGGTCTCGTGACTCATTGGAGCCCTTTGCCCCCCGGCTGGAACAATAGAACAATCTATTGGTTTTATATACGGGATAATGACTTTCCCAAATTTCCCACACCAACACCAGCGAAAGGGTTGGCGGCCACCGCAATAACAGCAAAGAATGAAGGCAGCCGGTTTGTCATAAATTTTAATTATGTATCATATGTGTCTCTCATTCGTAATTTGTTTGTTTCACTGTGTGCCGTCTCATTTGTACCACCAGCTGCCGGGACGCTGCGGAGGCAAACACCAATTGGGGTTGAAAGCCGTGCCCTCCCACATTGTAGTGAGTGAACCGGGCGTATTTTTCACGTTTTCCCATTGCTGCCGTCGCTGCTACTGCTGGATAATGACTGAAATTTTAACCCTTTCCTGCAGATAGTAACAGCAACAATGTGGTCATCGGGATCGGATCTGGGCGAAATGTGTCTGTGTAGCGTAACAACGTCTGCATTACAAGCGGAAACTGACGTTTTAATAACCTTTTTTCTTTGTGGTTGAACAGGTTGATTCGATGCTTGGTCAGACGGAGGGATGAAAGTTTTAAAATTGTTGAAACATCGCAGTGGTTTTGTGGAGAATTGTCACTTTGAGTGAATATGAGAACTGAGAACTTGGAGTATATGAAACATTCATTAAATGCAACCGTACACGATAATTTAATACATGACGCATTGTCACTTCCTCATAGCATACATTTGTTGCATTCGAACAAAAAAACATGCCACAAAAATATCCGCAAATAACACTCCCACAAGTGACATAAATTACATTCCTCATCGTCATTGCGATTCCATTGGGGAAAAGAGTGGGAGACGGAACACTAGTGACACGCATTCACACGCACACGATCCGGAAAGCCAGATGGACATCTGCTAGCTTTTCGGAACAGCCATAGCTTTGCCTAGCACAAGTCACAAACATATATTCAACGTTTTCGGAATCCGATGAAATATATATGAGACAACAAACTGTTGTAAATGCGTCGGCACTGAATTAAGTGAAATAACCCTTCCATTCTTCGTTCCTCTCCGGTGGCTGCCGAGAATCAGTTCCGACCAGTTGGGAAGAACTAAACTCCTTTCGAAGCAGACTTTGAGTGTAATCCACCTGCCGGAAAGCTTCCGACTAAGACGATTTACCATAGTTTTCCAGAAAAGGATACGATGACGGTTTGTGAACACAAACAAGACAGATGGGAACGGTTACATATGTAAGCAACTTGAATGACTTCACCTGCCCGCTACCCCTTCACCTGGACAATCGGCTTGCTCTGGCATCTGGCTCGTTGCCCATCTTAGGATTGACATTTGGAGAAGAGCGTCAAACGATGGGATAATGTAGGAAACTTCTTGACTTTCAATACTGCATCCTCTGGCAATGGCAATAGAAGAAGTGCTTGCCCCAAACCCAATATCAACATCGGTCAATCTCTTTAACAACAGTTCTAGGTTGTGTACGGTTTATCCTTTGTTCCTAGCCGAAGCTAGTGGACAATGTTCCATTCACAAGAACTCTATCTTCCATTAAAAGTGATAGCATTCATCGAAAATGTCAATTTGAGGGCGGTTGCGAGTTCAAGCATTTGTTGACTTGCACAGGAAGCTGTGTGGAAGCTTCTGTGACTGTAGTAATTATTTCCATTTGAAAATTCTAAACGACAGTTCTTGAATACGATTTATTTCAACTATTATGTGTGTTTTTTCGTTTCGCCATTTCTATCGCAGGGATCTTCACACAGGTCTGCACTGCATACGAAGTTACACGAGGCGCTGTATGAACATCCACCAGAGGGACCACTTCAACAAGTTGTACCACGGCACCTACGAGGTGATAAACGAGCTCTGCGAAGAAGGACCTTATCAGGAAGGCACGTACGTATTGTACTATTTCATTCATGTTCCATACAGTAGCATACATTGGGCAGTTTTTTAATTTCCATCGCTTTTCTTCATTTTGTTTATTTCAGGCTCAATAGCATTTTAGTTGTAACAGAGCCGAATTTTAATCGTGAACATGTCACATGTTTATCATATCTATTATTAGCACATTACACAGGTACCATTTTTCGGCGTTAGAATATTCTCTCCTATACTTCTTGCATATGGTACACATTTACACAGTAGCCATTTAGGCATAAGAGTTTTCCTTCTGTTCTTCCATTATCCAGTTAGACCGGACAGCGGAGACAGTTGATTGATCATTGTTGAGTTATTTATAGAACAGCAGCCCGATGTGTCTTGCAGAGCAGAGCAGTTGTATGGATGAATCGATCTTATTTCGACCGTGATTCGATCTCCATCGCTGATGATTGTTGCGTGGATGTAGTTATTCTGTAATAACACAAAGATGGTCAATGAGGGCTCTGAGTTTTGAACTCACGATCGATCGCTCACTAAGCGAACGCGCAACCAATGTAGCTACGGAGACCCCCGATTATAGATTTTTTGAAACTAACTATTGTACAGCTGTACAGTTTCAAGCATTATATTAATCCCGCGTTCGAATTAGTCAAATGTCATAAGCAATTTGGGCTCTCTCAGTTGTGCTGTGAGAAGAACAAGTAATGTAGCGGTAATGATACAACGTATCACGTTGCGTCGAACGGAGATATAAATAACGTGTCTGCGACATGTTCTGTTAATAACACTCTAGACAGCGTTCATCCAAATTCATATGTCAAGGTTAAAATCAATTTACAAAAATTGCTGCTTTGCCGATCGCTTGCGTAGCTTTGTAAAATCGTTATGTTCGAAAGAATTATGCGTTTGTTCAATGGAATAAGGGTTTCCTAAGAAGTATGTATGTATTTTAACTATCAGCCTTCAGCGATGCCATTTTCGAGCCTCGCTGCTGCTGACGTCCGGCACTTAGTATGCTGACAATCCTGGTGAGACTGGCGAGAACCAGTCGTTGAATGGATGCTGCATTTACTATTTCTATTTTTTGCAAACCTGCTCTTTTTTATTTCACGCCATTTGTGAAAGTTCTTGTCCTACGTCATAAAAATTAGATAATGTTTTTCGTTATTGTTACACGTACTGAGTAGTTTTCAATAAATTAACAACTGATGTGCCAACTAGAAGAGCCACAGGAGAACAAAAATTTCTAACTCAAAAACTATAAGAACTACAAATTTGGTCAAAAAGGAAATGTACGAAATTGTTGTCGTTAAAAATATCAAAGAAAAATTAAAAAAAAATATACTGAATAAAATTAAATATTTAAATTTATTGCTTTTTTGATACGATCGTACTGTACGATTACGAAATATAAAAACATAAAAATATCTCAGCTTCTAAGGAAAAATTGAAACAAAATAAAGCAATACAATAAAAATCAAATACAGTGGAATCCGTTTATAATAACATCGAAGGAAGATCATAATAAGCGAACGTCATAAAAACGTTTTGTGAAAAAAAAACCTTTTTTATGTAAATATCTACTTTATCTTTACTTTATATGAAAACCAAGCTTCTTTTGTTTTGTAATTGCGTAGTAATAGACAAAAGCGGATTCTACTGTACACTCATGATTACGAAAACAAAATTCAATGGTCTTATAAGCGGAATATTTTTTCAAAAATGACCAACTAAATTGCTTTAATTTAATATGTGGAACATCTGAATCAGATTTTTTTTCACGCGATTTTTTTACGTGACTTAATTTTACGCGAGTCCTTGAAATTACGCGATTTACTCAAATTTACGCGTTTTCACGTGAGTTTCTTGAAACTACATGATTTGGCACTGCCTACAGTCGCTTCGCTGGGAAGGGAAAGAGAAGAAAAGAAATTCTGCGAGAGCGTGTTTGTGCCGAACGCGCGCCGGTGATGGGGCGCGATTTTATTTACGCGATTTACTTGAAATTTCTCGATTTGGATGAGAATGGGTACCCTAGTGAAGAAAAATTAAACATACGGGTCTAATATTTTGCGATGAGGAACAAACTTACCTATTTTCATGGAAATCTGAGAACCGATATATATAGATATATTAGGCTGTCTAAAAAGTCCTGCGGTATTTCCGCGAGGTGTCGTTGTAAGCACGTAGTTCTAGTTGTATTCATTGTATCGACTCATACTATAGCTTGTTGGAAAGGTATTTTTGCGCGCTATAATATAGTCCTTGACAGTGTTTTGTTTGGTTAAGTCGTTCGTGAGTTATAGTGTCGCAAATATGGAGCAAAATCAAGAGAAAATCCGACATATTTTACAGTACTACTATGACAAAGGCAAAAATGCATCTCAAGCTGCCAATAAAATTTGAGCAGTTTATGGACCCGATACAGTTTCCATTTCCACCGCACAACGATGGTTTCAACGTTTTCGTTCTGGTGTAGAGGTCGTCGAAGATGCGCCACGCTCCGGAAGGCCTGTCGTCGACAATTGCGACAAAATCGCTGAATCTGCCGAGAAAGACCGGCATAGTAGCAGCCTCAGCTTCGGCCAAGAGCTGGGGATGAGTCATCAAACCGTTATTAACCATTTGAAGAAGCTTGGATTCACAAAGAAGCTCGATGTATGGGTGCCACACACGTTGACGCAAAAAAACATCTTTGACCGTATCGACGCATGTGAATCGCTGCTGAATCGCAGCAAAATCGACCCGTTTCTGAAGCGGATGGTGACTGGCGATGAAAAGTGGGTCACTCACGACAACGTGAAGCGCAAACGGTCGTGGTCGAAGCCCGCTGAAGCGGCTCAGACGGTGGCCAAGCCCTCATTAACGGCCAGGAAGGTTCTGCTGTGTGTTTGGTGGGATTGTCAAGGAATAATCTATTATGAGCTGCTTCCCTATGGCCAAACGCTCAATTCGGACCTGTACTGCCAACAACTGGACCGCTTGAAGGTAGCACTCATGAAGAAGAGGCCATCTTTGATAAACAGAGGCCGCATTGTCTTCCATCAGGACAACGCCAGGCCACACACTTCTTTGGTGACGCGCCAGAAGCTCCGGGAGCTCGGATGGGAGGTTCTTTTGCATCCGCCGTATAGTCCGGACCTTGAACCAAGTGACTTCCACCTGTTTTTGTCCATGGCGAACGAGCTAGGTAGTCAGAAGTTAGCCACAAAAGAGGCCTGTGAAAATTGGCTATCCGAGTTTTTTGCCAATAAGGAAGCGAGCTTCTATAACAGGGGTATTATGAAGTTGGCATCTCGTTGGGAACAAGTCATCGAACAAAACGGCGCATATTTGACTTAAAACAGATGATTGTAACTAATTTTATGAACAAATGAAAATTCAAAAAAAAATACCGCAGGACTTTTTTGACAGCCTAATATATAGAATGGCTACAGCCATTGTTATGAAATTGAATTTTTGAATAATATTTTTTAACGATTCATTTGAAATGTTATTTTTAGTAAATATTTCATTGATTTTACAACAACTTTTGTGTACATCAAATTTTAATCAGATTTTTCGAGTTATGATTTTTTGCACAAGACCTGGACACGCCCTTTTAAAAAATCAGTCGTAATGAAAATTGGCCATCTGATAATGAAAATTGTGATTTTAGATAGTTGCCATATGTAAACCTTATGTTTTTTGGCTGATATGGCGTGAAATTGCATTATTGTATGTTAAAAAAATGTTTATAGTTATGAAACACCGGAATTATGACTTTCTTCGAATGTCAGGAATCAGAATATATATGTTGTAGATACGTGGATATTTGCATAAAAAATTGTGACATATTTAATTATTCGTGTAAAATAATATAAAATTTTGAGAATGCATCCGTTGTTTCAATCATCAGTCATTTGTTTTCACTTTGCACAATATCGATTCCTGAAACTGTGTAAAGATATTCCATTAATTAGTTCAACGTTAACTGCTGCTGTATGGGAAAGATTCATCATGTGTCGTCTTCAAAATATGTTATTGGTGAACGTGAACGGATTAATCCTCTTGTATTTTACCTGTGAATTTTGAATCCATCGTTCACTCAGACTCAGACTGTCCGACAGCAGAACCAACAGATTATTTTCAATAAATTTGCAACGTGAACACATTCACACAACCGCTGGCACAGACATTGTTCGATTGAATAATGCGTACCCTCATACGAACCGAGCCAAGGGACATCAGCTAAACGATGGCCATTCATTATTCATCCTTCAGAGCTAAACAGAGAAATTCCAACGGAGTATCCTCACAGAATTCAATTTTGTTTACGGATGAGCGTGTTGGACTGACTCGGTCTGGCTGGCTTTCTGGTGCGCTAAAGGGGCTCAATACGTGCCGATATGTGCTGGAACCAAGACGAGGGATGCCCATCATGAATGGCCTGGTCATATCAACCGGCACCGTAGTTGACACAAACGGCTGCAGTGTTTATCCGCTTGTTCCTTGCGAGAGCGCTCAGGAACACTTTTCATTACAAGTTTTACAATACTATCCTTTGCTGTATAGACCAAGCAATCTCTACAAAGGGCACATACATTTATGTGCACAACATCGGCACTTTTAATTTTCTGTAAAGCATTTTCGAATCGAACCCTCCTCTCTTGTACGTTGCATTGTTGTCAATATGCTATTTCGTCTGCTAACGTGACCCATTTTATCATCATTCTGAAGAAGCATAAACTCACGAACACATTATTTACCCATACAAACATGCCATTGGAAAAACGAGGAGCAAACTTTTCAACCTCATCTAACCTTATCTTTCGTCGTTTTCGAATGTTTCCCACTACCTTTTGCCCCAAAACATCCCACCCGCAAAAACCCGTTTCGTTACAGACTTTCTCAGACATGCACCCTGCATGCGACACGTGAAGAAGGACTACGAGGTCTGTGCGGTCAGCTATCAAAGCACAATGGCCAAAATCGGACAGACGGTGGCCAGCAGTACGGTCAGGCCCCCTCCTGTCCAGCCAACACCCAATGCAGCGATGTCGCTCTCGATGAATGACATGCAGCAGCAGCAGCAGCAGCATCACCACCGGCAACATCAACATCAGCCGAATTATACGAAAAGTGCCGAAGAGGCGGAGGAGGAACGACTCAAAACTGTTTGCTGGTGAGCTTTGGTCGGAACGTTTCTTTGTGTGTTGTTGTTTCAAACTTTAGTTGTGGTTACATTTAAATTCAACGGTATATTTACTTGTGAAAAGAAAAAAATTGCAAATAATGCCATCGTTCTGTCGATTATCGATCCACAGCGCTTTCCAGAAGTACAAGCAGTGCTCGGAGTTTACGGTTCGTCACGCCTGTGGGGATGAGACGGCACTTTTCACGCGCAAATTCCTCGACAAAATGTCCAACACGCTGATGAGGGTAAGCATCCGGACACACTGCCCGCAGTCAGTGTACGCACTGTCTAATTAATAGGCCCCACCAAAAACACATATTATCACTTAAATTCATTGTTTTCGGCACGCGTAAGAAAATTATTCCAGCGATCCAGCGATCATTTGTGCGAATGTGCATATCATTATCGATTCTAAATAATTGCAGACACCATGCTATGAATCGGGCAAGGGATGAAAACGTTTGCATACCTAAGCCGCCATATCATCTCCTGCCACTGCCTCCCTCCAATCAAAGGTTCACGGTTCGTTTTCTGTTTCTGTCTTCCCTTCCAGATGCATTGCGTCGATTACACAGCGGAGAGTGGCAAATGCAGGGATTATTTCAGCTCCAGCTCGGCACGGATCCAGCTGGCAGCAGGTATCAATGCTCTGTTGGCCACCCTCGTGTGTCTCGTGGTGGTGGTCAGTCGCGCGTTCAATTGGATCGTGTTAATTTAATTAGCCATCGGAGAGAAAAGAAACACAAATGCCACTCGTAGGATACCTGGGGAGGGGGAGGGGACACCACTAACGCTACTAGTAAATACTAACCGCTCGTCTATACGGAACCCACTTGTGTGATAAGCTAGGAGTGCGTGGAATTGGCCGAACGAGATAAAAGAGTGACACTAGGATAAATATGAAAAGGAGATGTTATCAGGAGGAACAGATTGTGCGTTGTTGAAAAATACGATTATTGTTAAAATACGATTAGAAGTCTTTTTTTTTTTGCTTCCCGCACTTGAATGGTTATTGAATTATTTTAGTGTATATAATTTCGCATAACATAATTTAAATTTTAAGACCCTTTTGGAGCTGATTTTCCTTTCAGATATAAGAATTAGTAATCCAGGAAACGATAGCTGCCATGGAAAATCACGAAATTGTTATGGATGTTGCATTTACGTTTTTAATGATAGTGATCACAGAGTTAAATAAACACTGTAACAAGAGGTTGCAATCTTAGATGAAACTAACTCTATTTCTAAGATAAACCAAAACATCTACAGTGTTAAACACTAACTTTACTTATTATTGCAATTGCTTGAAGGCGCCATGCGCACTGCCTATGTAAGACTGGGATAACTCGTTCCACCGTTCCTTCAAACGACACATAAGAGTTACAAAAATAAATGGAAATATTACTTGATGAAGAAGTTTTCATTCAACGAATGTTATACATGAGTGAATGTTGAAGACAAAAAAATACGGAGACGAAAATCTTGTTAGAGAAAAATTATGCATTTTATTTTTATTTCACAATTCTTTCATCCTTAATTCTAACCACGACCATTTCCTCAACCGTCATACTTTGCAACAACTGTTTTCCCACTTGTTTGGTACCCAAAGTTCGATATCACGTCGCTTGCAGTTCCATTTTTATTCCTCAGACTAGCTGATCCGGCACACTTCGTCCCGCCCAAAATTTATTTCTCGTTATTACATTCAAGTTTTCTTACTAAGCGCACGTTCATGGGTCCAATAGCAGAACTGTTCATTGATTGATCTTCTAATCTACCCTTGAAAATTACCTTTTACTATAAAACACTATAAAATTCCTAGTACTTCTATCAAAACTCGTCATTATAATATCAGATTATATTCAGACACAATTTTCATTCAAGATTTCTCAACCACTTGCAAATAACATGTTTCTCCGTTACATGGAATAATTTTTTGATACGAAAATATGATAGAATAAAGACAGTCCTAATTCGGACAATTCCTTTCTCGAGTTTTGCTCTTATTAACATATTCGGTGATACATCTTTATTGATATAAGGTACACCGGGGCAAGTTGAAACGAAAAAATCGTTCAAGTTCAACTTGAAAGTTATCTTAAAAAATCACTAAATCACTAAATTGAAATCTGTTTGCAGCATATATAAGGTATAACAGATGACTTTTGTTGCGGATACAGAAACTAATTTCGAAGCAGCCCTTTTATGATCAGCTCAAACTAAAAAATATTTTTATTCAAATTTTACAAAAATTCATTAATATTATTTTGCTTACAAAACAGTTTCTTTTTCAGTTCTCGTGCTCGCACCTATTTTCCTGATTTTTTCCACGCTTCCAGTATTTTGCCTTGCCTTGCTTAAATTTCTCCTAATTTCTCCCTGTAACTTTATGAAAACTTCACATCCAGAATACGCACTACAAATCCACCTATACTACCTTCTTTTCAATCAATTTAATTAAAAAAATATACTTTTTTATCAAATTCACAACTCTCGGTTTCACTCAATTGTGCTTTTCCTTTTTTTTTTTTTTTTGTTTCCTTTTCTTCTATGAATCATTCCTGTCAACTTTGACGGCTTTCGTATACCCGCTACGCAAACTTGTTGTAACAAAAATGTCTTCGCTAAAATGGGCTAACTCATCGGTGCTCATAATTCCCCAGCCCGTAACTCCGGTACCGGTCCAGCGGAAGTTCCGGATTTACAGTTTTCGATTTCCAGCACCGCCAAGTTCGCTACGGCTCGTCGATACACGCCTCCTGCTGTTCTCGCTCTTGCCTGTCTAATCCTCCCGTCCTTTCCTGCATACACTTCTTCAACTATTCCTCTGGTCCAATGCTTCCGATTTTTTCCATTCGTAATGAACACTAGGTCCCCAGATTGAAGGGGCTTTGGATCGTCGAACCACTTCGTACGTTTGTTGATACTGGGCAAGTACTCTTTAGACCACCGCTCCCACATGCGATCTGCCAAATATTGAGACCTTTTATACGCCTTTCGCAAAGCTTCAGCTAATTCCACCGGCTTATCGAGTTGCACATCGTTGCCTAGAACTGTTCTCCGTAAGAAATGGTTGGGGGTTATTGCCTCCACCTCCGATGAATCTTGAGGAATGTAGGTTAACGGACGCGTGTTGATCGTGTCCTCCGCTTCAATTAACGTCGTCTGAAGAATTTCGTCCGTAAGTTTCCTTCCATCGCAGAGAACGGTCATCGCCCTTGACGGACCATACCATCCTTTCCCAGATGCCACCCATGTGCGGCGCACCTGGTGGATTGAAGTTCCATTTGGTTGTAGCACTCGTCACAATTTCTGCACAGTCGTTTGCCACCTGTTTCAAGATTTCCGATATCTCCTTGCTCGCTGCTTTAAAATTAGTCCCATTATCGGAAAAGAACTCTTCTGGACAACCTCGTCTACATATGAATCTCTTGATTGCCATCAAGCACGATTGCGACGAAAGAGAATAAGCAATCTCGAGATGGACAGCTCTGATGGTTAAGCACGTAAACAGTGCTATCCATCTTTTCTCGGTTCTTCTACCGATGCTTACCTCGACCGGTCCCAAGTAGTCCACACCGACTGCGCTGAACGGACGTAATTGCGGTGAAACACGTTGGATTGGTAGTGGTGCCATCATGGGGAAACGCGGACGACATCGTAAAACTTTACATTTCATCCAGCTTCGAGCGACCTGACCAATTACTGCGCGCAATTTCGGGATATGGAATTTCTGCCGGAGCTCGTTAAATACGATTTGCATGACCAAATTTTTCGTGATAAAAATGAATCAGCTTTCTAGTTATGTCATGATTTCTGCACAGAATTATTGGATATTTTGTGTCAAAGGGAAGGGTTTCCGCAGCTTCCATTCTGCCTCCCACTCTGATGACACCATTTTGGTCCAGCACAGGAGTCAATTTGTAGAGAATACTGGATTTTTCGATCTGAATAAGAGGTCGACTGAGCTTCTTTTCTTGATTTCTTAACAATGTTGTTGTTTCATCTGGGAAATTCTCGCTTTGCACCTGTTTCCATAGAACAGTTTCTGCTGCGAACAGTTCGTATTGCTGAAGTGGTTTACAGTCTGTCAACAGATTTGCTCGAATCATGCTCCTCTGGTTTTCTGTAGCTCTGGACGTTAACAGAGGCTGGCCGTTCTTCTTGCGTCTGCAGTTGGCGAGGAATCGCAACACCATCGCCGTGCTTCTCAATAACTTTGTCCAACGAGAGAACCTTTCTCCGTTGATAACCCCTTGAACTAATGTCACACCATGATGTAACACAAACAAACGGGCTTCTTCTGACGTCTGATCTATTGGTAAAGTCTGAGCGGGCCAGTTTTTGTCGGATTCATACAGAAAGTTGGGCCCGGTGAACCAGGGACCGCAGCTTTGAAGAGGAGGGCCTTGCCCCCATTTAGTCAAAACGTCGGCAGCGTTCAACTTTGACGGAACCCAGCGCCACTCGGTCGGTCTTGTCAGCTCCACTATTTCGCCGATTCTGAACGCGACAAATTGCTTAAACTTGTGTTGGTCTGAACAAATCCAACTTAGTACAGTCTGTGAGTCGGTCCATAAGACGTAACGATCAAATTTGATGGAGTGGGTGGTGAGGATCGAGTGAAGCATCCTTGCTCCTAAAACTGCTGCCATCAGTTCTAAACGTGGAACCGATTGCCGCTTAAGCGGTGCGACTTTGCAACGTGACATGATTAATGAGCATATGATACTGCCATCCACGATTGCTCGTAGGTAACCGACACACCCATAGGCGTATTCACTAGCGTCCGTGAAAATGTGCAGCTCCACCGATTCGACATCCGACCAACGAACATCGTGGTATCCTGATCGCTTCCACCTGTGGTAGCAGACCAATCCATCGCTTCCACATCACCCAACAGTCGTCATCTATTGCTTCATCCCACGAACAGCCAGCCCGCCAAAGGCTTTGGACTAATATTTTTCCATGAACTGTGAAAGGAGCTAAGAGTCCTAAAGGATCGAAGAATCCCATGACGCAGTTAAGTACAGTCCTCTTTGTCGGCCGCTGGATACCTTTCAGGTATTCTTGAATATGTTCGCGATGCTCTGTAGAAAACGAGAATGTGTCTTGATCTGGACTCCATATGATACCTAACACCCTTTCGATTCCGGTCGACTTGATACGCCCGAAATGAATGTCTGGAGCCGCATCTTTCTCTCCCAAACTTCGACGAAACTCAGGTGAGTTCGACACCCAATTGCGGATCTCGAACCCTCCACGTGATTGGATGAAGGCCCCTTCTTTGGCTCGACGGATCGCTTCTCCCACAGTGTCAACGCTATCAAAATAGTCATCAACATAATGACGTTTGATGATTGCACCCGCAGCTTCCGGATATTCGGTTGAAAATTCCATCGCATTCTTATTTTTCACAAATTGGGCCGAGCATGGAGAACACTTCGACCCAAATGTTGCTACGTCCATTACGTAGATGCTTGGAGGAGCTGATTTGTTCATCCGGAACACAAAACGTTGTGCTTGCTTATCAGCTGCGATGATATTTATTTGGTGGTACATTTCGCGTGTATCACCACCAAACGCGACTCTGTGCTCCCGAAATCCCGTGAGAACATTTATCAAGGGAACCAACAGATCCGACCCGGACAATAGTAGCGAGTTTAAAGACACCCCTTCTACGACTGCGGCGGCATCCCACACCAGACGAACCTTTTCTGGTTTTCGAGGATGCAACACGACATTTAAAGGCAAATACCAAATTTTACCTGGATCAGTCTCCTGAATTTCTTGAGGAGTAGCCAGGTGGGCGTACCCGTTTCGTTGATAGTCCAAAATTTGCCTCTGAACATTCTCATTGAGTATTGGATCTTTGTCTAATTTCCGTTCTAATTGTTTCATGCGTCTCACCGCCATAGGGAAGCTGTCGGGGAAAGTTACATCGTCTACACTCCAAATAAGCCCAGTTTCGAAACGATTGCCAATTCTTTTTGTTGTACGTTCCAAAATGTTAAGGGCTCGTTCATCCTCTTTCTAGTCTCTCTTCACCGCCACTACCGATTCTTCCAGAGCATATTGAGTTTTTATAAGATCATGCAAAATTTCATTTGTAACGATGTCATGGAATCCTAGAAGACCAATTGCATTTGACGTGGATGGTTGCTTCGGGCCGTACACGGTCCAACCCAATTTGCAGCGAACAGCGATAGGCTCTCCGGGTTCACCCATTTTTACTTCCAGTGGCGCGATAGAATCTATATTGTTGATCCCGATTAATAAACCAGGGCGAGCTTCTGCATACGACGTAATGGGAAGGTTCTGCAGATGCGCATATTGTTTAACAATCGTTCCTGCGTTCAGTGATTGCTTTGGAAGACGCAGATTTTCTACAGTATGAACAGAATTTAACAGTATCTTTTCTTCGCCCGCTATGCCTGACGTCAATACGTTTATCCGCTCAGATCCTTTTTCTTCACAGGTTATATTCGCAGTCCAAGTCATAGTTAACTTTTCTGGAACTCCAACGATACCCAATCTATCCACCAGCGACTTCTCTATCAGCGTGATCGAGGCGCCTTCATCCAAAAAGGCCAACGTTGTTATAGTCTTCGACCCGTAGTGCAGCTGCAATGGAATCATTCGGAAAAGTATGACGTCTGCAGTTTGAATGTGTGCAGTTGTTCCGATCGCACTTTCCACCGGGTGGAGCAATGGATTGTGCTGTTCTCTACAATCTCCAATATTACAACGAATTTTAAATTTACAGGATGCATTTCCGTGGTCATTTAGGCAAATTTTGCAGAGTTTCCATTTCGTTACGATGACCATACGATTTGCATAAGTTAACCCGCGAAAGTCCTCACAGAATCTCAAACGGTGATCTGTTCGCTGACATGCTTTACATGGCCTTTGCTTAGATTTCTCATTAGTGTTGCTATACTTATTAGTCACGACACCGTGGTTCAACAGAACTGCTTTCTCTTTAAATCCACTTTTATTGCCGTCGCCGGTGCGCCCGTGGTGGCTACGATAAGTGCCTGTAGCTTTCGGTTCATATTTCTGTATATACATAAGCTTACATTTGCTTCGCACGCTTCATCCACGATTTGTGCGATAAAATCTGTAAACGTTCTCAACGTCACCTCTTGCTTACCCCTTTTATATCGAATCCATTCACGCTTATCACCGGCTGGAAGTTTATCAACCAAATCTTGGATTAATATCGGGTAAATAAGATGTTGCTGCAGACCTGCGGCCTCCAGGTGCTCACATAGCTGTTCAATGGCATTTCCGAAAGGAATGAAAGACATAAGTTTATCTGATTTCGGTGATTCAAGCTTTTTAATCCGGTTGAGGTGACTTTGAAGTATTAGTTCCGGTCGACCGTAGAGTTGACGGAGTTTTTCAACGGCTTTTGGAACGGATCTCGGTAGAATCAGTTGACCTCTCACGCTTTCCAGAGCAGGTCCTTTCAGGCTTTCCTGGAGCCTAACTAAATTTTCGACATCGGTGAAACCGCATGCCTCATTCGACGCTTGATACGTCCCATAAAAGAGCGGCCAGTCTTCCGGCTTCCCAGTGAACAGTGGCAACTTCTTCGTTACTCCGCTGCGCGCTGCGAGCTGCCTTTTACTGGGGCCAGCACATTGTTGCTCCAGCCCGTTCGGAACAGTGTTCTCAACCACATTTGGTAACGCTGTAGGAAGAATTTTATCGCAATTTTCACATTGTTCTTGATCGTCGTCGGAATCACAATTTGCATCTTCTTCGTCATCCTGTGCAACAGCTTTTTCTCCATATCGACTTCCAGTTGCGGTGTCCATAGTCAGCGTGTTCTGCGGAATTCGTGCTTGATCCAGTTTTGATTTTGATAAATTGTTCGTTGACGCATCCTGCAAACGTAGATCGTCAAGCTCCTGATCTACATGGTCAATGTCCCTTTGGAATGCCTGCCGCATAGCTTTCATGTTCTCGATATGTTCCATTTTCTGCTCCAGAGCACGTTCCAGCAATATTTTTTCTTGTTTCATTTCCGCTTCCCTAAACTCCTTTTCCATTTGTAATTGTTTCTCCATCAGCTCTAACTTGAACTTCATTTCCTTGTTTTTCAAAATCTTTTCCATTTCCAGCTCCTTCATCTTTTTCTTATGTTCCTCTTCCATAGCTTTTAATTTCAGCTCCTGAGTAGAAACCGAATCCGACGTCGTAGCATAAATTTGCTCCTTGAGAGTTTGTTTTTTATTCTCCACTCGCCTCAGGTATTTTCTTGCTGTCTCTTGGCAGACAGCTTCCTGACAGAACCATCGTTTCTCCTTCTTGATAGCGTCTGTCACTCCCACGCATCTGTAATGAAACCATCAGTTACACGAGTCACATCCAATCATTGACTCATTCTCCGTTGACGTCTGTTCACAGGCCGCACAAGGCGTAAGCGTAAGGTCCAGCTCATCAGATTTGGTGCGATTTGAGGTTAACTCCACATCACTCAAAAAAACAACTTTCGATGAAAAATAGAGATTCACACTGGATGTTTCGAAAAACATCAATTTTGAAAATGTTTGGTTTTCATATCAATTGTTTCAACTTGTCCGTAGAGCGGGGTAAGTTGAAACACCGAACTATCATGAGTTTAATGCGCGGTTTTGCTTCTCGAACAACTCTCGAACTACAACAGATTTATGAAACACTGAATTGAAGGAATTACATATAAAAATTTGGAAAAAAAATTGGTACACGTGAGATTTGGGGGAGTAGTCTAATACACACAAAATGGACACCACATACTAGGAATTATTATACGAAACAATAACATCAAAAATACTATTTGGACACTTTCATGTCCGAGAGCCACTTGAAACGGCCACTAATGAGGTTTATGGGATCATTCAAATATTCAAATATTACGTAACGCACTCAAAAAGGGAGGAGGGGATGGCTTGTTGAAACTTGTTAGGAAATAAATCCCACTAAATCTTAACATTTTTATGAAGAAAATTGTTCTCATAAACTTATTGAGAGTAATAACAAGTGAAATCGCAATTACTCTCAATAAGTTTATGAGAACAATTACAAGAAAAATAATGTGATGAACTTCAAGTGAATTAAATTTTATGAATCGGCCCTTTTTATGTACAAAGTAAAAAATAATTTGATAAAGCATAACATAGACTTGAAGTCACTCTATGAATTACATCGTTATGAAACTCGAAATCAAAGTAATTTAAGAAGAATTATTCCTTGAACCAACTGTATTCGATTTGGTTGTATATATCCCGCAATTATGAACTTTAATAATCTGCCAATTAGCTTTAAAAATGTTTCTTCTATTTACACATTCAAAAGTACTTTAAATAAAATGTGGAAAATAATTGAATAGATCAATAAGTCGCATGGAAACTTCTCTCACCATTAAAAACGCTTAAACTCCCTTTAGCACATTTGAACGTTGAGGAAGAACCTCCTTATCAGTCTTATGACTGTCTGAAACAAAACTAAACAAAAATTACCATTCGTTACATGTTATGTAGAGATGAGAGAGTCTAAAATAGTAAAAAAAAAATGCGTTGCGTAATATTTGAAAGACCCCTAGTTGCAAAATTATCAAATTTTACTTGTGTAATGTCTGTGTATTCATAAATTATGTATGAACGAAATATGAATGATTGTTATTTTTTAATTTATCATCATTCATTCATGCAGGAATCACCGACAAATAACGTCAGGCATCTCCAGCAATGTTTGAAAAATAGACGATTTTCACAGGTTTCAACTTACCCCAGGGTTGAAAAAAACATGGAGTGAGTTTAAGATTTCAGAGCAATACGGAAACAAAAATTTCAGTTTAGTTCTCAAAACCACTACACTTGATCACCCCTATTTGATTACCTGACGTGCGATTCTGGCGATATTTTTGAAAAAATCAATATTTTCGGACCGATTGAGTCAGCGCGCAAAAATGTTTGTTTTGATTTCCCGGAACAAGGAAAAGTAAACAAAGGCGCGGATTGCTCTTAGCATTCAAATATTCTGGTAATGGCTGTCATAAGGTGGGTTGAAAGATAATGTTTACTATATATATTTTTATTACGTCAACTCATCATTCCTAGTAAAAGTTATGATTTCCGTTTTAACTTACCCCGAATTTCAACTTGCCCCGGTGTACCTTACAACTATTCCATGTCAAACCGATATAGTAGTTCTCAGATTTTCGTTATAAGTGGTAGTTCCGTTCTTTATCGCAAACTATTAGACCCGTATATTTTTTTTTTTTGTTTGTTAGGGTGTCCATTTTCATTTTAGAGTGATCGGAAATATCGACTTTTTCCCCTTTTTTTTCCAAAAATTACATTTTTCGAAAATTCATAACTTTTGAACTACTGAACCGAATATTTTTTACGCAAAGCTGAGGTTTTTTCACATAACATATCTCGAAACCAGGGATGCTTTTTTTTCTTTTTTGAGTTATGATTTTTCAATGTTAACCGATGGTCCAAAAATCATTTCTCTCTTTTCCCAAAAATGCTTTTTTTTTATTTATTACTTTTGAACTATTGGACCGATTCAGATGATTGATATATCAAATTAAAGCCTACTACCTAGCCTTTTTTGAAAAAATAACACATTTGCCAATTAATTGGATTATAGTCACATACATTCAGTCTAGTCACATAGAAATATTGATCGAAGATTGAAAATATGTTTACTTTGAAAAATCATAATTTAAAAACGAAAAATAACACCTCTCTGGTATTCAGATAGATTATGTGAAAAAACCTAAGCTTTCAGAAAAATATAAAAAAGAATGGCGCCCTTGGTCCCGAAACGATGTTAGCTATAAAAAACCATTTTTATTCATAGTGTAATATTTTTTCAAACAATACTAACTCATTGGCTTTAATTTGATATGTCGGTCATCTGAATCGGTCCAGTAGATCAAAAGTTATGATTTTTTGTAGTGGAAAAAATGAGAAAAAAAATATTTTTCGGACCATCTTTGAAAAATCATAACTCAGAAACGAAAATACGCCTCCCTGGTTTCGATATATGTTATGTGAAAAATATTCAGCTTTCCAGAAAAAAATATGAAAAAATATAGCGCCTTTGGTCCCGAGACCATGGAAACTATAAAAAAAAATCAATAATAATGAAAACATAATTTAAAATTTCTGCAACTGTAGTGTTTTTCCAAAAAAGACCAACTAATTGGCTTTAATTTAATATGTCGAACATCTGAATTGGTCCAGTGGTTCGAAAGTCATGAATTTTTGAAAAAAGGCATTTTTGGCAAAAATGCGAAAAAATGGATTTTTTGGACCACCCTGGAAATGGTCACCCTAACAAAAAAAATAAAAAAATACGGGTCTCATAATTTGCGTTAAAAAATAAAGCCACCAATTATGAGGAAAATCTGAGAACCACTATATCGGTTTGGCATGGAATGGCTGTATAGATAGAAGAAGATGTAGGAGTGCGTTTTACCATATTAAAATCCATTTCCACTCTCGAACGAATATCAATTTCGTTAGCGCAAACATCAAATGAACCAACAACGCTTGTCACTATGTAATTGTAGAACATATGCGAATTGAGTTTTTCGAATTTTCCCATTTTCCTTCAGAGTTTTCGGAAAACTTTCAATTGTCATGTTTGGTTGAAATATGTGTATTATTTTTACGGAACCTCTCTCCATTTTAGAGGAAGCAGGGGTGTCATACTATCATAGAAACATTTCTCGTATTCAAAAACCTTCACATGCCCAATTTGGCTCCATTTCATTGATTACTTTTCGAGTTATGCAGAAATTTGTGTTTCATTTGTATGGTAGCCTCCTCTTAGAGAGGTGAGAGGACTGTCGAACCACCATAGAAACGTTTATCGATCCCTAAAACCTCTACATGCTATATGCCAAGGTTGATTCCATTTGCTTGATTAGTTCTGTTATTATTCAGCCTCTTTAGTGAGGAGGAGTATCAAACCACCATAAAAACATTTATTGCACCCAAAAACCTCCACATGCCAAATTTGCCATTTGCTTGATTAGTTCTTGAGTTTTTCACAAATTTATGCTTCATTTGTATGGCAGACTCCCTAGGGTGGCTAAAATGGGAAAAATTTCATCATCGAATTCCAAAAACCGACCATGTACAGTTTGTTTATTGGCCCAAAAAATGATCTGTGCAAAGTTTCAGCTCAATCGGACATGATTTAGGGGTGCCTCAAACCGCCCATAGTTTTGATTTTTTGATCCTCGAAAATCTTTTTTCGATGTCAAATGACTTAAAAATGCATGAAAAATTTTGGCCGAAAATCGACCTTTTGGGCCTGAGAGGCAATGAAGGTATGGACAAAAAAAAATTATCAAATTTAAAGAACCGACCATGTACATTTTGTTTATCGGTCCTGAAATATGACCTGTGCAAAATTTCAGCTCAATCGGACATGATTGAGGGGTGCCTCAAAGCTCTCAAATTTTAGATTTTTTAGCCACTCCGGCTAAGTCCCAAAATATCGAGTTTCGGCCAAAAAATTTTTTTCAAGACAACACCAGATCTAGGCGTTTTATGCATTTTTGAGTCATTTGGCAACTTAACTCCCCCCTTGGAAGATTTTCGAGGATCAAAAAATCAAAACTATGAGCGTTTTGAGGCACCCCTAAATCATGTCCGATTGAGCTGAAACTTTGCATAGATCATTTTTTGGGCCAATAAACAAACTGTACATGGTTGGTTTTTGAAATTTGACATAACCATTTTCGCTGCCACCCTAAGCCTCCCCTTAGAGAGGAGGGAGGATTGTCTATTCACCATCGAAACGTTCCGTACCCCCTAAAACCTTCACATGCCAAATTTGGCTCCATTCGATTGATTAATTTTCGAGTTGCAGAAATTTATACTTCATTTGTATGGCACTCTGGTAGACCAATTAGCTGCAAGGACCTCGTCGGTACCGTATCGGCTCAGTGGAGGATAAGATTGAGTATTGGCTTCTCTTTTGATAGTATAATATAATAAAATTTTTTGAATTTATATCTGTAGGTAAAATCAGTTCGTTTTTTTTTTTGTTAAACTGATTTCAAAGCTTAAAAAAAAGTTAATATCTTCTAGATAACTCGTCATGCTCAAACCTCTGTAGGGGAAGGTGGCGGGACCATCATCATCATCATCATAAGTAATGCAGAAAATTTAGTTTTATTTGTATGGTAGCCCCCCCCTTAGGGAGGGGGGAGGAGCCTCGAACTATCATAAGAACCATCCCCGGCTCCAAAAACCCTTACACATCAATTTTATTGTCGATCGGTTCAGTAATTTCCGAGTCCATAACAATCAGATAGACAGACAGATATAAGTTGCCCTTCACTATCCACCAGTACTCCTCAATCGGCCCCAGCTCCATGTATTACGGTGAACCTGAACTATTGCTGGCAAACACCGATGATAATACGGCGGGATACGATGCGACGGTGGACACAGTTCTTTTAAGGCAGTAGAGTCTAGAAATTTGAAAAAATTATTATTAAATAAAATTTTTCTTCATTTTTCTGAAGTTTAGGCATTCACAAGTATATCCTAGAAAAGACTTTTCAGAAATCTCATTATTATCCAGAATCTGTTCGATTTTTTTCTGTTTCAGATAACCAGAATGGCTGAAATCGTGTACGCAATGGCACAGCTTTATTTTGAACCTCCTCACTTCATCAGCTTGTAACTATTCTAATTATGATTTTTTTTGTTTTTGTTTTATTCTTAAAAGATAGAAAAAAAAACTAATGATATAATGGATAGTAAAAACATTCTCTATTTTATTTTTTCGGAACTCAAAAATATGTCCGAAATTCGTGCCTCTACACTAGAATATCCCCTTAAAAATCAATTACTAAGCGTCAAAATCCAAACGCTTTAATAAAATCATACTTTTCAAAAATGTCATTTTATTTGATTACGATTCGATCATACCTGAACGATGACTATGGCTGACTATGACTATCCTAACGTGCCTGTCCGAATCCCTGGTGAATTCAAAAAGCGACTGATAAAAATCAGCATATAGACTTAGAAGTTTTTTTCGTTCTCATACAATGCATGGTTTTTTATTTGTTTAATATTCTACATTAGTGAATGAGCGTGAATTCTTTCGTTCTAAATATTTATAAAAACCGAATGGACATTCTCTTCCTACAAGATTATGCAACAATATCTTGGTTTGTCAGATGCACTGATGTTGGTTTGTTCAAAATTGGCCACATGGTTACTATGTCAGCCGTTTGGTGCGTTGCAGTTTGTTTATGCCTTTATGGTATCCTTCGCGCGTAGCAGAAATAAAGTTTCTCTATGTTGAGTGCTGTTCACCTTTAAAGTACCCAAGAAATCGGTCTCGAGGGCAAAAGGTTAAATTATGGATGGATCATTATAATGACAGGAAAATCAAACAATGAGAAATGCAACATCTACTTGAAATTAGAATTTCTCTATTTAAAAATGTTGATTTCCAAAACCGGATAAGTCATGATTATTTTTCGAACAAACCATGATCAGAGGTGGACAAACCACGATCATAATTTCTCTTTGAAGAAATCGTTAAAAATATAAAATATATATAAAGATATATCTTTTATATATAAAAATATATAAAAGAGACTTGGGGCATATGTGTTTCGTACCATTGCCTTCGGCTGATGTAATAGGGTACATCAGGGTAAACCCGACACCCGACACCGGTTGTATAAGTATTGTTTGTTTTACTCTTAATGCATAAGGAATAGAAAAATACGTTGTGGAGGATGATAGAGTATATTTTAAAACACTTTTGCGTTACCTAATATACGATAAGTACTACGAGACTTTGCCTACCACTGTTCTTTGTACAACAGAACCAATACTTTTTCTGAAATTTAGATAGTCGATGTAGGAACCCTCAAGAACTCGAAATCTGCCAAAAAGTCAATTTTGATAAAAACGACGTTTAGGGGGTTTCTCAAACAAACGATTCAATTAGTAAGCTTCACGAGTTTCTTACACTCTAGAAATTTATTTTCCATTTCTCAAATATTTAAACCAAACGATTTGGAACTAACACAGATTTTTTGTTAATTATCATAATTCCTCTGATCATTGTCCACTAATCATAAAATATGTTTTATCTATCTCAATTGAAAGTGCTTTTTACGAATTCTTCTTTAAATCTCTGTTCATTCAGGAAAGGGCTTTAATACAACCTGTAGTATTTCTCCTATGTACACCCGTGGCCGAGTGGTTAGCGTCTCACATTATCATGTCGGGTGTTCGGGTTCGATTGCCGTTTTGGCCGGGGGATTTTTCGAAATCCCCCAGCCAGAACGGCAATTCTTTGTTGAAAAGAAATTTCAACAAACCCAAACTCGTTTTGATTATATGTGATTTTCATGAAGAAAAATCAATCTGCATTAACTAGTTGCGTGAAGACACCCTAAAACGGACAAACCAAGATCATCTACCCTGTTTGACTTCCATCCTGCACTTTGACGCTTAGTTTTTGGTAGTCTTCAGAAAACATATGCTGCGCTACCCTCGAGTTTAAGAAAAATAACACTTAACAGAGGAAGCAAACCATATTCAAGCGCAGTGTAAAACAGGTATAGAAATATGGTGCGAAACACGGCGCAAAACACAGTGTAAAACTCTGGCTGGTTTTTGGAACGTGTTGAAGTACCATGTTCCTTCACCCATAATGACAGATTTAAGAAGAAATTATATCTCTTGAATGATTGACATGTAACGATTTTTGGTTTTCGATAATTTCAAGTGTTCGACTTGAAATTAACCTCCGTTGGGATTCGTTATCCTCAAGCACCTATTTACCTTCTAAATGAGATTTAATATCTGATCTTAGTTCGTGCTGAAATTCAAATATCAAATAAATATGCTTTTTCCAAAACATGCTCCGATTTGTTATCTGACAATCAAAACGAAAAAATATTGAAGATGACACACCTAATAATACAATGAGACGAGATCTGACAACAGGGTTCTTACTCTTCTTTTTGATTTTTATTAGACCAAATGAGAACATCGGGGATACTGAACCACGCGAGATTTCAGGTTTCCAATTTATATAAGTTGACTGAAGATTGTTTTAGCCTCTTGTATTTAGTTTGAATCAACTAGACTATTGGAAACACTAGTGAAATCATCAGAAATAACAGTAAATTCAGTGGCAAATGCATATTTTTTTATATTTTTTTTCAACAAGGCAATAAATGCTTGGAAGGCCACTAACTGAACTTTGGTAGATTAGGTAGTAGTTTAGCGCTTGGAGTTTCAAATTAATCACGCAGGACATTTCTCCTGTGGAAGTAAATAAGGGCGCAATCCGTCTAAATGACTCCTGTCGATAAAAAATTTCATGATTTCTTTAATCATGTGTTACCATGCTCAAACAATTTAGCATACTGTTTACTGTTCAACTCTTCAATTGTGAAAATGTAAAAATGTTTGTAAAGTAGACGGTCGATGACAGCTGTGTAAAATTTCTACGAATACAATGAGTAAAGTTTGAATCCGATTTCAAATTCGAAAAAAATACACGGTGCTTCATTTTTTCCCCTGACTTCTTTAAATGATTTTTTATTGTGTTTGGCTCAAAACTAAACATCGCAATGTAGTCATTGCTATCCACCCGCTCTTCCCGCTCACCATTTTTCCGAAGGTTTCTGAAGGTTTCTGAAAAGAATTTGGGAAATCACGCTGAGATGACTTCGGAAAAAGCACTGTTTTAGGCGCAATTCTTGACCGATTTCGTAAATCGCAACGCATTGGTAAAACACGTAACTGTACCATCCGGGGGGCAAATTGATCACCGGGGTGAAATTGTTCAAACGTACTAATGAAAAAAATTGAAATGTTTGAAGGTGTTATTCAATTAAATTTAAAACTTTTTATAGCACACAATCAATAATCATCTATAGGTTCTTTTTTGCACAATAATTTATGTTTTTTCTTAACAGCATTTTCGTTTCCATTTTCAAGCATTGCAAACAAACATATTTTCAACAAATCATAACGATATTCATAGACGCAAAACAAAACAAAAATTAACTCTCAGTCGATTCTTTAAGAATTGAAATAGTAATCAGATAGTTAAAATTACTATTAAAACAAGTGAGAAAAGTCAATTTTACAATAGAAGCACTATGAAATAAAACTTTTTTGCTTGACTAGTCAACCTATTTTGCGGCTCAGCTTTCTCGGAAACGGCGGAACCGAATTGAATGCAACATGTTTCATTTGGCGGGAACATGTTTAAGGGCCATAGATTCCAGAACCTAAAACAACACAAAACCCCTCATTTGGAGTATAAAACTTCATGATTTTTCAAAAATAGCTTATTCGTTATTAATTCGAAAACCGGAAATGTTCAAGATCAAGGAGACAATCGGAAATCAATGCCCCTTGGCAGTTGAGATATAGTTTGAGTTCCGGAACTTAATTGACACACTATGTATACTTCTTCCTGGGGGCATATGATACATTTCTCCCTCTATATCAGCTTCAAAAGGGTCATCCACGAGTCAGTTTACAGCCACTGCCAGCCCCCTTACGTTTTATGCGATGTAGCATAGTAAGCATGAACACATTACCGAGTGGAGTGGGAGTAGAAAAAAGGCAGCGAAACAAATATTTGTGCTTAGCACAATTAGCTTTTTGTTCAACGCATGTATCAACTGTACAAATGATAATACCGTTGAAGTATGGGGAGCGTGCGTTGAAAGGTTAAACTATGTTCAATTATTTTTAAAACATCCACCAAGGTACTGTGACAGGGCGTGAAGGCGTTATACGGTGGGGGGGAAGAAGAATCGAGGGACAACACTAGGCGTTTACGCGTGAGACAAGCGGAAAAACATGTTTCATTTAATTAGTTCTGTAAATAATGGCGAAATGTTGAAAGCTCTCTATAATTATAATGAACAAATAAACGTACACTATGAACGAACCGATTTTTCTCCTTTTTTTCGTGATTGGTGCAAATGTAAATAATTAATAACTTTATGATTGAATGGGCGAATGACCGCAGTGAAAATGCGACGCGCACAGCACCCGAATACCGGAGAGGAAGAGCCGCAGACAGCGAGGGATTAAAGTGAGCACCGAATCATAGTATAATTAGTTTAGACAATTAATTAAAGTGTAGCGCAGAGGAATACATCATCACGTTTGGAACGGTTCGCAACCTGGGAATTAGTGGGCGGAATAAAAACAATGATACCCCCAAAGCATGCAAAATATACAATCGGACGCATCCCTAAATTTTATAATCATATCATTGGGGGAGGTGTGACACGACGTGGGCAAATAAATTACAGCCAGCAAAACAAAGCACACCTGAGGCTAGCATGAACACAGAAAAAAAAACATAAAATTGTTGCGTTTTGCGACACGTTATTGCAGGCGAGAAACCGCACAGCATGCATAAAGGCATATAAATCATATTATCATTTGAAAAAGGAACGCTTGGCACAAATAATACAGAGTGAATATGTTTTTTTTTTTGTATAATATATTTATTCAATTTCGTATAATTTTTGTACTCGTTCCTATTGTAGGATTTTTATTGAAAAATTAATGGCTGTAAATTCAGTTGAACTGTACAAATGTACATTCAATACATTCAATGGCTACAAAGTTTGTAGGAAAACTGCAATGAATAACTATTAATAATAGATCAAACACATCTCTAGTGAATGAAAGTTACGCAAAACAGAATGATACAGAATCGTGAGAGCACAATACGTGTACTGATAATGTAACAAACGAATTTGATTGCAGTTTTATGATTTGTTAATAAATGCGTACAATTAACAACTCCATAGACTCATCAATTGAGACTCACAATACGAGTGTGGCAGTGAGTATTAATCGGTGACATGATTGATGACATCCTCAAAAAAAATTGAATCGGTTACGGATCACGGGAGAGCTCGAATCTCAGCTTTCAAATACCACCGCAACCACATGATCTTTCAACAGAAATTCAAAGACGAATAAGTCATATTTAAGGTGGATTACTAAAATTGCTTTTTTTTTTGAACGACCGATTTATTTTATAACGTACTAGCTGACCCGGCAAACTTCGTCCCGCCTAAAACTTATTTTTCGTTATCACATCCTCGTTTTCATACTAAGCGCGCGTTCGTGGGTACAATTGCAGAACTGTTCATTGATTGATCTTCTAATCTACCCTTTAAAATTATTTTGACGTAGGACTACGTCTTTCATTTCTATACCGGGGTGTAAAATCAAAGTTTTGAAAACGAAAGCGTTACGCCGGAGACCGAGATTTTGAGCGTTAATAGCTCCTAAACAACTGAACGAAATGGTATGATAAACACTTCATTCGAAAGATAAAATGTCTACGCGTTCTATACTTGTTACTTTTTGATCCAAAAACTTGTTTTAATAGTCTTAAAATTGCTTTCAAAACAGGCTATTGAAATCACCAATCGGTATATAAGCGAGCGTCGCTCGGAAATCCACTCAGTTCTAATTGAACAGCGATTGGAGCATGTTGTCGCTGTTGTGGTGAAGCTCTTCGTTTATCATGAAAGCGCTGATGAACGGTGTCACCAAGAGCCTGTTTGTGCACCTTAGGCTAGACATCAATCCATCAGGAGGAGAGTGATGCCACAAACGGTTCCCCGGGAAGATCTCGAAGCAGCCGCTACACACACACACATACACGCGCGGAATTCTTTCCGTTTGGATGCCATTCAGCATCGAGAAAGATCCGGAAAATAATCTGCCAGTTCTTCTGGGAATTTAAAAATACATTCATGTGAAAGAGTTTATTTGAATGTTTTCTATCCATGTAACACTGTGATCAAATATGTTTCAATCAAGTACTATTAACAGATGGTTATCGAGTTAGCATAAACCACTGGTGGGCTTCCAGTATCGAGGAAAATGTGGAAATATCTAATCGTCACTGAAAATAATCTGCCAGTTCCTCTGGGAATTTAAAATTACATTCATGTGAAAGAGTTTATTTTAATGTTTTCTATTCATGTAACACTGTGACCAAATATGTTTCAATCAAGTGCTATTAACAGGTGGTTATCGAATTAGTATTAACCACTGGTGGGCCTCCAGTATCGAGGAAAATGTGGAAATATCTAATCGTTACTGAAAATAATCTGCCAGTTCCTCTGGGAATTTAAAAATACATTCATGTGAAAGAGTTTATTTTAATGTTTTCTATCCATGTAACACTGTGACCAAATACATTTGGTTTTGTGATTTTTCAATCAATCGCAATTAACAGGATAGCTTCTGAAGATTATTTTTCCCCATCAGTAGGATATTTCCGTATCCAATATTGTATGCGCCCACAATCGATTCTTGCTCTGTCGCCGAAAGTTCCGAGCTCAGAGAGTTCATTCCCCTCTAGTTTGCCTTCCAAATTGCCATCGTAAACCACACCTTCTCTCGATTCAATCACACACAAAAAGCATACTTAAGCGATATTCTGGTGGTGAGACACATTCATTTTTCGTGAGGACATCGACAAGACAACATCGTTGCCTATCGTGCTGGAGGAGGTGGACGGCGACACATACACGCGCAGAATTCTTTTCGTTTGGATGCCATTCAGCATCGAGAAAGTTCCGGAAAGATCTAATCATTGCTGGGAAATAATCTGCCAGTTCCTCTGGGAATTCAAAAATACATTCATGTGAAAGAGTTTATTTGAATGTTTTCTATTCATGTAACACTGTGACCAAATATTTTTCAATCAAGTACTATTAACAGGTGGTTATCGAGTTAGTATTAACCACTGGTGGGCTTCCAGTATCGAGGAAAATGTGGAGATATCTAATCGTTACTGAAAATAATCTGCCAGTTCCTCTGGGAATTTAAAAATACATTCATGTGAAAGAGTTTATTTTAATGTTTTCTATCCATAAAATATCCATATAATACATTTGGGTTTGTGATTTGTCAATCAAGTACAGTTAGCAGGTTAGCTTCTGAAGATTATTCTTCAGAACAAGGTTTTTCGTATCCTATATTGGATGCATAAAACCTTGTGCCTCCAACGTAACGCTCTCGTTTTCGAAGTCTCCCAAATATTCATTTATTCATTCATTCAGAATGGATTTAGATTCAACTTCAAACAAATGATCTCTAAATCAACGATAGTCCTACGTCACCCTTGCGGTTATACCATAGATATAACCCACTTCCTGTTTTTTACTATAAAATTTCAGTACTTCTACCAAAACTCGACATTATAATATCAGATTATTTTCAGACACAATTCTCGTGCAAGAGTTTTCATCCACTTGCAAATAACATGTTTCTCCATTACATGGAACAAATGTTTGATACAGAAAATATGATAAAATAAAAACAGCCCTAAATCGGACAATTCCTTTCTCGAGTTTTGCTCTTATCAACACATTTGGCGATCCATTTTTATTTATATAGATAGAAGACGATATAGGAGTGCGTTTTACCACATTAAAATCCATTTCCACTTTCGAATGAAGATCAATTTTGCTACCGCCAATATCAACTGGACTAACAACGCTTGTTAATATGTAATTGTAGAACACATGCGAATTGATTTTTTAAAATTTTCCCATTTTCCCTCGGAGTTCTCCAAAAAATTTCAATTGTCAAGTTTGGTTGGAATATGGAAGGGGTGTCATACCATCATAGAAACATTTCTCGTACCCAAAAACCCTCACATCCCAAATTAGACTCCGTTTGCTTAATCAGTTCTCGAGTTATGCAGAAACTTGTGTTTCATTTGTATGGGAGCCCCGCTTTAGAGAGGGGGAGGAGTGTCGAACTACCATAGAAACGTTTACCGATTCCTAAAACCTCTGTCTCCGCCCAGAGAGGTTTCTGAGCAGAGTTCTAGTGGCAGAGTAGAGATGAGAGTGGACTGGCTACCCGTTTTACCATGAAGAAATTGATCGAAATATAGACAAGACGATTGATATATACCGGTCGACGGTTTTATTGAGACTGACTCTGTTCTTCGTTCGTTCGTTATTGGATAATATAGGCTTTAAACTCATAGAGTTCATTCGCCTCTAAACTCTGTTCTTTCATTTCGTGCCCTACTTATATGATTGGTCCCATAGTCCTCTGAATACCCACTCTACATTGTTGTGTCGAATTGGTCCCAACAAACGGTGTCGACAACGATACCGATATCGTGCCATTTTGCAACGATTTTGTCGACCTACCTTTCGTATTCGACAACCAATTTCGAGCCAAACCTGTGCCAATCTGGCACCGCGTCGACCGATTGCAGTACTGCTCAACCGTTTTTATGGCTGTGTTTTCAAAAAGTTTAATGTTAAGCAAAAAAAAATAAAAATTTGCGTTGTTTACAAATATTTATTTATAATAAATTCATACAATTGTGCACTGTTGATGTATACTATTCGCAGCGATTATACCGTCATCAGTAAACTCCCGACAGCTACAAATTTCTTCATCGGAATCGCAGTCGGCTCAATTATTTTTGTCCCTTTCGTTCTCTCTAGCAGACACACCTAACTTCGTGGGAAATCATGACTGTTGAGATGGATGAGTTTTTTATTCTGAAATGAAATTAAGAGATCAAAATTCATATCATAAGTAAAAATTTAAACCAGTCATACTTACGGGTATTCAAATTGGTTACGTTCGTGTTGAAGTTGTTGTTGGTGATTATGGTGAGATGAGCGCTTTGGTCTGATCCCAAAAACAATACTTTACCGAAGCTGCAAACTCCGTTTTCATTCCATTCAGATCACCGCTATTCATTCATTTTCATTTATACATTTCTGCTGTTGCTGCTGCTTTCCTTCCTTTGACGCGATATATCAACAAAGACTAGCTGCGTTCATCACAAATTCGCCTGTATTTTGTCTCCGTGTTGTTGAATTTGTTACTGAAATTAATCAAGGAAACATCATTTATATTTTATAATTAAATATCAAAATTATCCTTACTTACAAAATTTAGTTCTCGAGTCATTCTCTGTTATGTTTTGAATGACAATTTAGAGAGAAAGAGAAAAAGTAATCTCTACAGTGATGCCGTTTCGCTCAGTACCAAAAAATTGCATACAATTATAGTTCAAATATAGACAGTGCTGCCTGCGGGGGGTAAGGCGGTGGTAGATTCCAGCACTTTTGTAGCATGTTACTTCGTTTCGGTCGACATCGGGCCAATGACTGCTCGATTATGTTTGGAACTGGGTAGCCTATACTTGCGATTGATTTTTTGCTCGGGTTCCTTCTCGAATGTTCGCTATAAACGATAGGCTTTGTATAGCCAGTTCGTTTCCATGCGTTCCCTATTCCGTCACAATTGGGATGTTATTGTTTACATGTTGTGATTGTTTACATATTGTTTGTTGTGCTGAATTGTGAGTGGTAAGTGCTGTGTGTTGTGTATTGTAGTTGATATAATATTTATTCCTTTTGCAGGTAATTGTTGCTGGATGAAAAGGTAAGTGAATAATATTTTGTGTATATCCGCTCTATTTGCTTCTGTTTACAGATTCGAATTCAGGTTCTTTTCCGAGGAGTTTTCTCAGTGTGTATAATTTCTTGTGTAACGTGTTTTGTTTTTATTTAATAAAGTGTTAAGAAAAACAATGTGTTTTTTTATTGATTCCTGTCTGGGCCGTAACAACCTCTCTATGCTAAGATTAATTCCATTTGTTTGATAAGTTCTCGAGTTGTTCATCATTCTTCATTTTTATTGGCACCCTAAATCATACTTTTCGTTTCGTTTTCCGAAAAAAAAACAAAGTCCCACGGTGCCGATTTTTGATAATTTTTGACGTAGGACTACGTCTTTCATTTCTATACCGGGGTGTAAAATCAAAGTTTCGAAAACGAAAGCGTTACGCCGGAGACCGAGATTTTGAGCGTCAATAGCTCTTAAACAACTGACCGAAATGGTATGATAAACACTTCATTCGAAAGATAAAATGTCTACGCGGTATATACTTGTTACTTTTTCATCCAAAAACTTGTTTCAATTGCCTTAAAATTGCTTTCAAAACAGGCTATTGAAATCACCAATCGGTATATAAGCGAGCGCCGCTCGGAAATCCACTCAGTTATAATTGAACAGCGATTGGAGCATGTTGTCGCTGTTCTGGTGAAGCTGACTTCGTTCATCATGAAAGCGCTGGTGCGCTTATTACCTGACCTGACCTGACCTGACCTGACCTGACCTGACCCTATGTTTTCTAACCATATAACACTGCGACCAAATACATTTGCTTTTGTGATTTTTAAATCAAGTGCAATGAACTGGTGGTTATCGAGTTAGCATTAACCACTGGTGGGCTTCGAGTATCGAAGAGAATCTGGAAGGACGTTATCGTTGTTGAAAAATAATCTGCCAGTTCCCCTGGGAATTGAAAAAAAAACATTCAAGCGAAAGAGTTTATTTTGATGTTTTCTATCCATATAACACTGCGACCAAATACATTTGGTTTATGATTTTTCAATCAATTGCGATCAACGTAAGACCACGTCTTTCGGGATGTTTACCCAACAATTTCTCAAAAGAGAAATGGGTGTTCTGAGAATGGATGAGCGAACGCAAAAATAATGTAGACTAATTTGATGCAACAGATATTTTGTCTATTGGAAATGTAATACAAATCATATCACAATACAAGCAATGTATTATGCATTATACAACTTTCGTGTGATTGCTTTTTTTGCTAAATATTGTGCCTTCAACGTAACGCTCTCGTTTTCGAAGTCCCCCAAATATTCATTTATTCATTCATTCAGAATTGATTCAGATGCAAAACAAATGATCACTGAATCAACGATAGTCCTACGTCACCCTTGCGGTTATACCACAGATATAACCTACTTCCTGTTTTTTTTTTTGAGATGACACTAGATCTGGACGTTTCAAGCAATTTTAAGACATTTGGCATAAAAAAAAATTTGGAAAACCTCGACCTCCTCCCCCTTTACTCCCACCTTGGGTGATTTTTCGATTTTCAAAAAACTCAAACTTTGACCGCTTTGCGCCACACTCCCTCAAGTCCGATTGAGCCTAAATTCAGCATATGGTGTTTTTTCGAGGTGGTGAACATTTTGTATAGGGTAACTTTTTGAAACTTTATGGCCGATTCTTTCCCATACATTCATTGGCACCCTAGTGTACATGTATAAGCGATTAGAGTAGGAACATAGTAAACGGTTTAACTCAATGTATTATGCTTCACTCTACGAATATAACCGTTTTATTCTGTAAGACAAAGTGATTTCTGCTTTGTTCGAATAGATGCAGTTCGATAATGTTGTCGTCATATGTTCATATTTGAATCGGTTGTTTACTAACAGGAGTAGATTTGTATGCAATGTAGGGACAGCTAGCCAGCATCAGGTGTATCTATCCGGGTTGTCGCAAACAGATGCATGAAGGTCGGCCTAGAAGAGCCGCTTTATCTGTTTGCTGAAAGGTCTATGGACTACAAGGGACATGGTTCGAGTTCAAGATCTCAAGAGGAGAAAGAAGAGAAAGGCATCCAGGAAGCAGATTGGTATAGATCGCTGTTTAGAAACAGAAAGCGGTACTGGATGGTTCAAATTGCAGGCAAACCTGTTTCTATGCGATTCCCTTTTGTGCGACTTTCTCATTGCTGTAACTGTTTTTGTTCGATTCTACTATTTCTGTGATTCAAGCCCCGATTTCATAGTAAAATTGTACTATTGTGTACTTTATGGACGTTATTGATATTTATATAAACATTTTAATGAGCGACAGTTAGTTACTCTGAACCACCCTTTAAAAAACCAACGTGGACAATGCCACATATAATCTGTAGCATGCGCGATAGAGCGATAGAGCAACGGGTTTTCCTGGTATCAAGACAAGGATGAAATATTCTGGATGTACAATCAGCCGGAGAAAACATATGGCAGACTGTCCCGTTTCAGTGGATGCAGTCAACACCAAGCGCCTCGACAACGTAACCAAAATCGGTCGGTGTTAAGTCCGACCGGACCATATGACATTTTTATGATTTCGAGAAAAACGAATATAAAGTTTAGTGCTCAGCAATTTTCAAAGCATTAAATTATTGACGTAGAACTACGTCTTTCAAGAAGGGTGCCAAATCAGAAAAAAGGTCACGTTTTCATGGCATAAGGTTGACGTTAATAACAATTTTCATTGTGAACGAATTCTCATGATTTGTATACCAATCGAATCGAAAATTCTCTAAGATTTGTTTCATATGCTATACATTACAATTCGCTAATCTCTAAACGGTTTGAATTCATGAAAACTGGAAGAACTTCCTTTTTTACCATACATTTGTTCTGCCGATTTGTGCGCTAACCCTACCCGTATTTCGAATGCTTATAACTCGAATATTACTTAACAGATCTAAAAGATGTTAAATGCATCAGATGCATCAATTGATAGGAAATATTTCTACGCGTCTATCACAATTAATGAAATGTTATTTTTCATAAGATGAACAATCGAATAACTGTAAAATATCAAGCGTTATCTAAAAGCTTTAACTGCCAAGTTTTGATTGGCCCGATTTACGGTTTCCCCAACACAGACTTCAAAATCGATGTACCTGTGGAAATCCGCTTTGCAAGTCGGGGTGTTTTTGTTCCCACTGTCCTGTGTTTCCCTAACACGGACTTCTAAATTAATGTGCCTGGGGGAATCCGCTTTGCAAATACATGCAAGTCGGGGGTATTTTTGACGTAGGATTATGTCTTTCGGGAACATATTGGGGTACAAATTGAAAATCGCAAATCGAGCACATCGTGAAAATTGTCCAATTTCAAACGCTTATTGCTCAGTCAGTTCATGATGGATTGATGAAATTTTTGCTTCAATCGTTTTCAGTGCTCCATAACAATTTTTTATATTGGAAAAAATAATATATGTCATGAAACTAACTATCGAACAATTGAAAAATCTCAACCCCTACCCTAACGGAAATACCCACTTCTAATTGGTCGAAATTGACGACACATGCGGCGATTCCCTAACAGAGACATCAAAACCAATCTGCCTGGGGGAAATCGGCATTGCAAATACATGAAAGTAGGGGGAACTTTTGTTCCTACCGAAATGTGTTCCCTAACAGAGATATCAAAGCCAAGGTGCCCGAGCATTGCAAATATATGCAAGTCGGGGGCATTTTTATATTGCAAGTAAGGTTAGTGATATGATTAGTTCTAGCAAATAAAATTTAAATTTGGAAGGTGCTTCGTGAAATTTCATATCAATGACCAATCGTGTACTGTGAAAAATTTAGCATAAGCACACTCAGAAAGTAAAACTTATAAAATAAAATTACCTTTTCCATTACAAATGTGTTTTCTCTATATTAAAGTAATATGTTTCTACTGATGAGAAAAAATTGATAATTGTGTTCGGTATTGGTAATTATCTTACACTGGTGATTTTTTTTTTCTTTAGTTCATCTATACATAACACAGGAAGCATCTCGTCTAGGATCACAGAGGGTGGTTTTCGTCATATTTCGTTCCACTTCGGTATCTTTTATCTGATACGCACCATCCAACGACTGTTTACCATCCTTCTGTCATCATCACTCGGTAAAAACTGGTGGAGTGAACAAACAATACCCAACAACCAAACAAAACGGCCCTTTTCAGGACCACCAAATCATTATCAAAGAGTTTAACGAGGTAATTCTTCAAACATATCCAAAATGAATAGTTAGCCCAACGGAATCCTACGTCAACTATGCGGTCGTGTCTAGGACACAACCCTACTGTGACTTTTTGGTGTTGAGTACTTTTGTACTCGCTTGTCGTTGTGCAGACCGGAATTCAGATACTAGAGGTGGATGAACTTTTGCGGTTCGAGAACTACGTAAACATGAGATGTGCAATAATTTCAGAGGGAAATGTAAAATACAATGATCGTTTGACAATTCTTCCATTTAAATATTTTGGTAGTCCTAGGCATCGTATCAAACAAAAAGACGTTCATCAAATTTATTTGTAACGAAGAACATAATCTATTACAAAAATGTCGATGCAATCTAAAATAATATTCGAAGTGGTAAACAAGTGGATTGCATAATATAATTGCGTAGTTCTACGTCGAAAATATGCGGTCGTGTACTAGATACAACCCCTTACAATTTTTTCGTCCAATATTGTTCTCAGAAATGTTAGCTACTCTCTGGCAACACTTTGACGTATGACAAATGAAAAAAACATCAAGTATCATGTCAAAAAAGGCAGTTATTTGGCTGCCTATATGTACATGGTTCACCCTGACTGAACCAAATGAAGCATTTTTTAAGACTTGGTTCACTTTGACCGAACAATTTCGAAATAATTCTCAATCAATTAATAGTTGTGAGTCAAAGTGTGCCATTCTGCTATGAAAATTAGAGCGAGAAAGGTTGTGAGTTTGGAACGGCGTGAACATTTGACAGCGTTCAGCAAAATAGTCTCTGCCATAAATTACAGGCATGAATTTGATTGCACGGCAAACATGTTAAAGCATAAATTTCCCATTTTCAATCATCTTAGACAGTATTCGTCAATAGAATCGTCAAATTTGAATTCATTGTCATCGCTGCAGCCTAAATCGCACTCTGAAATAGTACATTTTGCGATCATTCACACTGAAGGCTAGCATTTTTCACTGATCCGTCCAGTCAGAGTGGACCAAGTTTATTTTTTAATATAGTCAGAATGTGCACATGATATAGAGCCATTTCGCCATGGTAAATGGGGTTCCCGGAATAAATCGCCACAGAAAACGACTGCAACAGAAACCACCGCTTATAAAATGTGTAGTAGGCTATAAATATTGTGGCGCGGTATTGTATTTCAAAACAAGAATTAACCGGGCAAACGTATCGCCCCAGGCAAACGTAACGCCCCGGGCAGACGTATACCGTCCGACGCTCGCTAGAGCTCGGTCGGACATTGCTAAAGGATCGTATCCTATGTTTCAAACTAACCGGGCAATCAGTGGATCCCAGGTTTGCGTGCGAGACACCGCCGCTTCCGACGGCGGGTCGGCGGTGGACTCGGATTGCGTCATCTTGGCGGCATGGGCCGCCTCGATTCCTTATCCTCGCCAAATGGGGACTTCGTCCCCATTACATTGTCCTCAGAATAAATTTCGAAAAACGAGAACAAGAGAATAAATTTATAATAGAAATGTGAGGCACATGATGTTTTTCCCGCGCCAAATATTTCTAGCCTACTACACTTTTTCTAAGCGGTTGTTTCTGTTGCAGTTGTTTACTGTGGCGATTTATTCCGGTCACCGGTAAATGGTACATGGTCCGCTCTGACTGCATACTATGAGGGGTTTTCGTTGATCAATCATAACAATTTCGATCAATTATTCCTGCTGTATGCGTGATTTTTAAATCTGATCAATGTGGTATGTAGCTTACATAATGCTTAACCAAATGTAATCAATAACTCGAAATTTTCAATTTTGTGACTTGGTTCCCCCTGACTTTTTTTTTTATAAATTCGTTTATTTTTACAGGCTCAGTTACATAAGTTTAAAGGAGCCGAAATCTTAAATATATTTTTAAAACTATATATATGAACAATTTTCTTAAATCTATGGTTAGTAATGTGGGAAACCGATTACTCGTTGTGGACTCGAGATTAAAAGGGTGACATTTTCTCAGGAAAAGGATGGGGTATAAGGAAATTATTACAATGTTGATAATCACACACACTCAATTCTTAAATCTATTCGTACATCAGTTGTGAATTTACATTTCATTCTTCTGTTTATAGCAAGCGGACCAATTACTCACAAAGGAAGAAATGGAGGGTATTAGGATATAAGGATAATCACACACGAACATCGATAGATTTAAGGAAAACATATATTTGGGACATGTAATCAAGGTCTAACCGAGCCAACACATCTCTCACCGGCACATTGGGCTGCCTTCCTCTAGCCCGAAGGGAGTTCTCTAAATTCGATCTGGCAACAAGATACACCTCACACGACCAAACAACGTGTTCGATGTCGTGGTAACCTCGGCCACAAACGCAGATATTGCTGCCGGCCAGATTGAAACGAAAGAGTAGCGCGTCTAACGAACAGTGATTGGACATGAGTCGGGAGAAGGTGCGAATAAAGTCCCGACTCAAGTCCAGACTTTTGAACCATGGTTTGAGGCTAACCTTAGGGATAATCGAGTGAAGCCACCGGCCCAATTTATCTTCGTTCCATTTGCGTTGCCAGTTAGCGATGGTATTTTTACGGACTAAAGAGTAAAATTCATTGAAGGCGATTTGACGCTGATGAATATCGCCTTCAATCGCACCTACCTTTGCTAATGAGTCAGCCCTCTCATTACCCGGAATTGAGCAATGAGAAGGGACCCACACAAAGGTAATGACATAACAGCGTCTGGATAAAGCACTCAAAATTTTTCGTATTCTCTCAAGGAAGTACGGCGAGTGCTTTTCCGGCCTCACTGAACGGATAGCTTCGACAGAGCTAAGACTATCCGTTACAATGTAATAGTGTTCAACAGGTCGTGAGGCGACGCTGTCCAGCGCCCAATGAATTGCTGCCAATTCAGCAATATACACTGAGCAAGGATTCTGAAGACTGTGTGAGGTGCTAAAAAATTCGTTGAACACTCCAAATCCTGTGGACTCATTTATAGTGGACCCATCAGTAAAGTACATATTATCACAATTGATACCCCTATATTTTTCATCGAAGATCGTTAGAGCGATCCTCGATCGTTGGTAATCTGAATATCCATGGATATCTTGCTTCATGGACAGATCAAAATGCACAGAGGAATTGATGTAGTCAGGGAAACAACACGGTTGGGAATATACGAAGAAGAATCAACCTGCATGGAGATGAATTCATGATATGAACTCATGAATCCGGAGTGAAAATTTAGCTCGATTAGCCGCTCAAAATTTCCGATCACCAATAGGTTCATGACCTTACACCGGATGAAGAACCGAAGAGATAATAAATTGAAGCGATCTTTTAGTGGGAGTAGGCCTGCCAAAACCTCGAGACGCCCCCCCCCCCCCCCTGACATAACACCGAACAATTGCTCCTAGAAAACTGGAGCTTCAATGTGATCTAATAACGGATAGCGTACCGAAACATCGATATTAAGGCACCCGTCCTGAAAAATGACCGTTCCAAGCTGTTTCCGCGATTACATTTACAGCTCATTATGAAGCTTAAATACATTTCGATTTGTTTTCTTCCGTTTGATAAACACGAAGGAATATTGATTGGTTTCAAGGACCCAAATAGTACTATAATTCTACATTCGGAAACGTACACCATTTCAGGCAACTGTTTCGCTATTCCTCAGGCACTACATGGGAGCTGATAGGTTTCATCGGGCCGAAGTGGTAACCGTGCCAAGATTTCGAATTAGCACACAACACACCCAACGATGCTGCCCTTTTCACGACCACTTCTCACGAGCTGCCCAATGACCCATTTGACTATCCCAAAAACAACTCGAAAACGTCCAATCACTTACAGCCCGTACGTGGCGAGCTGATTACCATTGTCTACCGGATAATTTGTAGCGCAAAACCCGCCATTACACCGTGGGTTGACAATGTGTTAATCCTTCCCTTCCCCACGTGTCCCATCACCGTTGGCGGGAGCCCGGATAGAAGATGGAACTTTCTCACCACAAATTTACAGCCACTTCAAAAAGTTTGCACTTTTCAGCATTTAGCTCACGTACCAACCGAGTAGGGGGAGGGGAGGGATGGCAAGGTAGCAGAACTGCACGAAAGTTGACACAAAGACACGGTTTATCTCTTCTGTAGTGATCACTGTACTGATGATGTTGTTACAATTCTAAGCGACGACGGAAAGAGTTCAACAGAAAGCGGCGGAAATGAAAGTAGTGAAAGGAAAATATGCGGTTTTTCCGGAATCTTTTCCAGGCGCTCTCACGTTTCGGCCCGGCCGTGCGGGGAGTCGGAAAATTTGTCTTTCGTTTTTGTTTCTTTTAATTTCCACCCCCGGTTTTATTTTTTACACTCCGGTGGGTGTTGTTGCTCCTGTATGAGGACGGGAACAATAGCAGCTAACATATGCAAGTCAGGAGCCAGTTTAGAGAGAGCTGGATGGAAGCGAAAAAAGCGTGCGTACTAAATGTTTAATTTACACTTCAAATGTTTCCGAGAAAATATTGTGCGAAAGTGTTCTGAGTTCTGAATTAGCAATGAGCCGTTTTCGTTTTTCAGCCCAATTACTCGGGAGACCATGCCGGAGAATCGCAAATTTGTTGTGGCTGTTACTTTCTGGAATCGACCTGAAGGGATTTGCAGCCACCTTAACCTTAGACATTAGCTACGGGTGATAAGTTGTCTCTTTAAATGCCGTAGGTAAAGTCATCGTACCGATTCAAGATCAGCATGATTTTCGCTGCACCTTGAGCGGACTCAATTTTGCATGGCACATACAGAAGGCTATCTGTGCAGCAGCAGCAGCAGCAGCGGCAGCATTTTTGTTAGATAATTCGTTTGCATTCGGGTTCGCAATGGTTCTTGGAAGACAAATGAATGCAAAAGTGTTAAATTTTACCCCGCGGCTCCAAAACGAACGCCCGATTACTCGACCGTAACGGACGGTGCGGTGCTCAGTCAGGTGGAACCTCGTAAACATAATCGCTGTCGATATAAAACTATCCACCGGAGAGCGATCTTTGTCAGTTGTTCGAGAAAGTGCATCGCGTAACAGTGTCAACACATAATCATGAAAAACATGAATTGGAAACAGCTGCTGGTGGTCGGTTGTGCTTTGGTTACCGTTGCGACCGGTGCAGCACCACGGTCCATTTCGTATATTTACCGGAGTTTCGACACGCTCCCGGGTCAGGTTATGCTCATGAGTCCTTCCATGGAACGGGCGAGGCTGGAGTTTCCAGCCATTTACAAACGTGAGACGATCCAGGCAGAGAGCAAACTTGAGCAGGACATCGAGAGTTCGGAGGAGGCCGACAGAGCAGAGGATAGCGAAGAGGAAGAACCAAAAGCGGTCTCCAAAGATGAAGAAAAGCACCACAAAGAATCTGGTGAATCCTACGAAGAACAGCATCATGCTTCGAGTGGCGAAGAGGGTGAAAAAGGTTACGATACACATCACGAGGTCGATAAGGGTCAAAAGGGTAGCTACGATAAGGAAGACCATGAACAATCGTACGACGAGGAAGGTGGTCGGAAGAAGGCCCACCACGATGAAGGTTCCGCCCACCATGATCATCACGATGAGGCACATCACACGAGTGGAGGCAAGCATGGAGAGAAGAAGCACCACAAAAAGGGTTCCAAAACGACCGGGTACCATAATGTTTATCACAAGGACGAATTTAAGAAGGAACATATCTTCTACGACACGGCTGATCACAGCGGTCATTACAACAAGTACGGATACGCCCACAAGGAATTTTCGAAAGACGAAGCGCAACAGGCGAATGGAGGACACAAGGAGGAGGCCCATGCGGACAAAGGACACTCCGAGAAGGGTCACTCGGAGGACGGAAAGTATGATAGCGAGCATAAGGAACACAAGAAAGATCACGGGAAATCGGAGGAATATGAACACAAGGAGGGATACAAAAAGAAGGATGGGAAAAATGACGCCAATGCCCATGGATATGAAGTTTACCATCACTGAATTTACTCTTAACGTTTCTTATTTAAATTGATTTATTTATGATTAGTTAGTGAATTTATTGTTTAGGCAACAAAAGATGAAATAAATACGGTCAAAAATCTGACGGTCGTCAAATGTTTTTATTGAGAACATCTATTTGAAATCTTTCTGGTTTTTGAAGTGGTCTCACTCACCATTCAACTGAAAAAAATATACAGTTCTATAGTGTGGTACCAAAGAGACCAAGACGGTTTCCGGACAATGACGATTTTTCGAATTTCCATAATATATTACGTGTGCCAGTATTACTTTACAGATTTTTTTTATAGAAAAAGACATCCGTTTGAGACATAAAATCTAGTTTAGACCAAAATACATGCATGTCCGGCTGATAGAAGTCTGGCCGGTTAACAAGGAAATTTTTGATTTCTCCATTAGATCGAAGCGCTCTTCGGAAAAGCCAACGCCATGAACCGGAACAAATAGTATTCTGAGGGAATGATGTCTAGGGAATATGGAATATTTCTAGGTTGTTTTTTTTTCTTTTTATTTATATATACATTCATCGGACTTAACATGGTCTACATGAAAGAAAAACTACAAATATACATGTGGGCAACAAACACTACGTTAAAACATAAACAATTAAGAGATTCATCATTTTTAAGCCGCTTAAATTATCTAGTTGAGCTAAGCAGCTGGAGCACTTTCAGTTTGAAGACAGATGAGGACTCATTGAAATCAAATAAATGGTAAAACTCATTAAATGCTGAACACATGGATTGAAACGGTGAATTTTTTGTGAAATCCTAACGGTTCCGCGGAATACGCAGAAATCCGCTGCGCTGGCGAAGATTACGGGGTAACACGTTTGCTTGCAACGATTCCAGTAATATTGGGCTGTCCACTTCAGATATAAGAATTTTAGCTGCCAAAACAGCTTTTGCCAGTTTTCTCCTTTTCTCGAGAGTAGCCAGTCCAAGTAACTGACAGCGAGCTTCGTAAGGCGGTAGATTCTGCGGATTATTCCAAGGTAACTCTCTAAGGGCGTACCGAATGAATTTACGTTGAATGGCTTCTATTCGATTCGTCCAGTTGCTGTGGTACGGTGACCACACGATTGAAGCATTTTCCAAATGAGAACGAACGTGCGCGCAATATAAAGAGCGAAGGCAATGCGGATTATCAAACTCTCTCGCAATCTTAAACATAAATCCAAGTTGTCTATTCGCTTTGTCGATTACGGCAGACTGGTGGTTTCGAAATGTCAATCTGGAATCAATCAGGACGCCTAAATCCTTGACGCACTCCACACGCTCAAGCTTTTGATCATTGATACGATAGTCAAAATAGAAGATCTCACGGCTTAGTTTTCGATGGAATGAAATAACGATACATTTCTCAATGCTAATAGTCATTCTGTTCTTTTTACACCAGTCGTAGAATTTGACCAGCAGTGATTGTAGAACGTAGTAACGTCGTCCAAACTTTCCACAACGATGTATATTTTCAGGTCATCGGCATATACCAGTTTGCACCTTCCATCAAGCGGTACAGTGACATCGTTAAAAAATAGTACAAATAGCAAGGGACCGAGATTGCTGCCCTGGGGAACTCCAGTTTCATTCACGAAAACATTCGACAACGAAGAACCTACTTTGACTTGCAGTATTCTATCCTTGAGGTACGATTCCAACCAGCGGCAGAGGCTACTAGAAAATCCGAGTTTAGCAAACTTCTTCAAGGCAATGTCGTGGTCAATCCTATCAAAAGCTGATTTCAGATCAGTGTAAATAGCATCAACTTGGTTACCGGATCCCAAAATAATATAAAAATATAATCTCTCGTTATTGACGTTACTGGTGGGAAAGCACACGAATAGATAATTTTCATCAATTGCAACCATTCACGTGTGGCATATAAAAAATCAAAAAATCATCGATTGGTACGCAAATCAACAAAATCCATTCACGAAAAAAATAGTGGTTAACGTTAACATTACAGTTATACCTCGATATAAGGCAACTTCATTTTTTTTCTCGTTACATTATATCGAAGCAAAAAAATTTTTTTTTTTTGATTGATGCGAAACTGTTTATGATTAGTCAAAAATGCACAAAAACTATTTTTCTATCACCCAGTAGTATTTATACACCTTTCTTATGCCGCTTTAAGATAATTTTCGTAGACAAACATGATCAGTTTTAAGTAGAGGAAAAGGTCTAAAAAAATTGAAGTGAAATTGGTATCAATTAGTGATGAAACGGATAGTAGGTTGGCTGGATACCGGATAGCTTCAAGGCCTGATAGTCGGATATCCGGCAATCGGATATTTGGATTTTTTTTTATGTGCTCCCTTGGCCGAGTGGTTAGCGTCATAACTAACATGCCGGGTGTTCGGGTTCGATTCCCGTTCTGGTCGGGGGAATTTTTCGTCAAAGAAATTTCCTCCGACTTGCACTGTGATCACGCGTATTCTAGAACTTGCCACTCAGAATGCATTCAAGGCGTGTTATTTGGCATATAAATCTCAACTAAGTACTAATAAAAATGACGCAAGTAATACTACGTTGAGACGGCGAAGTTCCTCTAGGAACGTTAGTGCCATTGAAGAAGAAGAAGAAGAAGAAGAAGAAGAAGATATTTGGCTTTTTATTTGCGAATACGAAACTGGATGACACTGTTTTTGTGCATGAAGCAAATGAAAGATTACATTTTGAAAGAAATAAACAAATTTTTACATAAAAATAATGAACTATGAATAAATTTCCCGTTTCCGTCGATATCCTTTAATAGAGATTCAAGTTTTCTGGGACTAATCTTTAACAGGGTTTTTGTCTGATAAGGATTCAACTACTTAGGAGAAGATCAGAATTACTCAATTGCAACCTTTTTAGACCCGACGATCTAGTCATACTATTTAGGAGTTCTTGAATCGTAAACAGTCTTGCTGGCAGTGTTGTTGGAGTACATAAAGTATCTTGCTACGAATCTTCTGAGAGTAATAGCTCATCGTCGTCTTCAAGACCTGTAAATGAAATAAAAGAGACGAAACTGAATCAAACCTCATACCCGAAACTCACGACACACCCTTTGGGACTGTTTCAACGAAGTGACAAAGGAAACATATTTGTTAGCGTCGCGTTCAGAAAAAAAAATCCCGTTGCCAACGAAATCGATGAAATAGAAAAACCTTTAGAATCGATCGCAATCATGATCCTTACATTTGGTGGTCATTAAAATCTAAGCAGTCACTTGAGGGCAAGGATTGCTAGAGTTTATCTTTCAGCTCCTTGCAGTTGTATTACAGTAGTAAGACTGTTCTCTGAAGTTAGCTAGGTTTACGAAGCAAAGCGTAATCGGTTGTCAACATCAACTTCCGAAAAATTTATTATTTAAATATTCTTCATAATAATAACCACTGGGTAATTCTGAGTACAGTTAATAAATTAATGTTATGAGTAAATATTGATTTAATTTAAAAAAATCTGGCATTTCAGTAATTGTTCCGTCTGCTGGGAACTGTGGGGTGGACTGTATTTTTGTTATGTTGTTCCACTCATGGAGACAACGGGTGCGTGGAAGAAACCCTCGTGTTTCTCGCGCTTTATTCGACGGGTGGGATCCCTTGTGGCTCGACGGTTGAATAACGACTCTCCTCGGTCGGGAAGCTATTTTTGTGTGTAGTGTTGAACCCGAATAGAAAAAGGGGTGGGGACTTACGATTTAAGTTTTCCCTTCTCTCTTTCTCTCTTCAGTGCGTTTGACGGACTGAACAGTAATCAATCCTTATTTTTAATCATGGATAAATGGTTTTGCTGTTCCTACACCCAAACTAGCATTGACAGAAAACATATCATCTTTGGCAGAAATGATGCCATTTAGTGTGCTGAAGAATCAAATGCGCAAATAATGAGCTGTTTTAAAAGCTTAAAAATGGTTTGTATGCAGACATCTCTTTCTGTTTTCTTTTCTCATTTCATTTCGGATTATGCAAAAAAAAAAAAAGTTCATACGACGTCAATGGGGATTGAACCAAGGCCGGCTGGGATGCGAAACTATTTTACACGACCACGCTATCCACATGGCTAATGATACTTCAGCAGTTGTTCAGCAAATACGTGATAATATTGCACCTGATTATAAAATGAAGTTGGGAAGCGTTATCTAAGAGTAAAAAAGGAGCGCATGAAGGAGAACAATATCTATCTCGGTCTGAACCGTATATGTGGCAAAGTATGCGGAAAGCTTATTTGTCTTTTGTTTCGCTCGCTCGTATTAATCTTATATTGCTGTACCATGTATATTATACAAATCCTTACCAGTATTTGTGAGTCATGACATTTTCTGTTATGTTATGTCTCATTTAATGTTATAAATCGGGATGACAAAAAATGAGCTAAAAATCAATTTTGGGTGTACCTCTCAGACTCAACAACTCATGAGCCGGGCCAACTTATTTTACTTCCCTTCCGAAGGTAGACGTAACCAGAGATCTTTCGCATCAGAAAATCCCAACGACGCCAGCTGGGAACCCAGGCCGATCGGATTGTGAGGCTGTTACGCTAACCACACAAACACTGGCGCAGTTCGTTATTTATGTTGTGTTAATGAGAAATCATGGATTTTTTCCAATATCCAATAAGTATTGTTTATTTTTACATCTTAAAAAGTTACGTTATATCGTGGTTGTCTTATATCGAAGTATGACTGTATCTTATAAACACGCGATCTGTTTTCCATTTGGCATCCTTGCTGATTGACACGTCTTTCAAATACATGTGTTACCTCCAACAAATAGTCAAGCGTAACATTCACCACTTTTCATAAATCATTAAAGTCATACTTTTAAACCTTATATTTTTGTTCGTTATATAGGATATCGCATTCCTTCTATCAAACACAAACGATAGTGAAAATCGATAATCGATTGCAATCTATTACTATATTGACAAGGACGTAGTAAGCTTTGCGCAGTGGCAATATCGTAACCAATGAGGTACATCCGAGGTGCGATTATTGCTAGTTGAAAAAGGACGTAGTACTTCCGCTGTAACTACTGGATCGATTTTAAACAAGGACCAGCTCATCTGGTATTGCCTCAAGGAATCAGACCCCTGGTACCAAACGTTTTCAGAATCTAGACCAAGGCCTTTCCCCCATTTTGCTTGCCAGATCCGCTGGATTTTTAGATGCGATCAGGATATCTCGTATTCTGCAGGCTACATATCGTTTATACTGGCGATGATCCGATCTTGACCATTTCCAAGTTGTAGCTTTTCACTACAAATAGCATTTACCAAAGAACTCGATTCGATGGCTGTAATTCAAGACGTGATATCGTAAACCGCTTGATAGAAACCACTTTCGTCTTCGCCGTTACGAAAGTAGAAGGGTTTGAGCCTAGCGGCAAGGACAGAAGTTTGACGTCAGGCTTCAGAACAGTTTATTTTTCAAATGTAATTCTTTTCATTGTTCAGAAATCTGTTAGTTTAACTGTTTTAAAAACTAAATAATAGCCCTGAAAAAGGCCGTTTATTTTATGTACTCATAACCATCAAACGGTTTGTAACGAACAAAAAGAAATGAGCTTCTGGCAGGAAGTTCAACTGCCTAACTGAAAATGATTAATGAATATCAGTGTGACACATAACATGGTGGAATGGTAGATTAAGTATACGTGGATCGGTAAACAAGAAAAATTATTTCGCCATTGATTACATTGCATATGAAGTTTATGGAGAAGAAACAAAAAATTAGTCGAAAATACTTACGATTTCGTGATATTTTGAGGTAAAATACACATGAAGTCGTGAAGTTGCTCTTTGTTTAATAGATAGCTATGGTATTGTGATTTCTTTCCATTGTCTTATTGTTATTGTTAGTCTTATCCTAAGGCATCGGGAGCTGTAAATTTTTCGGTGAAATAATTTTCGTTTGCAGGCTATCACAATCAAGTCTTATTGGTTCTACTACTCAATCTATCTTAGAAGGAATTGAGTCGCTGAGAATTATGAATATGAGCCATGAAGATTATTAATATTTCATTTCATGTTATTTTTGTGATGCGATGTAATGCCGATCTCAATCATCGCATGATAATCGCTGCCATCCGCAACCCGGAAGACGCTCGCTTAAGATGTTCGTCACCCCGTCATATACAGAAGTTATTCGCTAACTGGACTGTACTATAACAGGGCGTACGTTAACTGGGCTGCATAGCAGTTATGTATCAATAATATATGTCATCTTCAATTTGTAATATTGTTTTTGCTGTCTGTTGACTGGACTGTAATAGTTAGTGAGCAAAATTCGATAATTGTATTGATTTTCCCGCCCAATTAACGAACGATCACTGTATGCGTGACACTTTCCACGTTGCTTTGATGAAATCTTGCATGAAGTAATTGCACACAATTTTGTATTGCATACCACATTCATGGAGACGAATTTGAAAGAAAGAATGCATAATACATTATTTCCGTTTGCATCCGCTCGCAAAACATACCTCTCTTATTCATTAAATTGTTCACTTGTTCTATTATTTCCACTGTTGATGCCTCAGGTGAAAAAATTGCTGGATGAATTTGCCGTCTAATGGTATACCCAAGTAACCATAAGCATTAACGTATAGCTCTATTCTAGCACTAATTCAGCATCTCTAATACCAAATGGCAGTATATCTTCTTTTTTATGCTTATAGGCCTTATATCAACATTATTAATGCATACAAACATTAATGAAAATAGGCATTAATGAAAGCCCTATATGCGCATTTAGCGCTGCCATATAATACTTACAAACATTAGGATAAATATATATGAAAATAGGCATTAATGGAATGCCTATATGCGCATTTAATGCTACCATTTTTTTCCGGACCCACACATACATGATCTTTTCGAGCAAGTATCTGAGCGCGGTTATTGAAATAGGACTATTTTCCATTCATTTATATGTATCAACAATGGTCCAGATAGCAAAGAAACAACAAAGAAACATACATGTTGCAGAAGTACCTCGGTTCGAATCTCGTAACGTAATTTTCATATAACAATTATTTCTCATTCCAAACAGTGCACCGTAAATCTAAATAAATGATAGGGGTAGTGGGGGTAAAAGTGGTCACCTGCTTGTTTGGTAGTATAACTATTGACTATTGACACCGTATTGATAGTCATCTTATGTTAGTCATCTTATGTTTGAAGAATTTCATGACTTTTGAGTCACCCTGTACTACAGTGGAGCTGTCGCATGTCAAGAAATAAATACAAACAAAAAACGCTCTCTCAGTAGCCATTCGGCCGTAGTTTTGTGCGAATTTAAGGAATTTCTAGTGAAATTTAGTTTATTTGACCTGATATTTGCGACAAATCAACAATTTGGACGGCTGTTCACATATTCTAGGGGAGGTGAACAGATATTTTGTTCAATTTCAGCGATTAGTTCACATTTCGTTCTTTGGGGGGCAAAGTGGTCAGTGGAGGATTACTAATGACAATGTTCTGATATACCTTATCACCTTCTGCTTCTAAAGGGGTCCCTTTTGTGGTTTTGACCAAGGAAAAATATGCCACCCTAACCGAAACCAAGGCTCATTTTGAAAAACGTTAGTTGTTTCCTACTACGTTTTTGTACGTATGAGAAAATTTCAATTACGATTCTAGGTGAATAGGCCTAGCTCATCTCATACATCTTCTTCTTCTTGTATGGCGTTAACGTTCCCTGTGGAACTTTTGCCGTCTCAACATATGCATTAACTAGCGTCATTCATTAATACTTAGTTGAGATTTCTTAAGCCAAATAACACGCCTTGAATGTATTCCGAGGGGCAAGCTCTAGAATACGCGTGACCACAGTGCAAGTCTGAGGAAATTTCTTTGACGAAAAATCCTCCGGCCAGAACGGGAATCGAACCCGCACACCCGGCATGATAATGTGAGACGCTAACCACTCGGCCACGGTCTCATACATGTACCTGCTATTTCAATAATGATTTAAACAAATTTCGCCTTTTTAACATTATATCCATATTGGGTTCTATAGTGTAATAAGCATTTATGAACTATTCTATATATGGATACAGTGCTGATTGAAGACCATTTTTCAGTGCTTACTGGTTACCTAGGTATATTATAACATATATAGTAAGAACGATTCTGCGTAATATGCATTCGAAAACTCACTCAAAAATTTTCGTAGAGTGACCCCTCTATATAGCAATCAAAGACGTAACCCTAGGTCAAAATATGCTTCCTCTTTTTTCTTCCATGTGTTATAGAGGATTGAAACTTCAAAGTTCATTCGCCCCTAATCTAGGAAAAGGTCGATGAGAAGTTGTAAATAGTAAAAAAGCCTTGAAAAGAGGCTGTTCACTGTTTACTGATCGGAATCTCCTTTTCTATTTTCTAGACCACTAGCACGCTTCTCCGAACTCAATCGGTTAAGAAACACCTTTAAGTTCCCGACAAGCTCTGATTAAAATTAGGCTAAGTGACGAAATCAACCAATATACCATCCAATATCCAAAATAATGAAGAGTTACAAAATGAACCTAAATGTCGAAAGACGTCAACGCACCTTCAAGAAAACTAGTAAAAACCAGAGACAGATGGATGAGGAGGAATATGACGTGGTCATTCATACCATCTCTAGCAAACACGTCAAATGTTTACATAAAAGTGTGCTAGGAGGAACAGCCAATTCCCTTTATTCCGCACGGCGAATGAAGTGATTTGAAGTCGTGTTCTCATATGTTATCGACTCGAGAAAAGAGTCAAATAAGAGTTGAAAAGTGAGGTGAGGTGGCTTCCACAAGAACCAGAAATTTTGCAATCTAACGTCCTGTGGATGATTCTATAATCGTTATTCCGTGTTCAGCACTCAGCGTTCAGCTGAAGTTATAGCGCCTTTCTGCCTTTTTCCCCGCATTGTTAGAATTTTGGAATTTCTGGTCTGAACCTGTTGAATGAAGATAATAATTTTTAGTTTACTTGCTTCTCCTATTGATAAGAGATAGTTATTGGAATCACTGAATTCTCATCGACGTTGAATTGCCTTAATGGTGGAATGTTGTATTTCTGTTGTACGTCCTCCAGTAAATCGTATAATTTCCCGACTGCAAATGCGATTGAATTCTTGTGCCCTGGCGGCGGAAGTTGCTTCTGATGTCCGAAAAGAGAGTTGTGGGTAGTGTTTTCGAAAGCCAGCCAACCAATCTATTCCGGTTAATTGCTTTTGGCTATTGGAAGTGTGAGGAATATCATTTCTCGCGGTCAAATCATACGCCAGCTTCCGGATTTCTCTTGTCGTAACACCGTAGAATCCTTGTCCATAGCGAGAATATGGCTCCGTCGTAAAAACATTACCAATTGATCCGAGCAGCTGGTGCTGCAAAGGATCTGCACAATGTAAATAACGTTCAAGTGTTTTCCGCGGGACACAATGCCCGAAGAATGCATGTCGCACTGACGTAACACTCTTCACCGCTTCGATTGCTGCGTTCATGCCGTTCTGTGACCACTTTTTACGGTCGGATGTTCTGTATAATTTCCACCATGATTCCACATCTAGCTATTTTCAACTATGTTTACTATGTTATGTCAACTAATGTTGACAGCTGTATTTACAGGTTATGTTGAAAAATTACATGGTCATACTGCCCCAAGCAGGTATGGCCATTGCGCCCCGTACATTTACGCTCAATAAAAATGAACTGATCTTATACATGAAACGGCAAAGCAGTACAATAAATCAGTGGAAATGTTCAGAAATAATACCAGTAGGGTAACACGGGGTAGGTTGGACCACCCCTTTATCTCAAGAAGTACGGCTAAACTTGGATTTTTTGTAATGTAATTTTCTTTTATTATTGAACCGTATGTAACTAACGTAAAAAAACTTTGGTAAAATTCGAAGGGTGGAAGGAAACGGTAGCATGAACACAACAAGCACTTTGATTGTCTAAAAATGTGAGTTTTCCGATCGTGGTTTAAGATTTTTCCCGCTGATTGAACAAACTTTTCGTGTAATGTGCAATAAAGTTCTGTTCGCCTACAGAAGAGGAACAATTTGATGTAGCGAAACTGTAAGTTTGATAACAATGAATGAAATTAATTGCATTTTAATTTTTGCATGTTGTGTGGGGTGACATGGACACCTTTCTGTGGGGTGAATTGGTCCTACATGTTTGAAGCTTTTCTTTGATCGAATTGATTCCAGATGTCACGGAATTACAAAAAGAGGATAGGCAGACAACGTTGGAAGAAGAAGGAGCTTAAAAGAGCAACTCAGGCCATCAAAAACGGATTTTCTTTGACCAACAACAAAAGTGTTTGAAAATACTCGAACAACAGTGAAAAGATTCATGCAGAATTCGTGATAGTGTCAATCCATTTTTTCTGATCTAGAATCTGGCCAAGACATCTGGTATCCATCCCAAAACACTGTTACTGATTGTAACATTATCCCAAAATACTTTACATAAACATAAGTATGTTTTTTTTCGATGAAACACACACTGAACCAAATCACCCCACATAAAATTCTAATGTACAATAATCATCTCTTTTATTTTATTATATATTTGTTAGTTTGAAGCTTGATATAATGATTAAACATTATTGATTTAGAGAAAACAAGTGTACCTCAGTATACAATGTGACATTTTTGATTTTTTTTTTCCAAAATATATATTTTTATCAAGGCTCATATGGCGTTAGCCTCACGGGGCCGGGAGTTCAATACTTTGACAATTTTTCTTATTTTCTATGTTAGTAATATGTAACCAATTACTCGCGGTTGGCTCTAGTATTACAAGTGTTTTCGTAATTCGGATGTTGCTGTCTCCAATGCTCTGTACGTGTGCCCGACACGGGATACTTCCTATTGGGATGCAGCTGACCCTTAATCAGCAACGCCCCCCTAGTCTGTACCTCATATCTAGCGTGGTGCGTCTTTCTCGACTCGAGGAATCCAGTATAGAATGGTCACTAACCGGCTCAATCATCAGTTCATGTAGAGTTGTCATGAGCGGTACAACCTTTGGCTCTTGTTGAATGAATTGAATGGACTGCACAACCTTTGGTCCGTGTATCTGTAAAGAGTGTGTGTATGTATTGCCGCGACTAAGTAAAAGTTTATCGATCGAATAGGAGGGATATAAAACGGGGACACAACGAAGGAAACATCATTAAACGTTGACATCGGCGTTTCTGAGGAACAGGTATAGATGAAGCAGAAGATCAGGATCACGGCTACCTAAGATATCCCGGACGGGGATCTCCGATTGTCTGCCTTGTGCTCTCATTGCTCTAGAGAACTGAGAGCGAGCAGTATGGAACCGGATACACGAACAACATGCTCGATGTCGTGGTAGCCATCGCCACAATCACAAAGATTGTTTGCTGCGAGCCCAATGCGATAGAGATGCGCGTTTAGGTTGTAGTGATTGGACATAAGCCGAGATATCACGCGAATGAAATCACGACCTACATTCAATCCCTTGAACCATGCACTCGTCGAGACCTTAGGGATAATCGTGTGTAACCAACGACCGAACTCATCTCCACTCCACATGCGCTGCCAACTTACGAGCGTGTACTGACGAGGAATGTGGAAAAATTCATTATAAGCAATTTGCCTTTCAAAAAGAGTGCCTTCTAAAGCGCCCACCTTAGCTAGCGAGTCCGCTTTCTCATTCCCCGGAATCAAGCAATGAGAGGGAACCCATGCTAAGGTAATCTTGAATAATTTTTCGACCAAAACACTCAATAGTTGTCTTATTCTTGTTAGGAAATAAGATGAGCGTTTATCAACCTTCATTGAGCGGATTGCCTCTATTGAGCTGAAACTGTCTGAAAAAATAAAATAGTGGTCGATGGGCAATGTTTCAATGATCCCTAATGCGTAATATATCGCACCCAGTTCAGCGACATACACGGAACAAGGATCTTTGAGTTTGAAAGAGGCACTGGAATTTTCATTGAAAATGCCAAAGCCAGTGGACCCGTTTATGAATGAACCGTCAGTAAAGAACATTTTATCAGATCTAACTATGCCCCCATATTCTGCCGAAAATATCGGCGGAATATAATCGGAGCGTAGATGATCTGGGATTCCATGGATTTTTTGTCGCATGGACAGATCAAAAATGACAGAGGAATTGCAAAGGTATGGGAAGCAAACTTGGTTGGAGATGCCTGGTGAAGGGTGCACGTCGTGGGTAAGGTACTCATGGTATAAAGACATAAAACTTGACTGAGGAATCAGTTGGAGTAGATTTTCGAAGTTATCAATCACCAATGGATTCATGATCTTGCAACGGATGAGAAATCTGTAGGATAATTCTGTGAACCGAAGAGTAAGCGGGGGTACTCCTGCCAAAACTTCGATACTCATCGTATGTGTCGAATGCAAACACCCCATGGCTATACGCAGGCAACGATATTGTATGCTCTCCAGCTTGAGAATATGAATCCTGGCAGCTGATCGGAAGCAAAAACTGCCATTTCTAACACTGATAATATCGTTGTTTTGTATAACTGGATGAAGTCTCCTGGATGGGCACCCCACCATGTTCCGGTTATTATTTGGAGAAAATTGATTCTTTGCTGGCATTTCTGTTTCAAATACGCAATGTGTATTCCCCAGGTACATTTAGAGTCAAAATATACTCCAAGGTATTTGAAAAACATAGAGTGTTGGATCGTTTTGCCGGATAGGTGAAGCTGGAATTGGGCGGGTTCGTGCTTCCTAGAAAAAACGACCATTTCAGTTTTCTCCGTAGAGAATTCGATACCCAGCTTGAGGGCCCACGTGAAAAGATTGTTCAGGGTATCTTGCAACGACTTTTGCAGAACGACGGGATTAGTACCCATGATGGAAATAACTCCATCGTCTGCAAGTTGTCTCAGCGTGCAGTCTCTAGTTAGACAATCATCCATATCATTGACGTAAAAACTGTACAAGAGGGGGCTTAGGCAGGAGCCTTGTGGTAGGCCCATAAAACTGTATCGAGAAGATTTCAAGCTGCCATGATTGAAAAACATGTGCTTTTCTGACAGTAAATTGTACAGGAAATTATTCAGAATTGGTGAAAGTCCACGATTATGAAGTTTCTCTGAGAGAATTTCCATGGAAACTGAATCAAATGCCCCTTTGATATCGAGGAAAACGGAAGCCATTTGTTCTTTGCGACCAAATGCGATTTGGATTTCAGAAGATAGCAGCGCCAGACAATCGTTCGTCCCTTTACCTCGGCGGAAGCCAAACTGCGTATTTGACAGCAAATTGTTCGCTTCAACCCACTTGTCCAAACGAAGTAGAATCATTTTCTCTAACAATTTGCGAATACAGGATAACATTGCAATCGGCCTATACGAATTGTGATCGCAAGCCGGCTTGTTGTGTTTTCGTATGGCTATCACTCTCACTTGCCTCCAGTCATGTGGGACAATATTCAGCTCCAGAAACTTATTGAACAAGTTCAGCAAACGCTGTTTCGCCAAGTCGGGAAGATTTTTCAACAAGTTGAATTTATTCTTGTCCGACCCAGGAGCTGAATTGTTACATGAGAGGAAGGCAATTGAGAATTCTACCATCGAAAAATTCTCATAGTCGCATTGGAGCGGAATATCGCGTACGACGCTTTGTGCAGGAACGGAATCGGGACAAACCTTTCTTGCAAATTTGAAAATCCAACGGTCAGAGTATTCCTCACTTTCATTTGTATGGTTCCAGCCACGCATTCTCCTAGCCGTATTCCAAAGAGTGCTCATAGCGGTCTCCCTTGACAAACTATTGACGAACTTTCGCCAATATCCACGCTTTTTTGCTTTAATCAGACCTTTTAGTTTGGCTTCTAGAGCTTGGTACTTTCGAAACTATTCCACTGATCCAGTTTTCCTGAATTTTTTGAAAGCGGATGATTTTTCAACAACATTCTTTGTCCCACCAAAGTGATGGAGGACGACGTCGGAAAGTGGTAGCAGGAACACGTTTCTTTTGAGCTTGAAGTGCACTTTCGTAAATCAAACTCGATATAAAGTTATACTCTTCGAGTGGAGGAAGTTCATGCATTGAAACAAGTGCTTCAGATATTATTTCTGCAAATTTTCTCCAATCAATATTTTTCGTCGGTTCATTCGCTATCCAACTCTTGACGAGTGAAGTTCAGTGTCGGTATTGTACGTTGCCACTTTTGCTATTGTACTATCGGTACGAGTGAATCGTGTACGAGTGAAGGCTTTCGACCTGACCTTTTGTTAAGTGGAACGAAGGAACAAAGGAACCAGCGCTCTTGCAGCGAGCCGGATTGCGGCTGTTGAACTGATTCGGCATAACGGGATCGACATCGCGTGACTGTCGCAAACGGGATTCATCACCATGTGGCTCCGTAAGCTATTCTTGCGCTATTGTGTTGTCTCCGTAGCGCGTAGCCTCTGTCTCTCCCTGATTAGGGCAGTAGAGCGCATTATTGGAACAACTTTTATATTAAGGTACACATATTTATTATTAATATTATTATTCAATTCATTTGTTCATTGTTTAATATTATTATCAATTATTATCATTTTTTTTTGCTATTTTTTTTTTGAGATTATTGTTAAAATCAATAATAAATTAAAAATAAGACAGAAATCTTTGTAAAATGGAGTAAAGTGGAGGATCTCCAGAGATGGAGATCTCCGATAATGAATCTCATACAAGATCTGGGAAAAAACATAAACGAGTCCCTCATAAGGAAGATAATTCTTCTGGGGACGAATCCGCTCATCCTACCAAGCCCCCCTCTAAGAAAATTGCAAGCCTCCCTTCTCAACCCACTGTTACTTCCACTCCCCCTCTCCCATCATCGATTTCGCTTCCCCCTTCTGATGCTTCCGATCCAACCCAATCCTCGTCCTCGTCCTCGTCCTCGTCTTCCCCCTCTGTTGTCTCCGCTCCACGTGTCAGAGTTTATCCAGAAGATGCACCTGGAACTGGCCCGTGGGTTGTTTTCCTCCGGCCAAAACCGAAAGGAAAAAACCTTAACGTGATTCAGATCATGAAAGATCTGGCCAGATACACTTCTGTATCTGAAATTCGCAGGGTTAGACCGAACAAATTGCGAGTTGTCGTGAATGACCGGAAACACGCAAACGAGATTGTTGCTGATCAACATTTCACTCTCGAATATCGAACATTTATACCCTCCCATAACGTAGAAATTGAGGGGGTGATAACTGAAACGGGTCTGACGAGCGAACAAATAAAAAAAAGAAGGAAAAGGCAAGTTCAAGAAGCTTCCCTCAATGGAAGTAAAGATCTTGGACTGTCGCCAACTCGGGAAACTCTCCCATGATGGGGACCAAACTAAATTTACGCCGTCAGACTCGTTTTGAGTCACCTTTGCTGGTACCGCCCTCCCTGACTACGTTATGGTGGACAAATTGAGACGACCTGTGCGACTCTTCGTGCCAAAGCCCATGACTTGCAACAAATGCAAGTCAGTTGGTCACACTTCAGATTATTGTGCCAACAAGGAGCGCTGTGCCACATGCGGAGAGCAACATGAGGGGAAATCCTGCAGTGCGACTGAGCATAAATGTCCATATTGCGGGGGATCCCCACACGAGCTCTCAGTTTGTGAAACTTACAAGAGTCGCTGGGAGAAACAGAAGCGCTCTTTAAAGGAACGCTCGAAGCGCACATTTGCGGAAATTTTAAAGGGCGCTTCGCCACTGACCCAACAACAAGAACAACCAATCTCAACACACAATACCTTTTCCACGTTGCCAGTTGATGAAATGGAAGCGGACACAGCTAGCGGGGGCAAACCGTTTATTTTCAAAGGGAATCCCCGGCGCAAAAATGTGACCACTCCCAAAGTTCAAGAACAAGTCCCCACGGTTATATCCTCTGTTAGCTTGCCTAAAAAATCGAGTGCAGCGGACAAGCAAAACCAGGTTCCTCCTGGCTTCCGTGGGAATATTTCATCTTCGAACGACCCAGCACTCGAGGGGACATCAAAAACCCCAACTGTCCCTATTTTTCCGTCCAGTTCAACTTCCCAATCGGGATTTATAAAGTTGTCTGACCTTTTGGATCAAATCTTCAAGTGTTTTAATGTTTCCGACTCCATCAGAACCATTGTCATCTCAATGCTTCCAGTATTAAAGACAATTTTGCAACAATTGATGCAAACATGGCCCCTTCTTGCAATGATTATCTCTCTTGATGTCTAATTTAAATAGAGAGGTCGGAGATATCACTGTTTTACAGTGGAATTGTAGTCTTATCCCTAAATTGGATACATTCAAATTTTTAATTCATAACTTCAATTGTGATGTTTTTGCTCTGTCCGAAACTTGGCTTTCTTCGCGAGATGATATCTCTTTCCACGATTTTAATATTATACGCTTGGACCGCGATGACAGATACGGAGGGGTACTATTGGGGATCAATAAGTGCCACTCATTTTTTCGAATTGACCTTCCACCTATTGGAGGGATCGAAGCTGTTGCTTGTCATGCAAACATCAGAGGCAAAGACCTCTGTATTGTCAGCTTGTATTGACCTCCGAGAGCTGCGGTTAGCCGCAAACAACTTGATGACATGTGCTCACTCCTTCCTGAGCCACGATTGATCTTGGGAGACTTCAACTCTCACGGAACTGCCTGGGGGGAACAGTACGACGACAATCGTTCATCGTTGATCTATGACCTTTGTAACAGCTTCAATATGACCGTTTTGAATACTGGGGGAACAACACGTGTACCTAAACCTCCTGCTAACCCAAGTGCTCTTGACCTCTCGCTTTGCTCGAATTCACTATCGTTAGATTGCAAGTGGAATGTAATCCAGGACCCCAACGGTAGTGATCACTTGCCAATCAAAATTTCCATCACCATTGGGTCGAATTCCTCTGAATCTATAAACATGGCATATGACCTCACAAGACACATTGACTGGAAAAAATATGCGGACGCTATTGCTCTAGCCATCAATTCCAAAGATGGTTTACCTCCATTGGAGGAGTATAACTTCCTTTCTCGTTTGATCTATGACAGCGCGGTTCGCGCTCAAACGAAACCCATCCCAGGTTCCACCATTTCCCGAAGGCCTCCCAATCTATGGTGGGATAGCCAATGTTCCAAGCTTTATGTAGAAAAATCTAATGCATTTAAAGCTTTTCGGAAACGTGGAACCCCTGACAATTTTCAAACGTATTTAGCCCTTGAAGATCAATTTAAAAACTTGATCAAAGAAAAAAAACGTGCTTATTGGCGAAATTTCGTGGGAGGTTTGTCACGAGAAACGTCAATTAAAAAATTATGGAAAGTGGCTCGAAACATGAGAAATCGCTCTTCAACGAATGAAAGCGAAGAATATTCACATCGATGGATTTTTAATTTTGCACGGAAGGTTTTTCCTGATTCCGCTCCTGTGCAAAAAATTGTTCGAGATATACCACAAGGTAGGTGCGATCTTGATTCCGAGTTTTCGATGGTAGAATTCTCTCTTGCTCTCCTTTCATGTAACAATTCTGCTCCGGGATCGGATAGAATTAAATTCAACTTGTTGAAAAACCTCCCTGATGTGGCGAAACATCGCTTGTTGAATTTATTCAATCGGTTTCTGGAGAATAATATTGTTCCAGATGATTGGAGACAAGTACGAGTTATAGCTATTCAAAAACCCGGAAAACCCGCGTCCGACTTCAATTCGTACCGCCCAATAGCAATGCTGTCTTGTATACGGAAATTGTTGGAGAAAATGATCTTGTTTCGCCTTGATCGTTGGGTTGAAACGAATGGCCTACTCTCAGATACACAATATGGGTTCCGCAGGGGCAAGGGGACGAATGATTGTCTTGCGTTGCTTTCTTCAGAAATTCAAATGGCTTACGCCGAAAAAAAAACAAATGGCTTCAATATTCTTGGACATAAAGGGGGCCTTTGATTCTGTTTCAATAGAGGTTTTGTCAGACAAATTACACTCTCGGGGTCTACCACCTCTATTGAATAATATGTTATATAACTTGCTTTGTGAGAAACATTTGAACTTTTCTCACGGAGATTCGGCAGTAAGTCGGGTCTCTTACATGGGCCTCCCCCAGGGGTCATGTTTAAGCCCCCTTTTGTACAACTTCTATGTAAGCGACATCGACAATTGCCTTACACAAAATTGCAGCCTAAGACAACTTGCAGATGATGGAGTGGTGTCTGTCGTAGGATCAAACGAATCCGACCTGCAAGGACCCTTACAAGATACTTTGAACAATTTTTCAACCTGGGCCATTGGGCTAGGGATCGAATTCTCCACGGAGAAAACAGAGATGGTGGTTTTTTCTAGGAAGCATAAACCAGCAAAACCAAAGCTTCAACTTTTGGGTAAGCCGATCACTCATGCTATGTCATTCAAGTATCTTGGGGTCTGGTTCGACTCTAAATGTACTTGGGGGGCCCATATTAGGTATCTGAGTAAAAAATGTCAACAAAGAATAAACTTTCTCCGTACAATTATCGGCACCTGGTGGGGAGCCCATCCCGAAGATCTTATAATGTTGTATCGAACAACTATTCTCTCAGTGATGGAGTATGGCAGTTTCTGTTTTCAATCAGCTGCCAAAACACACTTAATTAAACTCGAGCGAATTCAGTATCTTTGTCTCCGTATTGCGTTGGGATGTATGCCCTCAACGCATACCATGAGTCTCGAGGTTTTGGCAGGCGTACTCCCACTAAAAGATCGCTTCAATTTATTATCTCTTCGGTTCTGAACTCATTGGTGATCGGAAATTTTGAGCAGCTGATCGGGCTAAATTTTCATTCTGGATTCATGACTTCATATCATGAATTCATCTCCATGCAGGTTGATCCTTCTTCGTATATTCCCAACCGTGTTTGTTTTCCTGACTACATCAATTCCTCTGTACATTTTGATCTGTTCATGAAGGAGAAAATCCATGGAATTCCAGATTATCATCGATCGGGGATCGTTCCTACGATCTTCAATGCAAAGTATGGGCGTATCAATTGTGATAATATGTACTTTACTGATGGGTCCTCTATGAATGAGTCCACAGGATTTGGAGTGTTCAACGTATTTTTTAGCACCTCCCACAGTCTTCAGAATCCTTGCTCAGTGTATATTGCTGAATTGGCAGCAATTCATTGGGCGCTGGACAGCGTCGCCTCACGACCTGTTGAACACTATTACATTGTAACGGATAGTCTTAGCTCTGTCGAAGCTATCCGTTCAGTGAGGCCGGAAAAGCACTCGCCGTACTTCCTTGAGAGAATACGAGAAATTTTGAGTGCTTTATCCAGACGCTGTTATGTCATTACCTTTATCTGGGTCCCTTCATATTCCGGGTAATGAGAGGGCTGACTCATTAGCAAAGGTAGGTGCAATTGAAGGCGATATTTATCAGCGTCAAATCGCCTTCAATGAATTTTATTCTTTAGTCCGCAAAAATACCATCGCTAACTGGCAACGCAAGTGGAATGAAGATGAATTGGGCCGGTGGTTTCACTCGATTATCCCTAAGGTTAGCCTCAAACCGTGGTTCAAAAGTCTAGACTTGAGTCGGGACTTTATTCGCACCTTCTCCCGACTCATGTCCAATCACTGTTCGTTAGATGCACTACTCTTCCGTTTCAATCTTGCCAGCAGCAATCTCTGCGTTTGTGGCCAAGGTTATCACGACATCGAGCACATTGTTTGGTCGTGCGAGGTGTATCTGGTCGCCAGATCGAATTTAGAAAACTCCCTTCGGGCCCGAGGAAGACAACCCAGGCCGGTGAGAGATGTGTTGGCTCGGTTAGACCTAGATTACATGTCCCATATATATGTTTTCCTTAAAGCTATAGATCTTCGTGTGTGATTGTCCCTACATCCTTATACCCTCCTTTCCTTCCTTTGCGGGTAATTCGTCCCCTTGCTATAAATAGTAGAATAAGTTGAAATGTAAATACACTATAGATATACGAATAGATTTATGAAATGAGTGTTCATCAACATTGTTACAATTTCCTTATATCCCATCCTTCTCTTAAAAATATGTCACCCTCCTAAACTCGAGTACACCGCGAGTAATCGGTTTTCCACCTTACTAACCATAGATGTAAGAAAATTGTTTATATATATATAGTTTTAAAATTATATTTAAGAATTCGGCTCCTTTAAACTTAAGTAACTGAGCCTGTAAAAATAAACGAAATAAAAAAAAATATATTTTTCGTGAGGTCATAAGCAATATCGTCTGACTCACGAGAACCTGATTCATTGGCGATCGATAAAATTATTGGCAGGTGATCACTACCGTGGGGATCTTGGATTACCTTCCACGTGCAATCCAGGGATAACGAAGAAGAGCAAAGTGATATGTCTAGCATACTTGCCCGTGCAGGAGGGTTGGCTATTTTAGTTGCTTCCCCAGTATTCAAAACTGTCAATTTGAAGTTGTCGCACAGATCATAAATCAAAGTGGCACGGTTGTCATCGTAGAGTGAACCCCATGCTGTTCCATGGGAGTTGAGGTCACCTAAGATTAGCCGCCGGCAGTGCCTCGATGATATCAAAAAACTGATGGCGGCCAACCATAGTTCTTGGAGGAATATATATCGAGGCAATGCAGAGGTCTTTGCCATTGATTTGTGTCTGGCAAGCGACAACTTCAATGCCTGTCATCGATGGGAGAGTGACTCTATAGAAGGAGTGACATTTTTTAATCCCCAATAGTACGCCACCAAACGAGTCATTTCGATCGAGGCGAATAATGTTGAAATCGTGGAAATTCAGCTCATCGGCTGAAGAAAGCCATGTTTCACAGAGGGAAAATACATCACAGTTAGAACTATGAATTAAAAATTTAAATTGATCTAGTTTAGGGATGATGCTTCTGCAATTCCACTGTATTACAGCGATCAAATCCTTGACCTATTGCACTGAATCAGGCATTGAGGGAAATGAACGCTGCTAAAAAACCACATTTTTCTTTCAAAAATGTTCTCACAATCGGAAGCAAACATAATACTATGCTTTTAAAAGGGTCATTTATATTAAAAGCATTTAAAATATTGTCCACCAGGTCAGAAAGCGCAAGCAAGCCAGATTGTGGCTGTTGCCTCGACCGCGAAAAAGGAACAGACGTGTTGGGCTCTGCTCCGGGAAGTGCTGAGGACCCCTGGTGCGTAGAAGAACCGCTTAAACCAGGAGGTACTTGCTTCGGTCTATTCTCAGCACGTTCGATACGAGGTTTCATATGCATCAGACAGTTTCAGTATTTTTGATTTAGACCGTATTGGTTTGGAAATATTAGGCGATTTGTGGTCCAAATTTCCCCCTACGAATTGATATAAAGAACAGAGTCATAAATTTCAGTATGAAGCGTACAGAGCTTATTTTGTTGATTCTTTTTCATATATGGTTTTCGTCAAAATCAGTCAGTGTGAGATTCGTTCCAATAACTTTAAAAAACAATTGAATTCGAATACGGTTTTCACGGAGATACTTAATAAGAATATTTCTAACACAATTGCTTAAAAATTAGTGCTATTGGTTCAATAACAAGCTCAAACGTAGGGTGGCCCATTTCGCCCTGCCTGGTCATATTGCCCCTACCTACCCTACGTAACACAAATTGCAGGACATTCTGTGCTTCCAGCTAGCATCAGGGCACTAGAATTTATTCAACACAAAGTATGAGTTGCACATTTGAAGGAGGTGTCAAACTCTAAACAGTTAACAAACAAATAAGACCACTCTGCGCTCTAAAGAAAATAACAAAACCGACTTCAAAAAACCCACCGATGCTAATTGCCTGAAACTCTTAGCGCAAACATTAGATTCGTCCCACCCATCGAGGTACCGAGCTGGTTCCGTAACCCTCAGCACAACAATTAAAAGGGCGCGCTGTTCACGCTTTGATCTTCCTTGGAGAAATCTGCCGCGAAGTGACACGCCACATAATCAAAAGAAAAGAGAGCATCTTGTTTTTTATTAAAATATAAACGACCTTTTACGCTGATTATCCTTTTTTTCCTCCTTTGCCGGAAAACTTTCCACCCATCCAGCGTGTCAAACATTTCTGTGGGCCAAAAACCAAGACCGGACACGAAACGATAATTGTTGGCTGGTTGTCAGCGTGAGGACAAGGACGGAAACAAGCGGACCAAATTGTCAACAGAAAAAACCAAGGCAACAACGTGTGAAAATGCTGAAAGCGGCTCACACACAGTGAGGGAAAAAATCCACTCCATTCATCCCCAGTTCCAAACACAAATGCCACAGGCGGTGGACTGCGCGCGTGGGTGATGAGGTATCATTTCCCAAATGGACAGAGATTTGTCTTCTTCTCGTGCCAACTAGCACCGAATAAAATATAAAAACAGCAACAATGAGTGCGACTCGAGAAAGGTTAAAAACCGTCGTGGAAAAAACGGACAGGGTACACTCGGGGAAGACCCCCAGGCAGGGAGACCCACTCGGTTTGGGGTTAGGATGAACCGGCAAAAACCGGGGTTGAATTAAATTGTATATATTTCAACCCCATCAGCAAAATTACCAACATAAATTAATTATGCTTGTTCTACCCTTGGTCGTAAGCGAGAACGCCTCTTTTTTTCGTATGGGCTATCGAATGGCACCAGGCGCTTTTTTGGGGGAATTCGCTTCTATCTTGGCGTTCCGGCTTATTGTTCGTGTGAGTTATTTTGTGCAAGACTTTTTGCGGATCTTCCACATTCCCCTCCCTCCCCCTTGCGCACTGGAAGAGGTGGTATAATGCGATGAAAATTAAAACAAACCGGATACCATTTATTTATTCATGGCGATGTCAAAAGTGATAACATTTGTTCGAGATCGCTTGGGAGAAGTTTGACGACAAAACAGTATAAATTATTCCCTCCATTTTCTGATCTGTGTACTGTGTATCAGACAGTTTCAATATAACTCAATTAGTTTCAATAATTCCAGACAAATAAAACTTCCCATAACAATTTCAGATTTAATGAGTTTCTCACGTGTGCTCAGCATCCACTGATTTATTGACTTCAGCTCATCTAGGCAGTTCCAACGTGATTTTTTCCTATTTCCGGAATGTTCAGCTTTCGATTTATATGCATTTTATATTACCATAGGCTGATGGTTTGAGAGATTCGTATCAATAGCATCCGTTTTGTCTGTCGAAAGCGAACAACGAAAGTGGGATACGCACTTTGGTACAGACTGCGTAACCCACTTTCATTTTACTCGTTATTTTCAGAGTTTTCATCACCATCACAATTGACGAGAAAAACAGGGAATTACATAGCTGATTGTGACCTGATTGTTTAGCAGAGGATTCATTGCATTTGGCAGAATGGGTTTTGATACGAGCAGGATATTTGTTTTCTTGTTTTTAAGGATTGCTTATAAAAGATATATTCAAAGTTGTGAAAGTCTCAAATCTTAACGATAGTTTGGACTGCCTCATGAGGCTTAGGGTGAGATATCTACACCCAAACTAGCGTTGGCAGAAAACATTTCATCTTTGGCAGAAATGATGTCATTTCGAGTGCTGGAGAGTCAAATGCGCAAATAATGAGCTTAAAAATTGTTTGTATGTATGCGAGCAGACATCTCTTTCTATTTTCTTTTCTCATTTCATTTAAGATTGTATCAAAAAAAAAGTCCATACGACGTCAATGGGGATTGAACCAAGGCCGGCTGGGATGCGAAACTATTTTACACGACCACGCTATCCACATGGCTAATGCTGCTACAGCAGTTGTTCAGCAAATACATGTTAACATTGCACCTGATTGTAAAATGAAGTTGGGAAGTGTTTTCTAAGAGTAAAAAAGGAGCGCATGAAGGAGAACAATATATATCTCGGTCTGGGTCGTGTATGTGGCAAAGCATGCGGAAAGCTTATTTGTCTTCTGTTTCGCTCGCTCGAATTACTCCTATATTGCTGTACCGTGTATATTATACAAATGCTTACTAGTATTTGTGAGTCATGACATTTCCTGTTATGTTATGTGTCATTTAATGTCATAAATCGGGATGACAAAACATGAGCTAAAAATCAATTTTGGGTATACGTACTTCTTGTAGACTTTTCGCACGCCGATATTTTCACGTCATATTGCTCCAAAGATGGTATACTGAATGACGAAGAATTCAACCCCAATCATGAAACACATTAAAATTTGCTTTCTCTTTTCTTTGCATACTCATCCGATTCGTTCTCTCTTTTGCACCTGTACGATATGAATTACTTTTGACACAGGACTATGTCTTTGATTTCTATATAGGGGGGTCACTCTACGAAAAATGTAACGATTTATTAAGAGTTTTCAAACGCATATTATTCAAAATGGTTATTGCGACATATGTTGTGTTATATCACTAGACAGGAAATTTATCCAGTTTTTTTTGCTTGAAACATGAACAGTGAATATAGTAAAAAAAGTTAACAATTTGACGATTTAATTGGGTATGTTTTCTTTCGATTGCACTATCCAACTGCTTCCTCTCCGACGCAACGAGCAATCTTTTTACCTAAATTCGAGCGTTAGCTCATAATGTGAGTTGATGCGTAAAATGAATTATCCTCCATTTACCGATAATAGGCATTAATTTTATATTATATTGTATGTTGTTCAATCAATTAGTGCTCAATTTATGTTTTGACGTAGGACTACGTCTTTCATTTCTATACCGGGGTGTAAAATCAAAGTTTCGAAAACAAAAGCGTTACGCCGGAGACCGAGATTTTGAGCGTTAATAGCTCCTAAACAACTGAACGAAATGGTATGATAAACACTTCATTCGAAAGATAAAATGTCTACGCGTTATATACTTGTTACTTTTTGATCCAAAAACTTGTTTCAATTTCAAATTGCTTTCAAAACAGGCTATTGAAATCACCAATCGGTATATAAGCGAGCGGCGCTCGGAAATCCACTCAGTTCTAATTGAACAGCGATTGGAGCATGTTGTCGCTGTTGCCGTGAAGCTCTTTATTTATCATGAAAGCGCGGATGAACGGTGTCACCAAGAACCTGTTTGTGCACCCTAGGCCAGAAGGGAATCTATCAGGAGGAGAGTGATGCCACAAACGGTTCCCTGGGAAGACATCGCTACACACACATACACGCGCGGCTATTAACAGGTGGTTATCGAGTTGGCATTAACCACTGGTGGGCTTCCAGTATCGAGGAAAATGTGGAAATATCTAATCGTTACTGAAAATAATCTGCCAGTTCCTCTGGGAATTTTCAAAATATATTCATGTGAAAGAGTTTAATTGAATGTTTTCTATCCATGTAACACTGTGACCAAATACATTTGGTTTTGTGGTTTTTCAATCAATCGCAATTAACAGGATAGCTTCAGAAGATTATTCTTCCCCATCAGTAGGATATTTCCGTATCCAATATTGTATGCGCCCGCAATCGATTATTGCTCAGTCGCCGAAAGTTCCGAGCTCAGAGAGTTCATTCCCCTCTAGTTTGCCTTCCAAATTGCCATCGTAAACCACACCTTCTCTCGATTCAATCACACACAAAAAGCATACTTAAGCGATATTCTGGTGGTGAGACACATTCATTTTTCGTGAGGACATCGACAAGACAACATCGTTGCCTAACGTGCTGGAGGAGGTGGACGGCGAAGGATCGACACATACACGCGCAGAATTCTTTCCGTTTGGATGCCATTCACCATCGAGAAAGTTCCGGAAAGATCTAATCATTGCTGGAAAATAATCTGCCAGTTCCTCTAGGAATTCAAAAATACATTCATGTAAAAGAGTTTATTTGAATGTTTTCTATCCGTGTAACACTGTGACCAAATATTTTTCAATCAAGTACTATTAACAGGTGGTTATCGAGTTAGTATTAACCACTGGTGGGCTTCCAGTATCGAGGAAAATGTGGAAATATCTAATCCTTGGTGGAAAATAATCTGCCAGTTCCCCTTGGAATTGAAAATTACATTCAAGCGAAAGAGTTTATTTTAATGTTTTCTATCCATAAAATATCCATATAATACATTTGGGTTTATGATTTGTCAATCAAGTACAGTTAGCAGGTTAGCTTCTGAAGATTATTCTTCAGAACAAGGTTCTTCGCATCCTATATTGGATGCATAAAACCTTGTGCCTCCAACGTAACGCTCTCGTTTTCGAAGTCCCCCAAATATTCATTTATTCATTCATTCAGAATGGATTTAGATTCAACTTCGAACAAATGATCTCTAAATCAACGATAGTCCTACGTCACCCTTGCGGTTATACCATAGATATAACCCACTTCCTGTTTTTATCGTGTAGGTCTCACTACTAACGATTTTTGTAATTGTGGTCAGGATGTCATAATATCGAGTATGTTGTTTGGTTATATGAAAATGCAATAAATGAATTTAAATGACTGCTGATTTAGAAGATCGAAAGGGTATACCCACGTAAATCAGATTATGATAGCTTGAGTAGTCGCGATCTTACAGGGCTATAAAGTTATAACAAACAATGTTACGGACAACGTGGTAACGAAGGAGATAACGCTATTTTTATCTATAATATATTTTTGTAGTCATAGATTGATTTGACTCTTATATTTATGTAGGTCTTAACTATTTAGACTGGTGCTTAAACATGATACATGGTGACTTTTTGTTTTCTTCTGCATGATTGAATAAACAGAAGAAAAGGGTAATAATGGCTTTAATGGTATTTTGTGTACATATTTGGACAGAATGCGGTATTGAATTCTACCACGTTATGTCATCTAACCCGTTTAAAGGATACAAGTACATACAGGAAACGGTTTTCACAGGGCAACCATTTGAGGTATAAAAAAAGAAAAAAATACTGATTTTGAACAATGAAAAACTCAATTTAAATGCAATTACTACACACAATCACAGTCCTATGTCAAGATCCCGTCCGTGCCCCTAGGCTTAGACCCATCAACTTTTTTTTTCCGTGCATGCCAGCATGCTAGCGTGCACTGCACACTGCACGCTATTTTATACGTGCGAGTAATTTTCGTGTACAATACAAAAAAAATCTATCTCGCCTGTAGCGTATGTCAAACCACGTTGAACTCAAACTTCAATGCATGCATACATGATACATGGGGGGGAGAGAGAGAGAGAGAGAGAGAGAGAGAGGGAGAGAGAGAGTGTGGGTTTTTATTGAAATGATATTTCAATACATCGATAAATTTACCATTTCATGATTTTTTGCGGACGTTTGAAAAAGAGGACATCATGAAAATGAAACACAATATTTTATTGCACCAACATACATTTTTTTTCTGTTCAAAATTACCTGTTCATCGAATATTGTTGAAATAGCAGATTTGTTTGAAAATTTCTGCGTCCCTAGTTCAGAACAAATATATTTATATAATCATTGCCCACTAGTAAGGTATGTTTTCCTTGACACTCTGAATTTGAATACTACCACTTTTGTACGGGATCTCAGACCAACTCCTTCAATACCGCCTTTTACTCCTGCAGACGCTGAATTCTTCTTCCCAGTCTCCTGCGCCACCAGGGAATTATTTTTATGCTTCATCCGTAAATGGTTTAGTATATTCGATGAATTTCGACAAAACACCATGACCGTTAGACAAATTTTGCACTGCATTTAAAAAAAATGGTTACCCTTTTCATTTATCGCGATTACTGTGATGAATGTTCGATGTATTCATATTTTGATTTTTAATTATTCGGTACAAAATTACTCGATTAAAATTGCAGATGTACGACTATTTGAATTAATCGAACGATTAACCGACGTCTCTAACTATCGTTATGAGCGGTCGCAAATAAACTGGGAGTTTGTGTTGGCGTGTTCGGATCCTGGTAAATTCCTACCCCAGGAGATCTCTACAGTATTAACGTTCAAGACCTTCCACTCCAAATGTAACGCTCTCGACTTCGAAACTTTCAAAATACACCTCGGTACAGAAATGAAACGTAGTCAAAAAATCAACTATGGGCGGGAAAAGTTCGCCGGGTCAGCTAGTAGTAAATAGCTCACTATTTATCGCCCTCCTCCGCCATCTGTTGAGAACAGGAGCAAATAACATTTCTTTTCCCTCTCGACATTCGCATGCTTTCCGACAGGGTTTCGCTATCATATTTATTTGTACACAAGCGAACGCGCAATTGTACTGAAAGGAATCTCAACCCTTCCTCTCTCTCAAGTGTGGTGTTGATTTCAAACGTTTATGTTTTTTCAAGAAAATTCTGAGTGAGTTCAATCAGCGGATACGCACTTTCCAGCATGTCCGGTGAACCGGAGGCATCATCCTCCTGTTCGAAATCCGTCTGTCCGGTGTGTGACAAACTGTTCCCGCTGGACGAAATCGAAACGCACGTTGATCGTTGTTTGTTTCTGAACTCAGCCGAAGCTGCTGGCACCGCCACGGGGTCCCCGAAGGGGATGACAAACAGCAGGAGCACTCGCGAACAGCGCGAGACGAAACGGAGTTTCAGCATTTTCGAGAAATCACCCAGTGTTGGGTCGAAACGGGTCAAGACGAACGGGAAGGCCGACAGTGTTTCGCTGACGGTTGAGCAGATGGAAAAACAGGTGATCGATTTGTCTGATGAGGGAGAGGGTGATGCTCCTCCGGATAAAAAGACGGGTTTGAGGAGTGATGATGATTCGAACATTCCACTTGCGGAAAAGATGCGACCAAGCGAGCTCAGTGATTACATCGGTCAGGAGCACATAATTGGAAAGAACACGGTTTTGCGCACACTGTTCGAGAAAAATACTATTCCCAGTATGATTCTGTGGGGTCCGCCGGGATGCGGCAAGACTACGCTGGCTCATATTATTGCTGCCCACTGTAAGAAACATGAGAACATGCGATTCGTGAAACTGTCCGCCACGATGAGTGGCGTAAACGAGGTTAAAGAGGCCGTCAAAGTCGCCAAGAACGAAACGAAATTCAAGCGCCGAACGATTCTTTTCATGGACGAAATACATCGCTTCAATAAACTACAGCAGGACATATTCCTGCCCCACGTGGAGAGTGGAACAATAACGCTTATCGGAGCGACAACGGAGAATCCTTCGTTCAGCCTCAATTCAGCGCTGTTAAGCCGCTGTCGGGTTATCGTTCTCGAGAGGATAGCTGTCGAGGCGATGATGAAGATTCTGGAGCGAGCGTTGCCACAGTACAAAACGGTTATGCTGGAAAATAACAATGAAACACCAAACATAGCTGGTCTGTCATTCATTCCCAAGTAAATTGAAGCTCAGTGTACAGTTAAATGTTTGTAATGAACGGCTTAAATTTTTTGTAGGATGATGATTAGTTCCGAGACAATCCGGTGGTTGGCTGGAATTTGCGATGGAGATGCTCGCATTGGGCTCAACAGTCTTCAGCTAGCGCTGAATACAGTTTCAGCAAGGCGGGAAGGGGAAGGAAGCGCAGTGAAACTGATTGCACTCGATGACATCGAAGAAGGCATCAAAGTAAATTTTGTGAAGCTATTTTTTTTATTCATTTCTTTAATTGATTTGAAATTCTAGAAATCTCACCTGTTATACGACAGCAAGGGGGACCAGCACTACGAGCTGATATCCGCCCTTCATAAATCGGTTCGCGCTTCGGACGACAACGCGGCTCTGTACTGGTGCACTCGGATGTTGTCCTCCGGGGAGGATCCACGTTATCTCGTGCGAAGGATGATTCGCATGGCAAGCGAAGACATTGGAGTAGCCGACACCAATGCCCTGACGGTGGCCACTTCTACGCTGGCAGCTGTTCAGGCTGTGGGAATGCCAGAAGCAGATTGTATTATCGCGCATTGCGCTGTTTATTTGGCGAGAGCACCGAAAAGTCGAGAGGTATACAACGCGTTCAAAAGGTGTAAAGCCGCGATCGAGCATTTCAAAGGACCAATGCCGAGCGTTCCGTTGCACTTGAGGAATGCAACTACGAAGCTGATGAAAAATCTCAACTATGGCACGGGTTACAACTTGTTACACAAGGATCAATCCGGACTGCAGTATATGCCGGAAGGACTGGAGGACGAAAATTACTTTTCAGAATGAGCAAAGATGACCAATGGCTCCGATTGTTATTATCTTAAAAATAATAAAACAGTTTTCATTATTCAAAATGATTTATTCACACGGATGGCGCTCCCATTTCACTGTAATAGAGGAGCGTGGTTCCCGTAGCCGACTGGTTAGCGACACACATCATATGAATTATGGATTTCATTCACTGACGAATCGGCGAATCTCCTCCGGGAACGTTAGTGCCAACTAAGGAATAGAGAAAAACATTAGATAAAGAATATTTTATTCGCACTATCTGGCAATCAACAAGTTTTCAGATAGTGGTGCATAAAATTATTTAATCATCACTGATTTCATGCATTTGTTAGGATAATTATCATCAGAGAAAACGTTTGTAACTCGTTGAAAAACCATCAAAATAATTTACCTTTCGGAGTCCTTCAGCACGAGATTGGTCGATGTTAATTCAACATCCAACGACCCTTTGTGACTCGGTCCTCAGTCTACAATGGAAAAATATGATTGTTACTAATTGTAAACCCTTGGAATAGGAAAACACCACAAAGTTGAAAAAAACATTCAGATAGTGGTGCATCGTTGTTGAATCATTGTGTTCATGTGTGTATCAAGGATTTTTATCATCATTGAAAATTTACCATATTATTAAACAAAACTTCAACTCACCTTCGGCATTGGATGCACCCAAATTAAACCACTTCCGGGATGCAATCGTCTGCAAATAAAGCCAAAACATGCTTACTGAGAAAATGGCAACACTTCGAACAAAAATCTAGCGCTTACAGCGCTATCCGTTCCGTTCAGATAGTGGCACAGAGTTCTCTCATCATCTAAGCCCCGGGAGTGGAGCAAACATTCGATACTCACCGCATGGAACGAAGAACAAGGTTATGTTCGCAGCATTCGCATGCTGCTTTCCGAACCTATGAAAAAAAAGAGAACGCACTTTATTAGTTAAAACGCGAGTTTACGCTATTTGACAGCGTTTAACCATTGAGAGCTCAGAATGGTGCATGAATGTTGTTATCAAAGGATTTCATACGAAATATTAGGTTTTCATAATCATCATGAATGCGAGTTATGCACATGCTGAGGGCGAACTGAACTCACCAGCTTTCTACGGAATGGTGATCACACTTATGAATCACATTTCAAGTTCAATCGTTGATCATTTCAATATTTTAAATAGAGTTTACTACAGTTTACGAAACACAACCGTCTCGAACAAGAGCAAAAATAAAATGAACGAATCGATTCAAGCGTTTTTCAAGTTCAAGTTTCGTCAGAGCGACAAATATGCTAAACGATAATTCTATTATCGTTTAACTGTCTCATCAGTTATGAGCCCACCGGTTTCTTTTAATTAGAACTAGAGACGTCGGTTAATCGTTCGATTAATTTAAATAATCGAATATCTGAAATTATAATCGAGTAATTTTGTATCGAATAATTTAAAATCAAAATATGAATACATCGAATAGTTGCCACTGTAATCGCGATTAATGAAAGAAGGAATCTTTTTTTTGGCTATATAATTTGTTCATCCAACATTATTGACGTAGGACTACGTCTAACCGGAAGATATAGGGGGTGAAATGGAAATCAAGGCACAAGTAGGAACAAGTAGGAAAAAATGCAAGATTTGAAACGCTTATAACTCGAGCATTTGTCAATAGATCGCAAAGGTTTTTGCATCAATTGATAGGAAATATATCTACGCATATATCATAATGAATAACATTTCATTTTTCTTGAGATAAATAATTGAATAATTGTGAAATATCAAGCATTGTCAAAATGCACTATGTGCCCATTTTTGATTGGTCCATTTTGTGCTCCTCAAATCGTACTGACCAAAACGGGCAACCAGAGCAGCAGCGAAATAGAATGAAGCACAATTGGAAAGGAAAAAAGAAAAAAAATAACGAAACATTGGTCGCAGTCTCACACATGCGTAATTCTCGAGCCAGCCAGTCAGCTTAAAAATCCCCGCTCCGCTGCCGTAACGATCATTCTCATTCAAACCGTACACCACATCGGTTCGCATCACAACACATCAACAAACCAACCCAAGCAGCCATGTCTGGACATGGTAAAGGAGGAAAAGTGAAGGGAAAGGCAAAATCCCGCTCAAACCGTGTTGATCTGGAGTTCCCCGCAAGGGTAGCTAGGCCGAGCGTTAGTACCAGTGCACCAGTCCACCTAGAAAAACCGCATTCAGAACAGAACACATTCAGTTCGGTGGACATCAAGACAACAACAGGCAGTTGCAGCGAGTGGCGAATGGCAAACGCAATCGCAAAACGGCAGCAGGTAGCAGAAGAACAAAGTTTGTTCTTTATACAAACTGCTTTGGTGGCAAATCCAGAACAAGGCGGCATCGAGGGCGTTCGAAATGGTTTTTTTCAAAACCACGAGTACTAAGTTTTCTAAATTGGAACCATTCCATAAAACAAGGCGCTTTTCAGGGCCATTAAACCTTCCAAAAAAGAGTTTAGGAAATACAGTTCAATGCTTTCTAAAACAATATCCAAAATAATAATAAAACACAAATTGATTTTAGGTGGAGGCGATCTGGCGTAGTGGTAACATCCATGCCTCTCACGCTAAAGGTCACGAGTTCAATTCTCACTCCCGACATTCTTCCAAAAATGGAAGTAGAAGTGACGAACCAGCCAAATGAGTTGAAAGTCACTATAATACAGATAAAAAAAAAAAAAAAAAAAACAAATTGATTTTTTCATAATTTGTTTGCCAGGATATGATGAGTATGTGAATTTGGCAGTTGTTCTGAGCTTATTGATTTTCACCAATTCTTAAATTGCTTCTAGATTGCAAGTACAGTAATTTACACTTATCTCGACATTTAGCTAATTGGACGGACCTGTAATGCGACATATTTAGTTGGACATTTTTGTAAACATAGGGTTCGGGGTCCAAATTATGACCCCACATTGAAAGTCGACACTGTACCACTGTCATCGCAAATGTTCAATTACAGGTTAAAATTACCACCAATCCGATACTGAGTGGTGGTAATGCGACGTGCCATTGAATGTAATTTACTGTAAAATATGTCACAAGCTGGATGGGAAGAAATTTTCCAACTGTGAAAGCTGTGGCGAGTGGCAAATGCAATCGCTAAACAGAAAGGTTTAGCCGAACAAGTGTAACGTCCCAAAGATCACCACTGCAATCAGTCATCTTTTTATGTTCTTGTGACTACACTTTTTTATCACCTTTTTTACCAGCGCTGATTATTGTAGTCCGATCCTCACTCTACTCTCCTTTTCTTCTCCTCTCTATACCACTCCTCCTACTTCTGTTCAATGTGTCCATACCTTCATATTCAGGTATGCTATTTTTGAGATCAGTTGAGTGTAAGACCCTACACAAGATGGGGATATCGAGTGATAACAAAACAATAAACTCTTTAGATTGAAGATAATTTTCTGATCCTGAAAAGGACCCTTTTTAGCCTGCGTGTGAATCCAACGAGCGAACAAATCGTAATGAATGTATTTTTTTGCCATCGCTCCCTTTTAACGCTCATTCGTTCGTCTCGTTGGACTCGCCCCTGTGGCTGAGTCTGCCGATTTGTCTCTATCATGTGAGTGTGTACCGCTAGAGTATAAAACACGCGGACCCCAAAAAAATATCTTATTTTCTTTCAAACCGTAAACCCGTGTGGTTGTACGGCATCGGCATAGTGGACGTAACAAAGAAGGACAAGTTAAGGAAAAGGCAAAGTCTCACTCGAACCGTGCAGGTCTCCAGTTCCCTGTTGGTCGCATTCACTGATTGCTCCGCAAGGGTAACTAGGCCGAACGGATTGGTACCGGAGCACCAGTATACCTAACAGGGATTATAGAGTTTCGGCCGTCGGAGTGCTCGAGTTGGCTTGCAAAGCTGCTCACGACAATCAGAAAACCCGCATCAAGAACAGAGCAGCTTCGGTTCGGCGCTCATCAAGGCAACAATTAGTTTCAGTGAGTGGCAAAGTGTTTCTCCGGCACGTCGCATTAAATGTAATTTACTGAACAATATGTCACAAGCTGGAAGGGAAGAAATTTTCCAACTGTGAAAGCTGTGGCGAGTGGCAAACGCAATAGCTAAACAGGAAGGTTTAACCGAACAAGATGGGAATATCGAGTGATAACAAAAACACAACACCAAAGGTTCTTTCCAGAACCATCAACATATTCATGAAGTGTAAACAGTAAACTAATCCATTTTTCAGGTAGATAGGTAGGTATTCACGTAGGAGAAGAAAATAAAACAATATATTTAGAATATATATTTAACAAAAGCTGTCCCCTTTGTATAGTCCTACGTCACTCCGGTTATATCCCCGACATTACCCACCCGTCTTTTTTATCTAACCATCTAACATCGACAACCCGATAGATCACGCGACCAGAATGACAACGTGATATGTGATTATTACAAAAACTAAATATTCGCTCGATTAATCGAATATTAAAAAACAATTACAGTTGAATTTCACTCGTTGGGCTATCTTTAGTTGGGCTCCCGTTCGTTGGGCTATAGCCCAACTAAATCGAAGACAAACCTCAATTCTGACAACGTAAATTTTTTTTCGAGGGGCTCGTGGATGGTGTTTTTAGGTTTTAAATAAATTTTAAATGAATCATTGAAATAAATAAAATCGAATATTATTCAACAAAAACAATATTTATTTTAAACGTTTCAAACAAAATTAAACAAACCACGTAAATTCATTTTCAACAAAATGGTAGAGTTCTTCAACATGCTCGTTTTAGCCATTCAACTTCAGTGATTTTCGAACGTAGCGCGTTCAAACGGCATACTGCTGCAACATCATGCTTCATATAGCGAACTAGGCAATCAATTGACTTGATTGCATCGCCAAAATCAGGATCTCCGGTACTAGTAATGGAAGTATCAAACGAATTACTTCCATCTTCTGTGTCTACCAACCATTCTTCTTGCATTTCAGGTTGATCTTTCTTGAGAACTGATGACAAAATCTCGTCATCAGAGAACACTTCACTGGTTACCCAATCTGGATTATGATCAGCATCATACACCTGATCTTTGATCCACAGATCAATATCTTGCTCAGATGTTTTTGTTCCTGCCAAACTGTCAATCCTGGACACAAGCGCTTTGAAGTCATCATCGGCCGCTTTCGAGTCTACATTAACAGCATCCTCCGGCAAACCATCGATCAATTTCTTCCACGAATTACGTAGTTTTGTCAGATATCTCCTCCCAAGAGGTTGCCAACCACGAAATACACTGTTGAAGATTAATCTTCTTCAATCGTTCTTCGAAACTAAAGAGGAAAGTACATAAATAAAACCTCAATTAGAATTTGAATTTAAATTTTGAAAAAGCACAGACGAAAAACTATCGTACGCATAGTTTTGTGTTTATATTTGGAATTAATTACAAAAATTTAATGTTTAATATTTGGAAATTTACCTTAAGTGTTCGTTTTCCAGAATTAATGCGAGCATCAGTTTTCTTTTATACTTTCGCTTGATTGCATTGATGACCGCTTGGTCCATCGGCTGGCATTCAGCAGTTACATTTGGTGGGAGGTAGATCACTTGAATCAGTCCATCGTCACTCTGTAGAGATTCGTCAACGTCATAATGACTGGTGCAATTATCAAGAACCAGCAATGCCTTTGGCTCCAATCCTCTCTCGGCCGAAAATTTTCAAACAGCGGGGACAAACTCTTCGTGGAACCATTAACGGAACAACAGTCTGGTCATCCAAGCCTTTTTGGAATGATTATATGAAACGGGAAGTTCTTCGATGTTGATTGCTCGTGGTTTTGCAGCAGTGCAAATGAAATACAACGGAAGCTTTAGGGAACCATCTATGTTGGAGCAAGGCATAAACGTATACCTTGTCTTGTTTTGCTTCCGTCCGCTTGCCACGGTCTCATCACAGGTAACGACAGAGCGTGTGGCTAGGAGCTTGATGAACAAGGCAGATTCATCTGCATTAAAGACTTGGGATAGTGATAGCTGCATTTCCGGAATCTTCTTCTGTAGAACCTTCTTGAAATTTAGGTACGCTTCAAAACCGTGCACCGCATAGAGCCCCCGGTCCTGGAACATCTTAAACAGCAGCTCCGCCTTTGCTTTAAGAATATCCACTGTCAACAAAATGTTGGACTGCCGCTGCTGTAAAATCCAGATGTAAAGAGCTTCTTCCAGCAAAGGGAACGTCTGCTCTTTCAATGTTTTTCGATTATTTACACCATATTCCTTGAACTTGTCCACCGCCTCATGAATTGCTTCTTTCTTTTGGATTATTCTCGTGACCGTAGAAGATCCTACGCCGTACTTCTTCCCAAGAAAGTCATGCGTACCACCTCCTGCTTCAAAATCTTCAATTATGCGAACCTTCTCCACCAGCGTCAGGAAATTGCTCCTCCGTTTCCGGTTAACGTTCGTACTGGATCCTTGCAAACCATCCATTTTGAGCCTGGCGATCGAAATGAACGTATATTAAATCTACGCTAATTTTAATATCAAAATTCATTAAGAACTTACCAATTAATCCAACCTAGAACGAAACTCAACCACGAATGAAATAAACGTCAGTGGTGTGAAAACTTTTCTGCGTTTCCCATAACAACAAACAATCGGTGTGACCCTCGATCGATTTTCGACTTTGACAGTTCAGACCAACGAGTGAAAGTCTTTCACAAATTGGGCTAAGAGCTTAGTGCAACGAGTGAAATTCGACTGTATTCGAATGAATCGAATATTGAAAAATGATCCAACGATTAATCGATAATCGAATAAATGAAAAATTTAGACATCACTAATTAGAACTAGCTGACCCGGCGATCTTCGTTCCTCCCAACATTGATTTTGACGTATAACTACGTCTTTCATTTCTATACCGGGGTGTACATTCAAAGTTCCGAAAACGAGGAAGTGACGCTGGAGAGCAAGGTTTCAAACGTTAACATCTCTTTACCGGCTGAATAGAGTTATATGATTGCCACTTATAAAATCGATTCAATAGCTTAAAAATTGCATTGAAAACAGGCTATTGAAGTCATAACAATCTAGCTCATTGATGATGATTGCTTTTGTGGTCATCGAAATGTGTTTTCGAACACGGACGCAAAATTGAGGCACCTAGGAGAAACCGTCATCGTGGTTACATGCAGACTGTGATTTCCTTCACTCGCTTATAAATGCGCCAGTTAACGATTGAACCCTAGACACAACCAGCCCATCGTCAGCATAATCGCGTATCGCATGAGAAGCGATATGAGCCGCCGCAGATAAACAAACATCATTTCTGCTGAGTGGACAACCACCGCGGGACTGTCATCAGTTAGTTTACATATAGCCTGGAGAGATGAAATAAAAGAGTCTTAACTTCATCACCGACAAGTGCAGTCGAACTTTTATTTTTAAAAAGAAAACCCTAGAAAATATTTAACTGGCGCCCGAATAGGGACCTCGCCAGTGTGGGAAGAGTATAAAGTTTTGTGTTGTGAATTCGTAAAAAAGTGAAGAAATCAAATTCAACAATTAGGTTCAACGAGCCTTCATCACGAAACCGAAGCGGAACCAGGACACCGAGTTTGTTAAACTCAATCGCTATTAGGACCCCGAGTAGCAGCCCATCAAGGACGGCAAAAGGATTTACCCCGACATAGCTGCCTGGTTTTCCCCCCACCAAGCGAGGTTAGCGAGGAATCAACACAAAAAGTCCAACTCTTGTTTCGACATGTTGGCATTTATGTAAGTCGTTTTTATTTTTATTTTTATTAATAAATAACCGTGAAAATAACCGAATAAAAAGAACTAATATAGTGTTTTTCAATTTATTTTGTAAATGATTCAGTGAAAGATTTGATTGTTTTTAAAGTGTTTAAAATGTATTTTATTTTTCCTCAATTTAAATTTAGTGAATGATTTGATAATTTTAAAGTGTTTGAATTGTGATCAAGAAATAATTTCGAAGATAATTTCTTCATAATTTCCTCAAATTAAATTTCATAAATAATCTTACACAATTTATTCAAAAAAGCCTCGAGTTGGTATTTATTTTAGAAATATCATGGCTCTCAACGAAAATCCGCAGCCAATGACGGCAGAAGATTTTGTAGGGATTGGGAAAATCCCAGATTTTGTGCGAGACGTAAAACAGTTTAGCGGAAAACCGACTGAATTAGTGGACTGGATAGCTGACGTAGACTCGATATTCCGGACATATCGTGAAAAACATGCGACCAAATTAATATACTTGAAAGAGTTATACGTCGAAAAATCTGTGGAGAAGCAGCGGATATTTTAAATTCAAACAACATTACTAGCAATTGGGAGCTAATTAAAAACACACTTGTTCTCTACTATAGAGACAAGCGCGACGTCAAAACTTTAAACTTTGAGTAACAACAATTAAAAAGTTAGCGACTGAAAGTATCAGTACATATTACAGCAGGGTCAACGAAATTTTATCACACGTAATTGCCCAAACACACAGATGATAAATTGAAAATTAATGCAGCTGTACACATCAGCTATTTTCGCGAAAAAGCTCTTGATGCCTTTATCAGAGGACTCGAAAAACCTTTGAACATACTTTTGAAGAGTACTAATCCTGGATCTCTAGGTCAGGCCTACCAATTTTGCATGGACTACTATAATATGGATCTTCGAAGTGCCCCGTATAGGAATGAGTTTGGTAATCAGCTAATACCCAAACCCAAAGAACCACCAAAAATGATTCCTAGAATGCAAAATCCTAATTTCCGCCCAGTTCCACCTCCGCTTCCGCCAAGATTCCAAAATACATTCCCATTCAGACCAAATCCATTCAATCCGAATATATCACGGCCAAACAATTTTAGACCATTTAATTCACCGCAGAGAACATTTCCTCCACCGGAACCGATGGATGTCGACCCGAGTTTGCGAACACGAAATGTGAACTATGGTAATCGACCACCAATCAACATAAAACGCCCACACCCTCCTTCCCAACAACATCCGAATATAAAACGGCAAGCATATCCACTTGAGAATACATATCAATCCTATGAAGAAGACTATGACTATTACAATCACTACGACTTTGAATCTCAACCTAACTTTGATACTGACTATGACCCTTACTACAATTACGAAACACAACCAGAAACAGAAAATCAAGATAGACCTGACACTAACGACCGACCAAACGACGGAAACAGTCCACCACAAAATAATGAAACCATTGCATCTTCCAATTTTTTAGAATGGACCCCCGAGTGGTAAGTATACCGTACATAATGCTCAAAACCTCCATTGGAAATTTTCCCTTTTTAGTTGACACAGGCGCTAATATTAATATTATTAGTCCGAAACTGGCTTATAGTTTTAAACACTCGAATCCATATCATTTAAAAGCAGAAAATATCTCTAGTGCGAATGGTAGCTTCAACGCTTCTTCAGCAATAGACATTAATTTCTTTTCACCGAAAATTGATTACACCGCACAGTTTATATTGCACAAATTTCATAACTTTTTCGAAGGGATCATCGGAACCAACATATTAAATGCACTAGGTGCAATTGTTGATTTAAGGAACAAAAACTTGACACTACAATTAGACGAACAGAAACTGGCTATACCCCTTCAGTCCTACATTCCTCAACGTACAGCTTCGAACAGCTTAACTGTGACGACACCTGACACCACTAACAATGACCTAATCGAATCAGAATGTTCCGATCATGAAATTGAAAGCAAAAACGTTTCAGATCCATCTTTATTTAGAACAAATCATCTTTCAGACGATCAAAACAAAAAATTATTGAATATACTTCAAAACCACGACTCAGCTTTTCATAAGCCTGATGCTAAGTTAACATGTAGCACAGTTGTAGAGTGTAGTATCCATACCACTGATGATATTCCAGTTCATCAGAAGGTGTATCCTTACCCTGCAGCTTATGTTGACGAAGTGAACAAACAAATTAACAAACTTTTGAATGATGGAATTATACGACCCTCTCGGTCAGCCTGGACGTCACCTGTTTGGATTGTCCCGAAAAAAACAGATGCGTCAGGAGAAAAAAAATTCCGCATGGTCATTGATTATCGGAAAATCAATGAAAAAACTATTTCAGACCGATATCCTATGCCGGAAATTAACTATGTATTGGATCAATTGAAAGGTCAAAAATTTTTCACCACTCTTGATTTGGCATCTGGTTTCCATCAGATTAGAATGAAGGAAACTGACATTGAGAAAACAGCGTTTTCTATTAACAATGGCAAATATGAATTTACAAGAATGCCATTTGGTTTGAAAAACGCTCCGGCAATTTTTCAACGAGCTATCGATGATGTGCTCCGTCAATATATTGGAAAAATTTGCTACGTTTACATAGATGATGTAATCGTATTTGACAAAACATTTGAAGAAGCTTTAGAAAATCTGGAGACCATAATCAAGGCATTGAACGATGCGAATCTCAAGATTCAGTTAGACAAATCTGAATTTTTGCATCATGAAATTGAATTTTTAGGATACGTGATCGAATCTGAAGGAATAAAACCGAATCCACAAAAAATTGTAGCAATTAAGAAATATCCACCTCCAAAAACAATAAAAGAATTGAGATCTTTCCTCGGAATGATGAGTTATTATAGAAGATTCGTGAAAGATTTCGCGAAAATTGCTAAACCCCTCACGAACCTTCTTAGGGGGGAGAAGAACATAAGTTCATCTAAGAAAATTAACCTCAACGAAACCGAAATAAATTGCTTTGAAAAAATGAAATCGTCACTATCGTCAACAGACGTGTTAGCATATCCAGATCACACAAAACCCTACATACTGACAACGGACGCTTCAGATTTCGCGATTGGTGCTGTGCTATCGCAAGGTGAAATAGGAAAGGACAGACCAATTCATTTTGCATCACGGTCATTAACAAGAGCAGAAGAAAAGCATTCTGTGCCCGAGAAAGAAATGTTGGCAATATATTGGGCTCTAAAAACGTTTCGAAACTATCTATATGGATCCAAATTCAAAATATTTACAGACCACCAACCACTCACATTTGCCTTATCGCCAAAAAATACAAACGCTAAACTCAAAAATATGAAAGCCTACCTCGAAGAACACGACTACGAAATTATCTATAAAACAGGAAAATCAAATGTTGTTGCTGATGCCCTTAGTCGCATCGCATGTTCGATGACAGCAACCCAACATTCAGCCAATGACAGCGATGACATGTTCATTATATCCACAGAAGCACCTTTAAATGCATTCAGGCATCAGTTAATAATAAAAAAGGGACCTGACAAAGTAGAGACTACCAACCCTTTTCCTAATTATATTAGAATCACTATATATTTGAATGATATTAACAAAAATTCTATTTTTCAGATACTGAGAGAACATGTAGATGCATCTAAGCTAAACGGATTATTAACTACAGAAAGTATCATGGGTAAAATTCAAGAAGTGTATAAAAAACATTTCGCTAGACAAAACATGTTAAAAATCCGTTTCACTCAGAAAATGCTCATCGACATACCAGAGGAACACGATCAATGGGAAATCATCAAAAAAGAGCACTATAGGGCACATCGTGGCTTAGAGGAAAACAAAGCCCAAATCCTTAGGAAATTTTATTTCCCACAGCTGAATAGCAAACTTCGTGAGTTCACGAAAAACTGCCAACTGTGTCACGAAAACAAGTACGATAGAAATCCTATTCACTATCCTCTCCAAAAAACACCCATTCCTAACGCACCATTTCAAATTGTCCACATTGACATCATGTTTCTAGAGAAATTAATATTTCTTACATACGTTGAAAAATTTTCTAAATTTGCTCAAGTCCGTTTAGTACAATCAAGAGCAGCTATAGATCTTGTACCTGCTATAAAAGAAGTTTTGACTAAATACAAACTACCGGAGATTGTCGTGATGGATAACGAGAAATCTTTCACTACAGGTGACCTGGTAAATTTCTTCAACGAAAATAAAATTACTCCTTATATAGTAGCTACAGGTCGAAGCGAGATGAATGGAGTGGTTGAAAGATTTCACTCCACCTTACAGGAAATTTTTCGGATTACTAAAGCTGAAAATCCAAATAAGAAACCAGAAACACTTGTTGAGATGTCAGTAATAAAATACAACTTCACTGTTCATTCCTGCACAAAATATACTCCTTATGAAGTAATTATCCCAAGTTCCCAAAGCTCAAATATTATTGAAGCAGTTCATAAAAAGCTACAGAAAAAACAAGACCAGGACTTAAAACACCACAATAAAAAACAGGAAGTGGGTTATATCTATGGTATAACCGCAAGGGTGACGTAGGACTATCGTTGATTTAGAGATCATTTGTATGAAGTTGAATCTGAATTCATTCTGAATGAATGAATATTTGGAGAACTTCGAAAACGAGAGCGTTACGTTGGAGGCACAAGGTTTTATGCATCCAATATTGGATACGGAAATATCCTACTGATGGGGAAGAATAATCTTCAGAAGCTATCCTGTTGATTGCGATTGATTGAAAAATCACAAAACCTAATGTATTTGGTCACAGTGTTACATGGATAGAAAACATTAAAATAAACTCTTTCATATGAATGTAATTTTAAATTCCCAGAGGAACTGGCAGATTATTTTCAGTAACGATTAGATATTTCCACATTTTCCTCGATACTGGAAGCCCACCAGTGGTTAATGCTAACTCGATAACCATCTGTTAATAGCACTTGATTGAAACATATTTGGTCACAGTGTTACATGGATAGAAAACATTCAAATAAACTCTTTCACATGAATGTATTTCTAAGTTCCTAGAGGAACTGGCAGATTATTTTCCGGATCTTTCTCGATCCAAACGGAAAGAATTCCGTGCGTGTATGTGTGTGTGTAGCGGCTGCTTCGAGATCTTCCCGGGGAACCGTTTGTGGCATCACTTTCCTCCTGATGGATTCCCTTCTGGCCTAAGGTGCACAAACAGGCTCTTGGTGACACCGTTCATCCGCGCTTTCATGATAAATGTAGAGTTTCACCACAACAGCGACAACATGCTCCAATCGCTGTTCAATTAGAACTGAGTGGATTTCCGAGCGGCGATCGCTTATATACCGATTGGTGATTTCAATAGCCTATTTTGAAAGCAAATTTAAGACTATTGAAACAAGTTTTTGGATCAGAAAGTAACAAGTATAGAACGCGTAGACATTTTATCTTTCGAATGAAGTGTTTATCATACCATTTCGTTCAGTTGTTTAGGAGCTATTAACGCTCAAAATCTCGGTCTCCGGCGTAACGCTTTCGTTTTCGAAACTTTGATTTTACACCCCGGTATAGAAATGAAAGACGTAGTCCTACGTCAAAACTGACTCTACGGACTATAGACCCAAATAAAGACACGACGACGAGTAAAAGCTGTACCCCGCTACAAAAAAATTAAAATCAAAAATGTCCATAATAGTACAATAACTACTTCAGATAACAGACGTGTGCATAAAAATGACTTAAAGATTCGACACAATTAATTTCTTTACAGACTGTTACTGACGCAAATCTCTGGACCTGTCATGCCACAAACGATTTCGGTACATAAGGCAGACAACCTACCTCTTTTCATATACGACAAAGGATACGGCCGAATACAAATCAACTATCATTACTACATCCATCATTTTAAATTAGAGCCGTTCAAAGTTCACGTAAAAGATCTAAAGTCGAAATTCATTGAAATAGAAGCAAATCAGTTTACTAATCTTATACTAGATAAATTCAATGAGTTAGATACAAACATAAAAAACAGGGAGTGGGTTATATCTATGGTATAACCGCAATGGTGACGTAGGACTATCGTTGATTTAGTGTTGTTGAATCTGAATCCATTCTGAATGAATGAATACATGAATATTTGGGGGACTTCGAAAACGAGAGCGTTACGTTGGAGGTACAAGGTTTTATGCATCCAATATTGGATACGAAAATATCCTACTGATGGGGAAGAATAAACTTCAGAAGCTTCCCTGCTAACTACACTTGATTGAAAAATCACAGAACCAAATGTATTTGGTCGCATTGTTATATGGTTAGAAAACATTAAAATAAACTCTTTCGCTTGCATGTTATTTTCAATGCCAAGGGAAACTGGCAAATTATTTTGCAGCAGCGGTATCTTACCGGATTCTTCCCGAAGTCCACCACCAGTGGGTAATGCTAACTCGATAACCCCCTGTTAATTGCACTCGATTGAAAAATCACAAAACCAAATGTATTTGGTCGCAGTATTATATGGACAGAAAACGACAGAAAAAATAAACTCTTTCGCTTGAATGTAATTTTCAATTCCAAGGGGAACTGGCAGATTATTTTGCAGCAACGATCACTTCTTTCCGGATTCTTCTCGATAATCAGCAAACGTAAAGAGTTGCGCGCGCGTGTGTGTGTGTGTGTGTGGCGGTTGCTCCGATGTCTCAAGCGGAACCAATTTTCGATGCTGGTATTCTCTCGGTCGTCTTCTCTTCTTCTGATGGATCGGCTTTTCTGCGCTCCGTCACAGTCCCAAAGAAACTAAATGCGTTTCAGGTTAGGTCAGGCCAGGTAATGAATCCCTTGATCCCTCACCATCCAGCTCGTCCAGCTCGTTCAACTCGTTCAGTAACGATGTTGTCTTGTCGATGTCCTCACGAAAAATGAATGCGTTTCATGGATATAATGGTTTTGTATTATAGAGACCTTAAACTTTTCAGTTCATTCGTCTCTAGCCTTGAGAAAAGCCCTTGGAACTCTACTCTAACTCCTGCATTACACCTCCACCCTCATTGCCTTGAGAAAGGCACTCGATCCCTCGCCGTCCACAGCTCGTCCAGCAACAATGTTGTCCAGTCGGTGTCCACACAAAGAATGGTGCGTTTCACCACCAGAATATCGCTTAAGTATGCTTTTTGTCCGTGACTGAATCGAAAGAAGGTGTGGTTTACGATGGCAATTTGGAAGGCAAACCAGAGGCGAATGAACTCTCTGAGTTTGAAACTTTCGGCGACTGATCAATAATCGATTGAGAATTATGTTTTTCGCGATGTGAAACATTTTCCGTTGCGCGCGCATCCAATATTGGAAACGAACATATCCTACTGGTGGGGAAGAATAATGTTCAGAAGCTTTTCTGCTGATTGCATTTGATTGAAAAATCACAAAACCAAATGTATTTGGTCGCTGCGTTATATGTTAGAAAACATTAAAAAAAAAACTCTCTTGCATGAATGTATTTTTCAATTCCCAGGGGAACTGGCAATTATTTTTCAGCAACGATTAGTCTTTCCAGATTTTCCTCGATACTCGAAGCCCACCAGTGGTTAATGCTAACTCGATAACCACCTGTTAATAGCACTTGATTGAAAAATCACAAAACCAAATGTATTTGGTCGCTGTGTTATATGACTAGAAAACATTAAAATAAACTCTTTCACATGAATGTATTTTTCAGTTCCCAGGGGAACTGGCAGATTATTTTTCAGCAACGATTGAATCTTTCCGGAATTTTCTCGATGCTGAATAGCACCCAAACGAAGAGTTCCGCGCGTGTATGTGTGTGTGTGTGGCGGCTGCTCCGATCTCTTCCCGGGGAACCGTTTGTGGCATCACTCTCCTCCTGATGGATTCTCTTCTGGCCTAAGGTGCACAAACAGGCTCTTGGTGACACCGTTCATCCGCGCTTTCATGATAAACGAAGAGCTTCACCACAACAGCGATAACATGCTCCAATCGCTGTTCAATTATAACTGAGTGGGTTCACGAGCGGCGCTCGCTTATATACCGATTGGTGATTTCAATAGTCTGTTTTGAAAGCAATTTTAAGGCTATTGAAACAAGTTTTTGGATGAAAAAGTAACAAGTATATAACGCGTAGACATTTTATCTTTCGAATGAAGTGTGTATCATACCATTTCGTTCAGTTGTTTAAGAGCTATTAACGCCCAAAATCTCGGTGTCCGGCGTAACGCTTTCGTTTTCGAAACTTTGATTTTACACCCCGGTATAGAAATGAAAGACGTAGTCCTACGTCAAAATCTTTTGCCAATAAAGAGAAGAAAACGATGGAATCAATTAGGAACAGCATGGAAATACCTAGCAGGAAGCCCCGATGCTAACGATCTCAAGATTATCAATAGTTCTATCAACGGCCTTATCAACAATAACAATGAGCAGGTTAGAATCAACAGAGAAATTTCACTACAAATGAAAGAAGCCGTGTTTAAAACAAAAGAATCTATTCAACTGCTTAATCTTGAGTCATCTGAATTGTATTCTGTAAACATACTCTTGAACTTAAAATTCCTGAATGACAAATTAAATCAAATTATACAAACAATAACGCTAGCAAAAGTAGGGATGCTTAATGAACAAGTACTGAGCCAGAATGAAATAGAGTTAATTATTGAAGATCTAAGTAAAGAAAATGTAACTGTTTGGAACACCGCTGAAGCATTAACTTATGTCACTACATCTATTGTAACCAACGAACATGAAATAGCACTTTTACTCAAACTACCAAAGCTAGACCCGAGAATCTTCAGAAAAATCTTCATTCTACCAACATGGTTCAATCGTCAACAAATCCACATCTCCAACCATAATTATCTTAATCATGAAGACCAGTACTATATTGTGAGCAGCCTGCAGCCAAGAATTTTCGATGCCAAAGACATTACACCTGACTCAACAGTATGCGTACCATACCTGCTTAACGGAAAACCAGCAAAATGCGATTATCTAGCCAACCCAGCGGAAGAAATCATTTCAATTGACAGTCAACATCTCATCACGAATGTGTTAGACAATTTCACCCTGCACACCAACTGTGGCTTATCCGAGAGGAACCTGTCGGGTACTTACCTGATTTCATTCAACAACTGTGAGGTAACAGTTAACAACCAAACGTTTTCAAACTATAACCGGAACATAACTGGAGAACCTATTCATTTGCCGATGTATGGCATACCTATAGAAAAACAACGTATTGTTGTTAATCTGAGCTTACATCATTTGCATAATCTGCACCTAGAGACAAGAAAAGAGATGGAAGAAATCCGTTTAAACGCCACTAGTATACAATGGCCACATTGGACAATTTTTGGAGGACTATCATTTACTCCCATTGTCATAAGCATTATTTTCTTTTTGTTCATTTCCCGCCATAGAAGATCAGAAGTCAAAATCCAGATGAATCACCAAAAGCAGGCCCCAGATGAAGCAAAGAGATTCCAAATATTACCATTAAGTGAAATTCTTCGTATGGAACCTCACACTTAAAGGGGGAGAAGTTAACGATTGAACCCTAGACACAACCAGCCCATCGTCAGCATAATCGCGTATCGCATGAGAAGCGATATGAGCCGCCGCAGATAAACAAACATCATTTCTGCTGAGTGGACAACCACCGCGGGACTGTCATCAGTTAGTTTACATATAGCCTGGAGAGATGAAATAAAAGAGTCTTAACTTCATCACCGACAAGTGCAGTCGAACTTTTATTTTTAAAAAGAAAACCCTAGAAAATATTTAACTCGCTCAAACAAAGGAAGATTTGCGCATTCGGTTCTCGTGATGCGATCGTGTCCAAGAGCATCAGTTTCTGTTAGAGATGGGCAAAACAGTTCACTTTGATTAACGGTTCAGTCACTAACCGGTTCAGTCACTAACCTAAGTGAATCAGTTCTTTTGAACCGTTCTTTCGCTCTTTCGTTCAGCGGTATTGAGAACATATACTGTTAGCTGAAACCCTACATCAATAGACAGCTAATCATTGATATCGTTGGATTGGATAGTGTACGTATGGGATTTATATTTTTGAAATTAAGTAGGGGAAAGATAAGGTCCTTCTTCTTTAAAAAGCGCAAGATGTATGTGAAAATATGTTTATCGGTCGACAAAAGCATATGTAATAATTTGATATGCACAAAATATGTGCAATTTTTCATATTCTCATTTTGGACAACACACAGGTTCCATACAAGATCATATTTCATATTTCAGCAACGATTTTCACTAACAATCAATCATACAATCAATCACGATGACACGTACACGAAATAGGCCAAACAATGGATTGAAAGTTTTGTATCTGAATAAAATATCTAGGAACAGGGGAGGAAAAAATAGAACGGAAGAATATAGAAGTTACTAGAGTTTGCAATTGAATGCGCGTTTCATTGGTTAAATGCGATTCCATCCGGGAAATACGAATACAACAGAAAGCAACGAAAAAACTCACCCTCACTATAAGATTTTATGTTTGCCTAATTCATGAATCGCCCCAGCTTCTCACCGATTTTTTTCTGATAATCAGGAAGTATATGAATATTACGCGAAATTGAAAGAATACATGAAATTGAAAATATATAGCTTTGCCTTTAAAACTACGAAAATCTAATTAAATTTTCAACCCAAAATTGAGTATACATCAACAAAATAAACCCTGCGTTACATGCACTTTGCTCATAAATGACAATATCGTTTTATTTTTCTTACAAGTGTTCTTGTTATATTTATCCATTCCGTCCAGCACCAATCAGTTCAGCTGCACTCGTTCGTTCGCAAACAGTTCGCCCGCAAACACTTCGTTCTCAAACAGTTCGTTCCCAAACAGTTCACTCTCAATCAGTTCTTTCCCATACAGTTCGTTCTGAATCAGTTCGTTCACAAACAGTTCACTCTCAATCAATTCGCTCTCAAACTAGAGATGTGCCATCCGCTCATGAGCTGTTCCGAAGAATCGACTCTTTGAAGTGAGTTGACGCGGAACAGCTCGCAAAAAAAATCAAACAGCTCTTCAGCTCACTTTGATGATGATGAAGGAGAGAAAAGAGCTGTAGAATTGAAGAGAGTGTGTGAGCTGTAAGATTCAAATGAACTGACCGTCTCTCGCTCTTCGTGTTAAGACATCAGTTTAGTTTCATTTGTCCCTCGTCTTTTCAACTGTTATATTCGCGTTGACGGCATTGAGCTTTGTTTACCAGTTTAGGGGGCGCCAAAAATAATAATTGGCTCTCAGGCAGAATGAACACGTTTTTAAAATTCAAATTATTAATGAAAATTAACTTCTGTGTATCAAATGAGTATTCTATTTCATTTCAATGAAAAATACTTTGTTTGCAGGCGGTGCAAAAATCTCATAAGATTTTTTTTTTTTAAGAAAACTTTCTATTGTAATGTAAAGCCTCAGTAAAAATGTCGGAAATGTTGTACTCGCCGAGTCTGTTGTAAATAATAGTCTGGAATACGTGTTTCAAGTAATTAATAATATGGTGTGAAAAATTTCATTTGAATTTTAACATTTTCAAACTGGCTTCGTGGCTATCGAGTTTGGGACCCAAATTGAAAGTCGGCACTGACAACTGAGCTGAAGAGCTGTTCATAAAGAACAGCTCATTTAGATGAGCTGATATGATCAGAGCTGTTCATCATGATGAGCTGATTTGCACACCTCTATCTCAAACAGTTCACTCGCAAACCGTTCTTTCGTGGGGAGAACTACTGTTCAATGAAAAAGAACGACCGTTCACTCTTTTTGGCGAACTAGTTCTTTCGTACCGTTCGTGAACGGTTTGCCCATCTCTAGTTTTTGTTCTGATTTCGCATGGAATGATCATGAGTAAATGTTCACTTGTGAATGTGCTAGAGCAAAGGAAGATTTGCCCATGCGGTTCTCGTGATGCAATCATATCCAAGAGCATCAGTTTATGTGTTGCTTTCGCGTGAAATGGTCATGAAGGGATGTTTGCTTGTATTGCGCTCGAGGGAAGGAAGATTGGCGCATTCAGTTTCAGTGAGGCTATCGTATCCTTGAGCATCAGTCTCTAAAACCCAGATATACAGATATAACCCACTTCTAGTTTTTTAATATGAATCTTTTTGATATTTCACGTTTTTTTACCAAGCGAACGTTCGTAGTTTCAATTGCAGAACTCTTCACTGATGTTGACCCTTTACAAAATCCTAGTACTTCTACCAAAACTCGTCATTATAATACAAATTCATTTTCAGGCACCATTTTGAGAATTAATTTTATTCGAACTCTTCCTCAAAGTTTTTTTTTTAATTTGAAAAATTTTCCTCACGACACCATTGATCTACGGACAAATCGGACCATTCCTTCATCTGGTCAATGAAGTATTTTTTTCAAGTGCATTTTGCTTGAAAAAAAATTGATGGGTCTGGGCCTATGGACACGGACGGGATCTTGACAAAGGACTGTGATTGTGTGTAGTAATTGCATTTGGTTTGATATTTTTCATTGATCAAAATCTGTATGTTTTTCTCTTTTAATACATCGAATGAAAGCCCTGAAAAAAAAACCGTTTCCTGAATGAACTTGTATCCCTTAAACGGGTTAGATGAGATAACGTGGTAGAATCTGGAACCACAAAAATACCATTAAAGCCGTTACTACCCTTTTCTCCTGTTTATTCAATTATACAGAAGAAAACTAGCAATCATAATTTATCATTTTTAAACACAAATCTAAATTATTAAGATCTACATAAATATATGCCTAAGTCAAATGAATCTATGACTATGGAAATATATTATATTGCATTTTCTCATTCGTTGCCGCGTTGTCCAGAAAATTGTTTGTAGAGGGTTTAATAATTTTATAGCCAGGTGATGTATACTGAGTATGTGTCCTATGACCATGACTGCTCTCTTGGGAAATTCGTGTAGACGCTGTAGTGAACTGATCTAATTGGATCTTAACTTCTGTATATGTATAGGAAAAGGAAAGAAGAAAGGGCAAGTGCATTCGAGTAAGTGAAGCGGGCTTCTAAGGAAGACATAAATGGGGAACATAATATTAAGATCGCGACTACTCAAGCTATCATAATCTGATATGTGTAAGTATACCCTTCCGAACTTCTAAATTAGCAGCCAGTTCAATTTTATTTAATTGCATTTTACATAACCAAACAACAGGCTCGATATTATGACATTCTGGACCACAATTACATAAATTGTTAGTAGCAAGACCTACACGTTAAGACGTGAATTGAGTACAAATTGATTGAACTTTAGGGATAATAGAGTAAAACCATCTTCTAATATAATCTCTCCATTGATTCTGCCAACTGATATATGCCTTTTTGTTCGAAAAATGGAGAATAATTCCTGATACGTATCGTTCCAAATTGTGAGCTAACGCCGAAATTCAGGCAAAAGATTGCTAGTTGCGTCGGGCAGAAAAGCGAGTGGTTAGTGCAATTGAATAAACATACCCATTTTAATCGTCAAATTGTTCAAATTTTTTACTATATTTCCTGTTCGTATATCAAATCGGATAAATTTCTTGTCTAATGGTATATAACACAACATAGGTCACAATAACGATTTTTAATAATATTCGTTTGGAAACTCTTAATGAATCGTTACATTTTTCATAGAGTGACCCCCCTATATAGAAATCAAAGACATAGTCCTATGTTAAAAAAGATTATCTTGGAACTTTTTTCCCCTCACACTATCTGTCAAATGTTTTTCCGATCAAAGAATCACACGTTTTCGTGACTCGGCCTTAGTTTATTTAAGTTTGTGCCCGAAGCAGAATTTAACTCGAGAAAGTGGTCAGTGTGATAAAAAATGCGTTGTTCAGTCTATGGAGCAAGTGCAATGTTGAATTATTATAAACTAACTAGCTGTACCCTGCCACGCTTTGCTGTGGCACATAGTGGTAATATGGATGAGTTGATTTTTTTTTTCAATTTTTCATGTCGTAACGAAACAACACTTCAAAAAAAGATAATTCCACCACATAGAACTCATATTTAATACAGAATGGTCGATTTTCGTTAGAAGCTTAATTTCAGAAACGCACTATGGCCATATAAAAAAATATTTTTCTCCAAAATTTTAAATTTTTTATGCCGTAACAACATTCCTTGGAGTGCAATGTATATTGTGTCCAGCTTTGAGCTGAATCGGTTCCGTACTTTTCGAGTTTTTGACGCGTACAGGTAGTAGGTAGTGTTTTAAAATTTTGCATTTACTTTTAAGGACCATTTGAATAGACATACGTTGTTCTATATATACAAACTTTGAAACGCTCTCCAACAATTAGGCCTATTGTCGGGCAAGAGGACTACGTCCGTCACCAACACGTAGCGCAGATTGTTTTGAAGTTATATTCAAAACTACGCGGATTTCATCCGGGAAGAGCCTAATCCATGGAGTGACGACAACATTGCGGAATCTGAGTGTGAAATTCTAAATTTTTTGAAGCTTCGCGGAACTCTATCCATCGCTCCGGGGAAAAGTTAAAACACCAAAATGTTGTACCAAATAACAAAGGTACTTTTTCTATTTGTGTGATTCAATCATGTTTGGTACATTCAGAATACTCTTATTACAGATTGCACGAAATGTGGCGACAGAGAGCTTAGTAGTGGAAGCACTGAGTAAGTAGTAAAGAGTTCAATGAAGACCATGTGGCACGATAGCCAAAGTATGTTCGTATTATTCATTGATCCTGATTTTTTTGACGTGGGACTACGTCTAACCGGAATATATGGAGGGTAAAATGAAAACCTAAACACAGAACATGCAGGAAAAAATGAAAGATTTCGAATTCTTATAGCTCGAACATGTCGTACTGGATAGGAGAGATGTTTGCATCACTTGATAGGGAATATTTCTACGCATCTATCGCAACTAACAAAATGTTGTTTTTCATTAGATAAACAATTGAATAACTGTAGAATATTAGGCGTTATCTAAACGCCCTAACTGCATCGTTTTGATTGGCCCGATTTACGGTTTCCCTAACACAGCCATCAAAACCAAGCAGCCTTGGGGAAATCGGCATTGCAAATACATGAAAGTAGGGGGACTTTTGTTCTCATCGAAAAATGTTCCCTAACACAGACTTTAAAACCAAGCAGCGAAATCGGCATTGCAAGCACACGAAAGAGCCTAGAGGCAAGTGAACTGAAAAGTTTAAACCCTCTTAAAGCCAAAAAGAAGAAAAAGAACACACGAAAGTAGGGGGAGCTTTTGTTCCCACCGAAATGTGTTCCCTAATAGAGATTTCTAAACCAAGGTGCCTGGAGAAATCGGTATTTCAAATTCATGCAAGTCGGGGGTATTTTTGTTCCGACTGGAATGTGTTTCCCTAACACAGACTACAAATCCATGAAGCGTGGGGAAATCGGCATTGCGAATTCATACAAATCGGGGGTATTTTTGTTCCGATTGAAATGTGTTTCCCTAACACAGACTTCAAAACCGAGGTTTCTGGGGAAATCGGCTCTGCAAATAAATGCAAACTGCGAGTACTTTTGTCCTCGCTTGCCTTTGTGCAGAGTGGAATATGTCTGTCCTACCATGATCTTCTAAACTTAGGAACCTGGGAAAATCGTGCAGCCACTAGAAGCGAATGAACTTCCCAGTTTCAAGCAAATTCGAGATTCGAGAAAAATGTACACTTTTGGGATGTAAACTTCAGAGGGAAATGTAAAATAAAATAATCGTTTGATAATTTTTTTTTGTCTTTATTGGAAAGATTTTCAGCCTTAGGCTGGTTCATCAAACGTTTGATAATTCTTCCGTACATATATTTTGTTCTAGTCATCATACCAAACGTAAAAGGTCCGTCATTAAATTTACTTGTAACGAAGAACAATCAATCACAATAAATGAATTGACTTTACACGGCATTTGTTCATTTTTTTCACTCACAGAGCAAATATATTGAACTCAATTGAATTTGGAAACTGTTTCATTCAATCAAGAATTTAATCAATACAAACGAATGATTGCTCAGCTAAGGTAGTTCCACGTGAACCTTGCGGTTATATCATAGATATAACCCACTAATTTTTTTTTTGTATTAACTCGAATGGAATAAATGTTGCAATCCGTGTAATTCGTATTTTTGTTTTAATGAAAGAAAAATGTTTTTATAACGTCCGTTTATTGATGCAAAATGGTAGTTCATCCATTTTTATTAATTTTGATTTATTTTGCCTGTGATAACAATACTCTATCTATGTAGTGGTCCCCATGGCTTAGTGGTAAGCGTTGCGCTTGCCAAGATGGGAGCTTCGGGTTCGATTCCTGTTCGGGTCAGGAATTCTATTGTCATGGATCGTTTTTCTGCTTTGCACTAGTTCAGGGGAACTGTCCAGGATGTAGTGGGATGAACATTGGGCATTTTCAGTCACCAAGAAAAGCCACGAAAGCCTGGAAACAGCTCCTCTAAGTGAATTGAGGTCGTCCTCCTGCAAATCCAATAATAGTAGTATCTATAAGAACAGCGATGAGCATAATAAATCGAAAAACGATCTTCACCTTGAGATGAGTCAACAAATATATTCTAACAAATCTTCTAATAATCCTAATTTCAGCTATTCGAGCAGTGATTTTACGAGCGAACACCATTCAAAAGTTGATGAATTTTTTGTTGTTCTCTTCTTCGGAAAATATTAGCCGTTTGATAGTAAATCAAATTTACCGCTGTGAAATTGAACTATGTAATGGCTGAACAGCAATTTTGAAAACCATCAACACACGTTAATCAGATTTTAACTGTCAAAAAGTGTCAAACATTCTGCTTCGGTCAAATAGCGTATGAGTACCTTTAGCATTGCAAATAGTGGCTCAATAAAAGGTTTGGTAAATCAGCTTTGGGTATTGATTCCATACCAACACCACACGGCACCAATGTCATCTGACTGTCAAAACTCTTTGTATTTGCAGAACTTTAAACGCACACATGAATTTTCTCTAGGATGCTGCGTTAGTAGTGGTGCAACAGTGGAGCAAGTGAACGAATCGTCGTTGCAGCTTTTACAAGTCCAAGAGTCGTGTCCCCACAGTCTAGTGCTCCGTTCCTCTTGTGTGCGTTACTTATATTCTTTTTTGTTGTCAATTCGAGTCATCTAGTGAAAAGAAGTGAGAGTTGATTTTGTGGGTACGATCGAGTGAAGAAAAAAAAAAAAGGAAAGATACGGAATAGAAATACTTTCCAGCAGCCTCCCCGTCATCAAGGCACTCTCGACGGAAGGTATTTTCGATTTTTCGGCAGAAGTGTATAGTTTAGCATTTGCACCCGCGCACAGAAATCGATCGGGCTCCGATAGGCCGTCTAGGGTTCTCATTCCGTTCGGAGAATATATATATTTTGATATTCTGTTCCGCTGTCGCCCATTCGATTGTGAAACCAGTCGCCAGTGCCGAGCGCTGCCAATAGAGGGGCAAAAGGTTGTGTGTCTAACAGCAGAAGCGACTGCACAGGTTTTCGAGAGGTAGAATATACGCCCCAAGACGAATCGGGGAGTGAAGCAAATTTTCGATTGCTAAGATTATTCACCGACTGCTTGGAGGGTGTTATTCGAGAGTGAACAACTTGATAGTTTATCTGGAAATTGATTCACAGCAGGCCACGGTTTGAGTGAAAAAAGGAAAATTCAATCTGTTCGACAGAAGTTCCCGGAGTGAATACAAGGAAGAGCTGCAAAAAGCTGTCCGAAAGAGAAGATAGATTGCAAGTGTCCATTTCGTCAAAGTAGAACGGAGGAAAGGTTACATGTTGGTCAAGTGGTGAACATTGTGGATCAATTGTAAATTATTTCAGTGGAAACTAGTATTCTTTTTAATCAACCCTGAAAAAAGCAGTTCGTTCTCAGTGCCTGCTTTGTTTGGATAACCAGCTTATTACAACAGCAGTGGAGAGCCTGAGGGAAGATTTGGATGTGGAGAAAGAAAGGATAGCGCTATCATCAGGAAAGGCGGCGTATTACAGTTTCCTGAGCGCAAAATAAAACTACAAACGACAGAGAAAAACTCCCCACCGATCAAACTTTTGATCAGTTCAGGTATGTACACTTGTTATGCATTTTTGCCAATCAAATTGTTAGAGAAATAAGCAAGAGTTTTCTGTTTCGAATGACGTTTCCACTGAACACATACAATGTAATCACCAAAATCGGATTCATCTTTTTGATTGTGAGCGGAACGAGACGTTATATGTCTCGAGATTTGATGGTGATGCCAAATCTTTTCTATTTCCCCATCCCATGGCATACTCTTATCATGGAGGTGCTGGTAAACTAGCTGGTCAACACACCATGGCAACGCTGTCGCACTGCGTGAAATCTGTGGGTGAAAATTAGGTGATTTTTAAGTGGCTCTAAAATTCCAAAGCTGGATCGCTGCTGCTGCGGTGAAATCTACTACGACAAATTCATATATATGCCCAGGGCGAACTTGCATCAAAACAGGTTCTCTACCTACGTTCGAGTGTGGGTCTTTTTCCTGGAAGGACCCCAACCAACTTTATCTCTCACCCGGAGTGCGTTATGCGATTCGAAGTTTTGTCTTCGTTCGTTTGCTAAATAACATGTTCTTCGGTTGATTCAATTTGTGCTCGAGGTTAATTGGTCAATTGGCCGTGTCTTCATGCAAGCCATCGAGCTGGCCAGATCATCTCCGATAGTGGATTCTTAAACGGAGGAAACGTTCACGGTCTCTCTCCGAGCAAAATGGTCTGGTTTGCGCTTCCGTCGTACGCACTGAGTGTTGCTGAGGGTTGGACTGCAGATGCTACTTGCTATCGGAGTTCACGAATAATAAACAAACTCGCTTGTATTGGAACATCGTCCCATCCATGTTCGCTTTGGCAGTAGTTGATAAGCAATTTTAAATCTTTCTTGATAAGCATTTTGCTCATAATAAACAAGCACCCCTCAGAAGTTGTGTGGATTTACAATGCCTAAATCTGCCAAAACCTGCAGTCAGAGATGCCAGAAATTTGGTAGATAAGCAGATCTACGGATTTATTTGACTTGTATGCAATTAAATACAATTCCTACGAATTTATAAGAATTTTTATGTTCAGTTAATTTAGTTAGTTTTTTCCTAGTTTATTTGATTGGCCATCAGCACAAGGACAGGCCGTTTGGACTTTCGTCTTTCATGACATTTTATCTGTTCATTCAGCTGATCATGAGATTTGATGTACATGAAATCGGGGTTAAAAAATGATTCCAAATGTCTTTAAATTGCATGAAACGTCGAGATTTATTGATATGCCGAAATTTTTTTTTGTCACAAATTGACTTTCCGGCTCTGCGTTGATCCGTATGAAAAGTTAATTTTTGACAAACGATTTTTTTGAGATGGCAGTAAATCTTGACGTTATTCATGACATTTGGCATAATTTTTTTTTTAATCCCGATTTCATGTATTCCTCGATTGGGTGATAAAAAACTCAAATTTCGACGTCTACAACACAAATCGAGATGGTCATTTCTAATGGCACCTTAAACCATACGTTTCACCTTGTATTCCGAAGAAAACAAAAAAGTCACAGTGTCGATTTTGACAATTTTTTTTTTTTTTGAGATCACAGTAAATCTCGACGTTCCATGCAATTTGAAGACATTTGACATCAAACTTTTTTTTAAAACCCCGATTTCATATAATATTTTGTTTTCTTGATTATTGATTGTATTTGTTTTTTTATAGTTTACATGGTCTCGGGATCAAGGGCGCAATGTTTTTTTATATTTTTCTTGAAAGCTGAGGATTTTTTACATAACATATCCAAAAATCTGGACTAGATCTATATCTAGTCTATTTTTTTATCCCATTTATTCATTTATTAGGCTCATAGCATTTTAGCTATAACAGAGCCGGGTTTTGATCGTGTACATGTACATATGTTAATGTTTCTATAAATTGTAAATTACACAGTAGTTAGTAGTAGCCATTTAGGCGTTAAGTTTTCTGTTCCATTACATTATAATAAATTACACCGTGGTAGCCATTTAGGCGTAAAGGTATTTTTTCTGTTCTTCCATCGTTCAGCAGACCGGACAGCGGAGACAGTTGATATTGATCATTGTTGGGTTATTAATAGAACAGCGGCCCGATGTTTCTTGCAGAACAGAGCAGTTGTATGGATGAATCGATCTTTGTTCCACCGTGGATCGATTTCCATCGCTGATGATGGTTGCGTGGACGAGTTATTCTATAACAACACAAAGATGGTCAATTGGGGGCCCTGAGTTTGAACTCACGGTCGATTGCTTGGTAAGCGAACGCGTAACCAAGTGGCTACGAAGACCCCCTATATATAACTAGTCTAGTCGCATATGGATATTGAACGAAGACTAAAAACATGTTAACTTTGAAAAATCATAACTCAAAAACGAAGAATGACACATTCCTGATTTTTGGATATGTTCCTCAGCTTGCTAGAAAAATAAAAAAAACAGCGTCCTTGGTCCTGAGGCCATGTGAACTATAAAAAAAATACAATCAATGATACGAAAACAAAATTCTATTTTTTCAAAAGTGTAATATTTTTTCAAAGGAAACTCAAAGTTCATTGGTTTTAATTTGATATGTCGATAATCTGAATCGGTCAAGTATGTAGTTCCAAAGTTATGAATTTTTGAAAAAAAAGTCTGTTTTGGTAAAAATAACTATATAATTATTTTTCGGGTTACCCTAAAATGGAAATGGGCACCCTAATGAAACAATAAAAAAACGATTCATGCGTACCTTATGCGGGCGCTGCACGTTTCACTCGAATGTTGGACTCAAACATTTGACTCGATGAATGTTTGTGAAATGTTGTGACGAATGTGCTGCTACACGGTGAAGTGAATGTTCGATTCAATGCAATCGGTCCGAACAATCGGCGAGTATTTGGATTGAATGTTTATTGTTTTTGTTTACCATCAAAAACGTTAGGAAACTGGCGTAGCAATTGTAATGATATCGGGCTGTAAATTAAAAATGGTTGAAATCAACATTATTAAACTGCAGTATTTTGCCGAATATTTTGAATTTTATGAATCAACTTCATAGTTCCTTCATCTAAAATTTGTAAACAAACCAATCTGTCAAAGATGGATTCGGACGAATCGTTTAGCGGTGTATCGAATGTCATCGAGTGTCGAATCAACGAATGACAAAAATCTTTTGACTCGTGCCACTCGCGTTGGAAGGTAATCCACAACGAACGGATTACCTTCCAACGCGAATATTCGACACTCGACATTGGAGGTTCGTAGCTCGTCAGTCGACTACACGATGCGTCGAATCATCGAGCGTCCAGCATTCGAGGGTGTTCGTAGCATCGTGTAGCGCTGGCTTTAGACTGCTGAATCAAATGCTAGTTCAAAGATGAGGATGAATACTTGGTTGATCGTGAACAATGTAGTTGTTGAATATATGGGAATGTTATTTTATTTTCTCTTTTTATAAATTACTCTAAAGATAAAACATGACTATTACGTATAATAATGAGCATCTCGCATACTCTTTTTGTTAACTCTGTCTTACTCGTTTGTAGAGTGAGAAGCATTTAGTAAAGGTCAAGGTTAGAATAATTTTGTAAGAACCATTTCTACAATTTTGTTGAATGATAATACCTTCTTTAACTCATAGAAACCCCGAATTTATCCACCTCACGATCAGTATAATCTGAGCTACTTCCATATGGGATTCTGAATTCCAGCCCTGTATTCTTCCTATTCTCGTGTAATTTGACATACGGGACACGAGGTTTGATTTAATTATTCAAACAGAAACGGATTAACAGCATCTGTCAGAAACATAATCTTCATATAAAACATCTGATGGATTTCAAGTAATTTTCTAAAAGCAGAAAGTTATACAGATTTTTTTTAGACGGATATCAAAATTATGAAGAAAGAATTTCAAAACAATATCTTGTGAACGCTTTGCAATGATAGACTCATTTTATCCTTGTTTGAAACTTATTATCAGTTCAGTTCAGTCCTTTGTTTTTAAGAAACATTTATTAAACTTTGCAGTTCATTTGGCTCTTAAATCTATTATCACTTTTTTAATATTCTTTTATTCAAAGCATGTCTTCAAAACAATATCTTTGAAAATATTTATTACGTAAAAATGAAAAAAATAATGGCCTTATTCTTCACAACTATCGTCCGTTATAACTATCATACGATAGTTTGAATTACAAAAAACTGCTCTACAATATTGGAAAAACTTCAAATTTATTATTCAATACTCACAATATTAACAAATCAATATTATACATAACCAACAATAATAATCGTCCGAGTCCAAATGAACAAATTGATTCCGTCTAAAATGCCACCAAGAGGGTAAATTACTGTTCGTTTATCTTTTCTTTCCTAAACAACACGAGACTAGTTACAAAATGTTTACAAAAAAGCTAAATAAATATGAAATTAAGCTTACTCAATTCCGCGTGACTAGTTTTCACCATTTAAAACACAAGTGACAAATATACCTGTTTTTCTCCGTGACATGACAGTAACGTGGTATTCATAATAACACCGAGTTCATCAAAGTTGTCACGACGGATGAACTCTTCCGGATTCTACATACACGGTGGCAACCGTAATAAGGTTGTATACGATTCACTTCGTTTTCACCGTGAAGTGATGTTCGTGATCAGGCCCTATTTCATTTTCGGCACCGGCGAGATACAATTGATTTCCCACCGAAAGCGATCATGACGTTCTAGTTCGCATATTTGTGTATCAAGAAGTGCTAACCGAAGCAGAGCTCTCTCGTCTTCGTTTGTGTCATGATTCGTAGATACATTCAACGAATGCCACTGGGGGAAATGACTCATGCAAGATCAGCTTTTTCGGAGTACGGGGCGAAACGTATGGTTTAGGGTGCTAATCAAAATCGTCATATCGATTTTTCATACAGGAAATGCGAAATGTTGATTTTTTTTTGTTTTTCAAAAAAAAAAAACTCATATTTTGATCGCTTTGCGCCCCCTCTTCCTTAAATCCGATTGGCTGAAATTTTGCATAGGGTGTTTTTTCGAGGTGGTGAACATTTTGTATGGGGTAACTTTTTGAAGTTTTTTGGTCGATTTTTTCCCATACATCGGCGCCCTACTGTATATGTATTTGTTATCTGACAATCAAAACAAAACAAAAATTGACAGATGAAACGTCTGATTAAATTCTCTATAATATTATAATATTTTATCATTACATTATTGGCACCCCTGCTGGTTGAGATATAGTTTGAGTCCCGAAATTTAATTGATAGACAGTTATGTAAAATGTCGTGATAAACCGTTGTTCGAATGAATAAGAAGTTTACATGTTGCATTACAGCAATTCCAAATGAAATCGTCCTAAAAATGCAGATTTTAAAAATTTGTATTTTTGATTCCAATGAAAGTGTTTATCCCGTTTGGGTTAGAGGAAATATGAGTTTTTCACAGCAATTGGGAATTTTTTGACTCAAGCGTAACTTTTGAAAAGGGCGTATCGATTTTAGTAAGAGAAATCTTTGATAATTTATATCTCAAAAACTATGAGTCGTACCGAAATGTTTTTGGAAAAGTTGTTGGAAATTATAAGCAAATTCATAAAATTTCATGAACATGACGGTATAACACGACAAACTTATTAAAAGGGATTATTTATTATAGAGATTATAGAGATTGATAATAATCTTTTTTGTTTTAAATCACATCAGGATTCATAATTTGTGGCTAAAATGATTGTTAACATACAAAAATTCGAAGTTTCGAAAATTCCTAAAAATTCAATGTTCCACAAAGTTTGTCAAAAATAGTTTTACCATCTTAGGCCCATTTTTAAGTTTTCTGCATGACTTCTGTTTTGTATGAAAAAATCTAAAAAAAAAATTAAAAAATATGTATTTTGAATATTGCAAATTGAATTTTTATTTTGTAAATAAAAAAATAGAGTACTAATTTTTCTTCTCAGTGTATATTTTTTCAAATTAAGCCAACAATACTCTATAACTCTTTCCAACACACTATTTCGGTACGACTCATATTTTTTGAGATATAAATTATCAAAGATTTCTCTTACTCAAATCGATACGCCCTTTTCAAAAGTTACGCTTGAGTCAAAAAATGAACCATGATGATGTATTTGGCAAAGTTGTTGGAAATTATAAGAAAAATTCATGAACATGACGGTATAACACGACAAACATATTAAAAGGGATTATTTACTATAAAAAAGACAATAAGTTAGAAATATTTTTTAAATGTTTCGAGAATGGCTACATTTAGAAGGAGATTGATAATAACCTGTTTTGTTTTAAATCACATCAGGATTCATAATTTGTGGCTAAAAATAACTGTTAACGTACAAAAATTCGAAGTTTAGAAAATTCCTAAAAATTCGATGTTCCACAAAGTTCGTCAAAAATAGTTTTATCATCTTGGGCCCATTTTTTTAATTTTCAACATGACTTCTATTTTGTATGAAAAAATTTAAAAAAAAATTTAAAAATATGTATTTTGGATATTGCAAATTGAATTTTTATTTTGTAAATTTTTTTACAGCTTGGTCGTTAATGAGTTTAATTTCTTCACAGTAAGTCCAATATTTTCAAAACAAGACCATGTTTTCGTATCCGGCATCCCTGCTCTGGATGGAACAAACCCATCCACGTTGCGAGTTTACAGCGCCTGCCAAATCGTGCAACGCGAAAATGATGTGCACTTTGCGAATTTCGACGCTTCACGCCAATACTTTTTTTTTATTCGACAGAAAATGCAACTGCTAAAAATATCGGTATTAAAATCCAACCGACATTTCACGCGTCGAAGGCTGAAAATGCTGCAATTTTCTCTGCTGCTGTGGAGTCGTGAGTCCAACATCAAATTGATATCCCTCGAAAGCCATTTCGTTTGGATAGCGGCAAAAAAAATGATTACGGATGGCAGAATCGAGGGTGGAGATTTAGTCGGATGTTTTATTCCACTTTGGTTTGTTAGTTTGCCTTTTCGCAAGCTTAATCTCATGATTTGGAACTTTGAATTTGAACGTGGAAAGTTTCCGCATGCATTCGCTGTGCTCTGTTCGCTTTCACATTGTTGCTCTTTTTTATTTTCGCTCATTTTTTCTAATGCAAGCCACTGGAAGAGAAATTGAGTCATGTCGCTGTTTCGTCGCTACCCCCATGATTGATGATTCATACGACGACCAATTGAGATTGTTAGGAGCGTACATGTGGTGGAATTTTCTTCCCTTCTGGTGTGATGGATAGCAAAACCTCATTCCTATAGCGTAGCTTGGTAGGCTGACAATGTATTTTGGAACATATAGAAACATTGATTCAATAATTCAATTTTTGAGTAATATTTTGTAACAGTTATTGACGTAGAACTACGTCTTTCATTAAGGGTGCCAAATCAGAAAACACAGGTCACATTTTTATGAAATAAAGTTAACGTTAATAACTACGGATTTTGGCAATTTACATACCAAACGAATCGGAAATCCTCTAAGATTTCTTTGATATGCTACACATAACAATCCCCAGGTGTGTAAATGGTTAAAATTCATAAAAACTATAAGCGTTTCCATTTCCCCATACATTTGTACTGCTGATTTATGAGCTTCCCCATCCGTGCCGTCAATATCGAGCAACTTATCGAAGAGCAACGAAGAGGAATATTTGTCTAGAGTATAAATATCGCTCGTTCTTCCTTGTTGTGCGTCATCACATGTCTTCGTTTCGGATTGATGTGGACGCGACCAAATTACTTACTCGCTGATGTCTCATTGCATCAAACTGACGCCATCGCATTAAAGTTCTTAGTTCATCCGAAGCCCAAAGTGCGATTACGAGTTGAAGAAATTTATGCAGCAGAAGATCCCGACCTTGTGCAAAGTCAAGTGGGCCTACACTGCCGTTCTACGCATAGTTGTCCCATGTTCCAAAATCAGCAACTGAGAAAAACGCAATCAACGTTTTCGCTCATATTTATCTACCAAAAGCTTTAAGCATTTCAATTCAGCAATACACCGGGTTTTTTATAAACACTATACTATTGTTTATTGAAATGTGACGAGATCCCCTCTCTGAATCAATCAAATTTGATTACGGGTTTAAAAATTCATGGTGGGACTGTTATGCCTAGAATATTAACATGGGACAATTGAACTTGATGTTGTTTTTTGATATACTGGGAACAAACAATTTTTTTTTTGTGTTTTTCCGAAAGATTATGCATAGAAACATCGTTTTATGATGAAGTGAGTGATCTGCTACACCTTCGCAGAATATAAATCTCATTGTTATTAGGCATTCGCTAACAAGGTGTACACAGGGGGTCTTCGTAGCCACTTGGTTACGCGTTCGCTTACTAAGCGATCGGTCGTGAGTTCAAACTCAGGGCCCTCAATTGACCATCTTTGTGTTGTTATAGAATAACTACGTCCACGCAAACATCATCAGCGATGGAGATCGATCCACGGTCGAAATTAGATCGATTCATCCATACAACTGCTCTGCTCTGCAAGAAACATCGGGCTGCTGTTCTATTAATAACCCAACAATGATCAATATCAACTGTCTGTCTCCGCTGTCCGGTCTGCTGAACAATGGAAGAACAGAAAGAATACCCTTACGCCGAAATGGCTACTACTGTGTAACTTACCATAATGTAATGGAACAGAAAACTTAACTCCTAAATGGCTACTACTAACTACTGTGTAATTTACAGTTTATAGAAACATAAACATATGTACATGTACACGATTAAAACCCGGCTCTGTTACAGCTAAAATGCTAATGAGCCTAATAAATAAATAAATGGGATAAAAAAAAACAAGGTGTACACGTGTTCTGTTAAACTTTTTCTTATTTGTTTGAGATTTAGTTCGTTCTTCCAAACCAGAAATGAGTGCATTAGGCCTGCTGAAAGTGTGACATGAAATTCTTGTACTTGAAAAATACAAAAATACATGGTGAGACAGTTATGAATAGAATATCAACATGGGACAATTGAACTTGATGTTTTTTTAAAAGTTGGGAATAAACTATATGTTTTTTTTGTGTTTTCCGTAAGATTATGCATAAAAACAAAAATGAAAATCGTCAAAAGGTAACATGGGACAACTAGAACGACGTAGAACGGCAGTACAGCTCTAGGATGATCAACATAGTTGAAACATATAATAAAGAAATTTCTACTTGTCTGGAAGGATTGTATCGAGGCGACACAAAGTGGGATGGTAATAATATTTTATTTCCACCAGAGCTGCAAGTATACATGCTGGATTTTGATACAATTTTCTTAAATCGTTTCAAATTTCTCATTTACCGATATTTGGTACCATACGCTACAAAAAGGAGAACTCTAATTTTGACAAAGTGAAATTAGGAAATGAACAGCGAGTGTTCTATCCGAAACCAGAATTTTCGTAAAAGAAAATACCGGAGATTATAAAAACACTGATCGGTAGCAAGCTTGACGATAATTTTCCGGAAATTGTTTTATTCGCAAAGCTTATACTAACGCTTCCTCTAACCACAGCATCGATTGAACAAAGTTTTTCGATTCTTCGTAGACTGAAAACCTACTTAGGATCAACGATGGGAGATTGTGATTATGGCTATTGAGAACAAATCCCTTCTTGACCTTCAACATCAGAGCAATTTTTTGGAAAAGCTCGTTGCGACCGATTTGCGATTTAAATTTCATTACCGTATCACCAGAAGAAATTTGATAAAAAACATAATTTGACTCTGCAAACACTCTAATCTCTCTAATATTATGTTTAAGAAATATTCTAACGCACTCCATTACACATCTAAACTTATGCAATGTAATATTGAATTTATATACAATCTACTACGCACGATTATGAAAAATAGCTCAAAATAAGAATTAGACTCAGAAATGTTTGAAATATGAGGAAACACGAGATAGTTCAGTCAATCCGCAATATTCGAGCACTAACTAACCCCTTTCTTTTGCAATGTTGAACAGAAATTTAGCAAATTTTGGGTTTCTCTCGTTCACCGTGTAGGTGCACAACTAGTCAATTTACTCACGAGACGCCACTGGATTTTGCAATGATTTTACAATAAAAAACGATCATATGATAATAAAAATTGCAGTTTCAGGTAGATACAATCTTATGTACAAAGATTTAAAAAATCGGAGAGTGCCGTGGCGGTGGCCGATCGATCTGGCGTGGAACTGCTCTATAGTTAATATTAGGTTGGGGAAAAAGTTATCCATTATTTTTAGGTGAAATTCAAAACTATTTTTAATATGCTTCGGATTGTCCGATTTGGGTCAAATATACACCCTTTTGTTGGACCTTATCATTGTTTTGTTGGTCCTTATCAGCGAAAGACCGTAGCAATATATTTTTACAATCTTCTCCTAATCCCAACTTCTTGTCACTCTGGAAATTTACCAAGAAAAAGGTGATAATCGTTTGGTGTCAGGTCCGAACTATTTGGTGGATGCATTAAATCACCCCAATCGAGCTCTCGGAATGGTGTGGCCTCGCGTTTTCTTGATGTAACACAACACCTCTTCTGTCAGCTAATTCAGAACATTTCCAGTCAATCGCTAGCTTCAAACGGTCCATTTGTTGACAGTGGAGATCATAATTTAGTGTTTTGCAATGAAAGAAAAATTAAAAAAAAAATTGAAAATAAAATGTAAAAAGTGTAAAATGTACCGAATTTTCTCTTTGTTGACCTCCATTGTTAATACCCTGTAACTCACAACTGAAAGGAACAAAAAACAGTAAAAGATTTTTATAAGTGCGAAATGCAACCTTTACAACGAGCCTAAGCTTGAAGTTGTATGATCGATATTACGCAAGATATTGATCACTAAAGAATGTTTGAACATGCACTTCTATTTTTCGGTTTCAATCAGAAAACGCGACTTGTGAATTCGTTCGAGATTTTATTTTCATCTGACTTAAGTCTATCTATCGCAATAAATAATTAATCTCCTGTTCTCTAAACGGCGAACAAGAAATTATTGCGACACATTCAACAGGGCATAACTTTTTTACCATTGGGTATAAATCAACCAAATTTTTGCACACTTTCTCATTGATGTGTATTGTCTACATGCTGTCAAACTCGAAGTCGTGTTTTTCGATTCAACGAAAATGGAGGTGAACCAACGCGAGTCGAGAGAACAAATTCTTTCCAAACACCTGGAATTTCCTGACCTGTCGCATCGGCAGTTGGGAAAAATGTTGAACATTCACCATTCAACCGTCTCCAGAGTGTTGAAGCGGTTCCAGGAGCGGTTGAGGTTGGACTATTTTTAAACCGAAGAAGAAAACCGGGACCGGAGAACAAAAAGACGGAGGGAAAGATGAAGCAGATGATTAAAGCCAATCCCAACGTCTCAAGCCGTGATTTGGCTAAAAAGATCGGCATGTCGCAGAGCTACTTCCAGAATGCAAAGAAGAGAGCTGGACTACATACATACAAGGAACAGAAAGAAAAAAAACTGAGAAACTGGTACCGGATGACACTGTAAATACTTTGATGGAGGGCATCAAGCGAAAATGCGTTCAATTTTACACTGAAGGCTCCATCGATTAACTTTTCTTTTGATTTTTAAGTAAATATATGTATAAAACTACCCTAAAATTTTGGTTTGATTCTAAACATTATAAGAAAATTGGCATGACATTTTCGGTGTCGCAATAATGTCGTGTTCGCCCTTTATTGCTTATCCTCGACCCTATCGACGATCGTGAAAGCGATCGATATTTTATGGGCTGATCTTTCGTATCCTAGCTGCTAACGATTGTAGTAATTGCACGGTGGGTTCATGCCTTGCGAATATCAGAAATTTATTTCCTAAGTTACTATAAAATTTTGGGCTCAGGCTTAAACAGTCAGCAAACGAGAACATGGTGGATAACTTTTTCCCTAAACTAATAGTTTAAAGCTTTTTCTATTTCTATTCCCGATGCATAAAGCACGAGAAGGGATGAGTCAACCGCCCACTAACAGAGGAATGCAAAATTTGGATCACTTCCAAGCGATACACAGAGAACAATTGTTGGCGCTTAGGAGCATTATACTTCAGCGTAACGACACAAAAAAATAAGACATTTCCCTCAACTGCTGATTACCACTTTAAATATTGTGTGCGTGTTGTATTGCGGATGAGAAAGTGGCCTTTAAACTCTGGAATCACGATTAAAAGCCGCAGACACTGAGGGCGAGACGCCTTCTCAACACCTCCCCCCCTCCCCACTCCGCCTTCTCCATCCGAGGCATCATGAGTTGGGTGGTGGCAATGATTTATGTCAATTTACAATTAACGACGATAGCTTTATTGTAGCTGTTGTTGATCGCGGAACCGCAAGCTCCTTCGCACACACGTCCCATTTGCCGCGGAATTTGACGCTTGTTTTCACACTTCGCTGTGGTTCGGTGAGTTTTTCTTTCTCGGATGAACGAGTTCTATATGCACCACTCAAAATTTTCAACTGTTTTCCTATATAAACATCAGTGTTGCCCAGGAAATAACCATGTTCTTGTAGATGTAGCACTTCAGCTCGAAACAGCTCGAGTGATGGTCGCTACTAAGGAATCAGTTCACAAAATGTTTACCAATCGACATTATTATTTATAACCCTCTGACTATTGAAGCATACCTAATGTCGACGCGGAACGCAGTTTGCTCCGATTATACATTCCAGCGCTCACGATTGTTTGTTTTCGTAATGACATTTCAAAACTCAAGTTGAATATTTTTCCAGCTCCCCGTTGCAGCAGTGACTTGAAGGTGGGGCGGCGTTTCTGTGCATAAGACTAAACAACGCACTCCGCGTCCTTCGGGGTCGAGAACAGATGGAAAGCCTTTGCGTGCCAAAGGCAGGGACTTAGTTTCCGTTTTTCTTCTGCTGGTCGGCCGTATGCTAGATACAGGTTGCACTCTTGTTGTAGACATCTAGTCCGTTTATAACGTGATTTGCTTTCAAATCGTCTGGATTTTCGATAAAAAGGAACTGCTGCTTGTATGATGTTTGTTTTTGTAATTTATATCGCGCTGATGTAATGTGGTCAGATTTCCATAGGTTGTTCGCACCGCAACGAAAAGAAACATATTTCGAGCAACAAAACAGCCGAACTGACTCGTGGGGTCTTTTAGCCGCACGCGCGCACGGTTGATTGCGAATATTTAATCAGCATGATTTGTTTTGCGTCGTAGGCAGTCTTCTATCGGGCCATAATTAGAATCCATGAACAGTTACATTTGACGTTAGTTTAAAATGCGGATGTTCAGAGGCGTGATTGGCTAAATTAATGAGTGCGTGGTGGGGACATAATTGTCACAATTGAATGTATTTGCTTATGCGATATCTGTGGTGAAGATCAAATGGTCGGTGTTAAGGGGGTATTCTAGTGTAGAGACACGAATTTCGGACGTTTTTTCGAACTCCGTAAAAATAAAACAAAGAATATTTTTACTATCCATTATGTCATTATTCGTTTATCTATCTTTCAACAATAAAACAAAAATAGGACGGAAAAAAAATATTCATAATTAGAATAGTTACATGCTGGTGAAGTGAGGGTGTTCAAAAAAAAGTTGTGCCATGGCGTACACGATTCCAGTCCTTCTGGTTATCTGAAACAAAAAAATCGAACAGATTCTGAATCAGTAAAGATGTCGCTATGGCATGAACCTCGGACAAGTCAAAAACATGGGTTTTAACAAAATGGCGGCCGTTTGAAAACAAAAATGCTGTTTGAAACGTTTTTTCTTGCGTTTATCGATTTTTTAAAAATAGTAAAATTAAAAAGTTATAATTTTTTATTGGTTCATGCGATAGAGAGATGTATGCAGATTATTTTCATATAAATTTGACATAAATCGGTTCAGTAGAACTTGAGATATCGTGTACGCCAGTTAGAAAAAAAACTAGTTCCGAGAGAAACGCGTTTGAAGTTCATTGTGATGGCCGTAACAGGTTAGATACCACATCACTAAGATGGCTCTAACTAGGTAAATAATAGGATTTTCGATAAGTCCTTTCTAGAGTATATTCTTGAATGCCTAAACTACAGAAATATGGTAAAAAAAAATTCGATTTTTTCAGATTTCTAGACTAGAATACCCCCTTAAGTCAGAGGGGACCAAGTCTCAAAATTGAAATATAGTATAAAAATATAGTACACTGGAGTCGCTTTTTACGCGGGGGATACGTGCCGCGTAAACGAAAACCGCGTAAAAGAAAACCACGTAAAAAAAACCGCCTAAATTCCGAAATCTGCGTAAAAAACCCGCGTAAATTCCAAAATCCGCATGAAAATAAACCGGGTTAATTTCAAAATCAACATAAAAATCTAACAAACAGTGAATTATTAATTAAAAATGCAACCCATGTTCTAACAATTGATTAACTTTTTTTTGTATGCTGTTATCATGATATCTGTATCTTCTTTTATTCCTCCGCTACTAATCTGTGATACAATACCAAGTTATTTCGCGAGAAATCACACCAATAAGCACATTGAATTTGTTGGCAGTTGATACGTGCTGCGTAAAAAAAATCGCGTAAATTTCGGAATCCGCGTAAAAAAACTGCGTAATTCCTGAAGTCCGCGTAAAAATAAACCGCGTAAAAAGCGACTTCAGTGTACGTACTTCAAGTTAATTTTTCTCGAAATCATAAAAAATGTCACATAGTCCGGTCTGACTTAACACCAACCAAGTATTGGAGTCAATCAGTGATGTCTCGTTCGCCTGTTCAAACTGTTCATAGAACAGTTAGACAATCAAAAAAAAAATGTTTTTTGTTATTTCACATTTGTCATCGAAGGCAAAGGTAAGGTTTTCCATATTATCACGATTATCCTTCTTTTATTTTCTGTTTGGGTGAAACTTCTCCACCATGACGAATTTAATCTGATGGCACAATTTGACTACACCACCCAACCCGCACGCAACACAATACTACGAGAAAAACAGTAATGACTACCGGCATCAAACCTCTCATCTGAACCCGCCACCATTCAAACACTTTTCTGCATCATTAAGTGCGACAGGGCAAACGCAGAAATGGTATTCGAGGTTCAAAGTTTTCTGCTGAACGACGCCGATGGATACGATAAAAAACGCACACATCATTGTTGATTGAACTTGGTCACGCGTCGCCTCTGGTGTCAATAGCTAATTTTCGCCATGGCACCATAACAGTGAGACGGAAAAAGTGGTCATAGGTATGTGATAGTTAGATTGCTAGTATGGAGTTGTAACTCCCTACTCTAGGAAAGTCAATTAATCTCGATTGGAGTAAAGTATCTATTTGTAATTCAAGACAAGCAAATTGGTTAGGATTCACATATGTATGATTCTGATCATAAAAACTACAGCAATATGTTGTATCTAAGCTGAGCTGGAGCTTGAGCCTGAGCTTGGGTGAATTGTACACTTCATAGTTGCTCTCCGTGATTGACCTGAATCATCGAAGTTGCCCAAAGAACACACTATCGATACAAGTTTAGGTTTGTTGAAAAGCCCCAAGTCTCTAGTTGCTAATACTACCATAAGGTGTTGAAATTATTCAAATTTTTATGTTTTTAACGATACAAATGGTGTGCAAGCATGATGTTTACAATATTTGTAAGTGTTATAATCCAGAAAAGGTCTGAATACGTGCCAAATAATCATCTGGTGATCAATTAAAAGTTAACTCGAATGCGGGGCGCATTGACACCAATAGAAGGTGTATTTTATAATCCTTTAAAACATGTGATTCCGTAAAAATATACTATAAAACTACTGTAAATCATGAAAAAGACAAATTTATTTATATGTTTTGAAACATTCGAATACCTCATTTGACACAGGTGCGCTGAACTAGAGCATTCAAAAAAGTGGGCATACCATGATCATATTTTCGACTGGACAAACCAAAATCATTTACCTTACTACTCTCTGTTGGCGAGCTAACGCAAGACGTAAACGATCGGTGAGACATCTGGATTTCGTTTTTGAACTAAGAAAATGATGCCAATGTAAGAAAAAGCTCAAAAATAAGTCACGTATATTTTACTTCCGAGCATTCCAAAGCAGTTCTCACATGCAGGAATCATGCATTTTTCAACTTGTTCTTGATTGTGTTTTGGAATTTGCTTTTTCGATTCAGTCATTGTCATTATTTGTACAGTTTTCACAGCTGAAAGAGGAAATCAAATAACATGTTATACATGAAATTGTAATTTATGGAAAGAACTACAAGACTTCTATAACCTCACAAAATTCAAAAAATCATCACTCTCGCCTAAGCGCCTCCTAATTGTAGATTCTTACGATAGATCGCCAATCCGGTCCAAAGGCAGTTTTAAATTTGAATGAACATTTTTTACTTGGCGTTATTTATTTACTTGGAGTAATTCCCGACATTCCCACTAAAACTTATCTTTATAATATAAAATTAACTTCAGATACAATTTTTGTAAGAGATTATTTTACCACATAAAGGAATCAATTTTTTCCATTCACATTGAACATTAATTTGATACGGAGAAGTAAATTTTCATTCATAATTTCTATTTGAAAAGTGTCAATTCTTCCTGAAAACCTATTATTATCTTTGACGCTTCATTAAGCCATAAAACGAAGTTCAATGACGTGCCGTTCATTTCGTTTTCACCGTGTTTCACCGTTCCGTATACTCGGAAATAATGTTTAATATGAATGTTTAGCCGGACAGCTCAACCTTATTATTGGTAAACATCAATGAGGTACATATCGAGGTGGAGCAGTAGGCGAAGTATATCTGTATTGGCAAGCAAAATTTCGTGCCGTAATTATTTGCATTCAATATGAAATACATATGGAAGAATCAAAACAATGTTGAAAGTACTCACGGCTGCATGGTAATTTGAGACCTGAATTCTCATGAAATCATTCAACTGTTTGTTTTTTAACAGATGGCAATTGCATCGTGGCTTGTTTCGATTATTTATGTGGTAAAAAGATCCAGAGAGCAGTCGTATGCCTAATTCTCGAAAGCAGTAACATTTTCGGTGAAATTTAGATTAATTGGTGATTATTCTCTCACAACATACACACCGACACTGAGATCCTTCGAAACATCAACTTCATAATGTAAAATAATGAAACTTCGTTTGTCTGTCCTCCCGTTTGAACATGGTGGAGTGAAAATGGCACATGGAAATATCCTTTTATCCGTCTTTTTCGACGTGATTTCACAAATATTCACTACACTTTATCACGTTAGCCTCATATTTAGCGGCAACTTTAAAAAAAATGTACGTTTTTAATTGATGAATTACTTTCTGAAAATAGCATTTTCACATGGATGCGGTGGGCAATCAAAGATAAACACAACGACTGACGTCACTATTTGAGAAAAAGTTATGCTATGTCGCTCGAAACTCTACCATCTTCATTACCTTTTTTCCAGGACATTGGGTTAACATAAAGTACTCAGGATGAACAAAAAGTTTAAAAATTATTGTAAATACAGATCGTTCATTTTCTATTATAGACGTGAATGTTCCAGGTAAAAACATACTCCCTCCAAACATTGATTCAATGAAATTATGAACATACGCCTTTTGAACTAGTATTTATAAGCGCCACACAAAAGTTGTTAAATAGCATTTTCACATGGATGCGGTGGGCAATCAAAGATAAACACAACGACTGACGTCACTATTTGAGAAAAAGTTATGCTATGTCGCTCGAAACTCTACCATCTTCATTACCTTTTTTCCAGGACATTGGGTTAACATAAAGTACTCAGGATGAACAAAAAGTTTAAAAATTATTGTAAATACAGATCGTTCATTTTCTATTATAGACGTGAATGTTCCAGGTAAAAACATACTCCCTCCAAACATTGATTCAATGAAATTATGAACATACGCCTTTTGAACTAGTATTTATAAGCGCCACACAAAAGTTGTTAAACAAATCGACGAACCGACAATTTTGATTAGGAAAATTGTACTTTTCTTCTATATAAACATAATGAATCATGTGTTGCTAAGCGCTATGCTCTGGAACGGATCGTCCGATTTGAGCTGTCTTAATTTCATTGTGTTCTTCTTTGCTCATAGACCAAACTTTAAATCAAAATTGGAGAATTCGGAAAATTGAATTCGTTAATTCGTCAATGAGTGAGTGAGTCTTGATCTACACTGGAGTAGCTTTTTACGTGGGGGCGTAAATTTCAAAACCCGCGTAAACAAAAACCGCGTAATTTACAAAATCCGCGTCAATTCGGCGTAAAAAAAAAACGGATAAATTTCAAAATCCGTGTAAAAATCTAACAAACAGTGAATTATTAGTTTTAAATGCAACCCATATTCTAACAGTTGATTAACTGAAAATATACCGTGTGAACCGTGTAATTTTTCGAACAACAACTTTTTCATTTATTTTTTTTTTTTTGAATAAATATCATTCATGTTTAATTCGTTACATTTTTATGTATAAATTATCGCAATTTACATGGTCTGCTAACTTTTCTTATTTAGAAACATGTCAAACGTGAGAATTTACACACAAAAATGTTACGAGCAGAACATTATTTTTTTCAGGAGTCGTCATACAAAAAGGACTTATATTTCAAAAACTATAACAGATAGAAAGTTCACGTCTTCGACAAAAGTTCATATTTTAATAAGATCTAAAACTTTGTCGAATACACTATATCGCTATCCTGACTTTAAACAAAATTAGGATTAGTTCTATTTTTTCAAAGAAAATATAAAAAAGTTGTTAAAAAAACTATTTCCTTGTAAAAGTGTCCATCTTCCGATGTATGGACGACTTGTTGGATATTGTGAGGGCTATTGATATATATATATATATATATATATATATATATATATATATATATATATATATATATATATATATATATATATAAGTTAAAGAAGTTAGGCCTTTGGGAAGGTTTTTAAAAAATTATAAACGAACTACCTCACTTGAACATCGAATTATGACTGACTTTATTCCTTACTAATTAGCCTGAGCTGAGTTCCCTAACGCGGCGTACGGTTATGCTGATTCTCCAGTTTGGTTCCGGTGAGCTCGATCGTGGTGGACTTCGACCTGGCCAAAGCGCTGAGCCTTAGGATTGTGTATCGAACGATAGGTCGATGTTTCGATGGGTCGTTGGTATCGATGATGTTGACGGTGCAAATATTCAGGTCGATGCGCCGTCAATGATGATGCGCTGTTTGTTCATGTGTCGCCCGGAGAACTGATGCGTTAGCTCTATTGGAAGTGGGTCACCGCTGTTGTTCGGTGGTTAGTTGATCTGTTCGTGTAGTACATGGGGATGTGGGTGTTAACTTATATATATATATATATATATATATATATATATATATATATATTTAATTTTTTTTTGTGAATTTAAAAAAATACGTTTTTGAAAAAAACCAATTTTAGCTTTTTCCAAAAAGTACTCTAATTATTTTTCGAATATTTCAAGTAAGCAAAGTTGCTTAAATGACCCGTGTCTTTACACCCACAACATTTCACTGCTATCTGAGATGGTGCTGCCAACGACCAGTCGAGTTGGCATGAAATTCGTCATAGATGTTTTATTCGAAAAATGGTTTACTTGTGTTGCTATCTGTACTGTTTGTGTTTCAGGCAAAAATATATCTGTATATTGAGGATGGCACATGAATTATATCACACAAAGGGGGAAGGGTTTTAGAGTTAGTGACAAGCAATGTGTTTGGCATGTGTGAGCGGGAAGTGAATGTTGCGCCATTTTAGCGCAATCTCTTGCTTTGTCGTTCATTTTTCTAAATTTTTTGCCTGCACTGCCTACAAGTTGTGCGACAACGTTGTTCACAAAGCGAAGATAAACTTTTCTTTGCGAGTCGACGATATGTATCTGGATAATCACTACTTAGAAGAAATACCAACTAGGTGCAGGGTTTTCCATTTCGGGCTTCCGAAAGTATACAGCGCTGACAACCGTTTGACATAGCTGTCAACCAAAGCGTCATATCGTTAGTTGAATGTCTGCCATTTTACAATATGGATCGTTTTAGCATCGCACAACGTGTTAATTTTGTTAAAATATACTATAAAAATGATGAAAAACCGGCAAATGTTTTTCGAGCATTACGGACGGATTTTGGTCGTCATGGACGGCCTACAGAGCACACAATCGCTAATGTAGTGCGTAAATTCGAACAAACTGGATCCGTAGCGGATATTGTGAAACCTGTGCATCATCGTAATGTGCGTTCGGCCGAAAATATTGCTGCTGTTGCTGCCAGTGTGGAGGATGACCCGAATGTTTCGATTCCACGGCGTGCTCAGCAATTGGGCTTGTCAAACACATCATTGTGGCGAATTTTTCATTTGGACTTGCACCTACATTCATATAAAGTCCAACTGGTACAAAAATTAGAGCGTGGTGACCATGGAATGCGCCGGGCATACGTCGATTGGGTGAACGAACAAAAGCAGCAAAATGCTGAATTTTCGCATCAAATTTTCTTCAGCGATGAGGCACATTTCGAGCTCGGTGGCTATGTGAACACCCAAAATTTCCGTATATGGGGCTCAGAAAATCCACACGTGATTGTTGAGAGGCCATTGCATCCGCCAAAAGTCACTGTTTGGTGCGCATTATGGTCTGGTGGAGTCATCGGGCCGTATTTCTTTGAAAATGAGGACGGCGATACGGTAACTGTGAATGGTGAGCGCTATGGCCGCATGCTAACCGATTTTTTTTTGCCACAAATTGAAGATATGGATACGGATGACATGTGGTTTCAGCATGACGGCGCCACGTGCCACACAACACGACCGAACATGGACATACGATTGCGAACGAAATTTGAGGGACGCATAATTTCGCGTTTTGGTGATGCCAATTGGCCGTCCAGATCATGCGATTTGAACCCGCTAGACTTTTTTGTGGGGTTATGCGAAAGACCGTGTCTATGCCAACTCTCCGCAAACTCTTGAACATTTGAAAGACAACATTCGTGAAGTTATGACCGAGATACCGCCCCATATGTGCCGAAAAGTCATCGAAAATTACCTGTTCCGGATCAAGGTGAGCGAGGAAGCCCTAGGTGGACATTTGAATGATGTTGTATTTCACACATAATGGCATAAACCAAACTTTAATTTGAAATAAAAGTTTCATCGAAATTCGAATTCTATGTGTGTTTTATTTCAATTTAATTTCGGAATTCAAAGTTGGAAAACCCTGTATATAGATTATTGAGATTTTAATAGTTGGCTTTCAAAGCAGTTTTGAGCTATTGAAACAAGTTTAAGTAGTTTAAGTAACAAACATCACTTGTAGATTTTTGATTTTTCGAATAAATGATTATCATACCACTTCGTTCTGCCGGAAAAAGGATATTAACGCTCATAACATTGTACCCCAAATGTAACGTTCTTATTTTACTTTACTTGTTTTTAGTTCTACGACAAAAGAAGAATGGTATTGATATCAATATCAATATCAATACCAAAAACTTAATGAAAAGAAGAAGAAAATATTTCTAGCTTGTATATTGTTCTCTCGAGGGCGATAATGAATCATTAATAAACTACCTTCGGCTCATTCTTCAAACCACGTAAACCATCGATTCTTTTCAGAGCTATCCAATTTCGTACTAACTAATTAACTCTATAATAACAATGCGATCTGAAATAATATTCGGAATGATTAACATGCGAATTGAACAAAATAATTATGTAGTTTCCAGGGGACCGTTCCCTGAAAATTATGTTTAACTTAGTATGTTTCTTTGTTTTTAAGAGGCTTTAAACTTTGCAGTTCATTCGCCTCCAATCTTAGTATTGCAGTTCAAAAACTTCGTACAATTAATTTGTATAATGTTGTATCTATTTGAAGTCACACCACAGGTATCAAAAATGATAAAAATGATACCATGGTATAATTTATTAAAAGAACGGGTCTTGTTCTCTACAAATTTGGAACTCCCCCAAACAGACAACTGTCGGTTCAGACAATGTATGGACAACGTATTGTCTTCATACCAAAACCGCCGCATCCCGCCATATTCGCTTTTCCTGGGGAATCGACCACTTCAAACGATGCTATACATTTATCCACATCAAACAGCGCTGTTGCACTATTTCCTCTCGCCAAAATCAAAACTCATAGAGAATCAACCCACATAATCGCACGCATTAGTATTCCGCGGGGGTACGACGGTGAGTTGAACACAGCTGATGCGTTTGTTTGGCGTGCTAAATTGTTGTTGCTCTCATTCGCCGTGGTGGGGGAGCTGCTAATTTCAACCAATCTTGATGTATGAAACACGCTGTGCGTCTCGAGAGTAAGCGCACCAACCAGTCAGTGTAATGATTCTCTAGTTTCATGTGTTTGTTTTCCTTCTCACTTCTTTTGGCCCCGTATCTTGCCCTGTTCGTGACATGACAGTGCTCCTCTTGTTCATTTAAAGCACTCTTGCATATCTTGATGAGGGGGTTGTGTTCTACTACAACGAACTCAGCTGCTTGGTTATGTAAGAATGCAGGAACGGAACGGTGGGACTTCTACATATACCTAAGAGATTTCCGACAAGAGAAGAACGCGAAGTGTTTGCAACGCTTTCAAACAGTTGGACACGTGCTTTGCGCTGCCTCTCAAACCGACGAAGGCGAACTGGTAACCCACTTTGGGATTTTGGAACACTGTTTTCGCTGTTGACTGTTGGATGTGTCTTTGATGCGGCACTGCGCTGTGACCGTGTCCGCTTTGTCGTTGGTGTGGTTGTAGAACGAACAGACACACATCAGACGAATTGTGGAGGACGACAAAATTATAGCCGAAACATTATTAGCTCCGATGGCTGGCCAATTTCGTTGGTACCTGAATTCAAAGCCCCGTTTCGTGTGGTTGCTATTTTCGACACAGTAACCTTGTTAGGTACTATGGTGAAAGTCGTTCTCTGGTACAATTTATGCGAATAAATATCTGCTGGAAAAGGAAGAACACACGATGTTGGTAGGTATATATTTCCAGTGTGCGCGCTGACTCATTATAGAACCTCTCTGCAACAAGAAATTTAATTCCATCAGGCAGCGGCGCATAAATCAGCCGAACGAACACAACAAATCCATATGTATTTCCTAGACTCTAGCATCGGTAAATCGCCCCCGGGCAATATATTACATTAACCTGCCACACCGGCAGCTGGCCACATCAAGGCAACTCGAGCGAGTGCTCGGTGATTCAAGTCATCTATTACTGGTTCCAGCTGAGCACAAAGAGATTGCATTCACTACACTTGCGCTCTGCTCGCATCTCGCGTTTCTACTAACCGGGCAATTTACATAAATTTAGCTCAAGTAGTGTAGATGTTCGCGTTAATTAAATGTTCCTGAATAAAATGTACATGCGACGAGCCTCGCCGTGTCTGTAGTAATCATAGTTATACTTTCTGTTGATGTTCAAAATTCGAACTCGTGACGTCTGTTTTTGTGGATCCGAACCATCCCACGCATGACTATGTTTACTGTTCGTTGTACGTTGCACGTGCTCGTCCATGGATAAGCAAGTTTATTCCTTCCAGTGCTTGCAGCATTCTTGCATAGTTGAAACAAAGTCACGCTCTTTGATGATTGAGTAAGTTATTTCATTGCAGAGTGACTCAGTCAAACGTTGCACCAAGCCATGTAGTAGAATATAGTGATCACGGTTAGTAAGCAATATTAACGCCTATGTTCATGTATGATTTGGTCTGATATAGGATATTCTTTTTACTAATTCGGAGACCATGAGAATAATAATGCGTGCGTAATGTACAGGAATGGAATAATAGAAACGACAAGATAATTTTACACCATGTGAACGTCAGACTACATGTTTATGGATCTGTTTAAAATTATCTAGAAAGAGTGAACTGGTGAATTTCTCACTGGTAAGAAATCACCAAAGTTGACCGCAGTTCTAGTTAAGGTGAATAAATTCACAGAAATAGAGTGAGACTACTCATTCTCTCTTTCTTTTACTCGTACTCATAATGAGTTTGCTGTCAGCAAATGTAAACAACGTTCATTTTTAAAATAATTTTTTTTATTAATTTGCTACTGTCAATTTATTGCCATGACCGATAAGAGTAAGTAGAAACAATTTATTTGAGTCGAAATCAATTAACTGATCCAAAATGGCCCTTCACTGCTGTTTATTCGAGTAGCAGAATGATGCACAGTTCGAAATAAATATATGCATATGTAAACGGTCGTAAATTTATAATAACTTCAAATTGCATGAAGGAACTCATGAATATCTATATATATATATAAATGGAATGTTGTCTGTCTGTCTGATTCTTATGGACTCGAAAACTACTAAACCGATCGATATGAAAATTGGTATGTAGGGGTTTTTGGGGTCGGGGAGGGTTCTTATGATAGTGCGAGACCCCTCCCCCCTCTTTAAGGGGAGGCTGCCATACAAATGAAACACAACTTTCTGAATTATTCGAGAATTAATCAAGCAAACGAAACCAAATTTGGCATGTAGATGTTTTGGTGTGCGATAAAGGGTTGCATTAATCCAGAATCAATCACGCAAACGGAACCAAATTTGGGATGCGGGGGTTTTCGGGTACGAGAAATGTTTCTATGATGGTATGACACCCCTCCCTCCTCTGAAATAGAGTGGGGGTTCCAAAATATTAAAACACATATTTCAATCAAACATATTCCAACCAAACATGACAATTGAAAATTTTCGGAAAACTCTGAAGAAAATTTGCGAAAATTCAATTCTCATATGTTCTACGATTTCAAATAAAAATGGATTTCCAAATGTGTTGATGAGAGCAAAACTCGAGGAAGGAATTGTCCGATTTAGGCTGTCTTCATTCTATAATTTTTTCTGTATCAAACATTTATTCCATGTAACGGAGAAACATGTTATTTGCAAGTGGTTGGAGAATCTTGAACGAGAATTGTGTCTGAAAATAATCCCCTAACAATAATATTATAATGACGAGTTTTGGTAGAAGTACTAGGAATTTTATAGTAATAGGTAAATTTGAAGAGTAGATTAGAAGATCAATCAATGAACAGTTCTGCGATTGGAGTGTTTAGTAAAAAAACGTGAATGTGATAACGAAAAATAAATTTTGGGCGGGACGAAGTTTGCCGGGTCAGCTAGTATTCATTATAAAAATTCGCGCTAGTGTAAACGGTTGATGCGATTTCTTTAAATCTCATCATATTTCTTCACATGAACACATCACTAGTCTAAGCCCACCGTAAGGGTAGGTTATATCTGTTATATAGCTGCAAGGATAACGTATAACTACTGTTTACTTAGTAATCACATGTGTGAATGGATGAGTATAAGTATGGAATTGTAACTTACTGGTAGCTAATTTCGTCTGGTCCAAACTTGATCAAATAAGTGATTGAATGAAATGCTTTTCGAATTAAGTTCCCTCCTTCAATTGAACACCTCAATTTAAAGTAAAAAGTTTGAACGAATTCCTCTATTTGAAGTAAAAAGTTTGAACGAATTTCAAGTTAAGTAAATTCAATGCATTGCGGTAGATTATTTTCTTCGTTGCATGTAATCAATAAGTCTGGCCGTCCGTTATTATTTTACGTATATCATACATGAACGGAAGAATTGTCATTGTATTTTACCAGCATTATTTCCGTTTCCACTTCACACTGAAACCCATATGAAGTATATCCACGATGACTACGATACGGAGTCGACATCTGGATACGACATTAATTTTCCATCAAAACTTATCATTATAATATAAAATTATCTTCAGATACAATTTTTATGAGAGATTATTATACCACACGAAGAAAACAAAGTTTCCCATTCACATTGAACATTGAATTTGATACGGAGAAGTTAATTTTCATTCATAAAATTTTTTCATTCAATGAAAGGATTATCCTTGACGCTTCACTATCTCGTAAAACGTAGTTGAATGGCATGTCGTTCATTTCATTTTCACCGTGAGGTGGAAACGGGAATAAAGCCGTACATTTTGTCCTGAACTTTTTACATCTCTAAAAATGCATCTCGGACCGCGAATTTCAACAAATGGTATGCGTAGAAGTTCAAAGAACTGAAGGTATATCTTCCAATGTCGCCTTGAATAATCGAGCGTTGTGTTCGTAAGGTTGTTTTTAAATTTAACAATAAATGACGCAACGTTTTCTAGTATTTTCGATAAAATTTCATCATTAGAATATTAAATAGTTATCAAATACAATTTTCAATTGATTGATTTTTTTTATAGAGCTTGAGCTTAGGTAGACTGTACACTCTGAAGTTTCTCTCCGTGATTGACTTGAACCAGCGAAATTGCACAAAGAACACACCGGATGGCGCTTGAGAGTAGCAAATCATTCTCATTGTGCATGTTCCGATTCGAATTTTAAATAGTCAATAACGACACCGCCCACGTCCTTACAGACACCAGCGGAAGGGAAAGAATGTTTGATTCACGCATCTGTAGCGTGATTCCGTAGCGATTATCAAGGAAGAGATAGTTGTTAGTGGGGGAGGTCAACATCAGGATTCACTGTGATGAGTGATGTGATTAGGAGTTTTTTTTTGTCTCATTAAAGAGTTATTTCTTTCTTTGAATAATATCCATAGATAATAGCTATCAGAGCCATCTTCCTGAGGGGCTGTGAACCGTCTGCTCTGGTTCTTAGCAATTTCAGGTTCTTTTTGGGATATGCTACTATAGAGATCCGTCATTTGTAGGCAGAGTTTTGATTGATTTTATTTTCTATTATAGAGGCTTGGTGTGTATATGTAGTGGACAAAAATATAGAGAAGAAATAAAAAATTGATTTCTTTCTGTTTTTACAGAAATTTTATGAATTAGTACGACTTTTTGCTAACCAACTTAATAGCAAATTCAATTAACCTTATCAACCAGCTTCATTTGGTACCTATAACGTTCATGTAGGACCTTTCCATACAGAGATAATTTTGTTTGAATGAAAAATTACCCCTTCGTCTTTGATGATGAATAATTCAATAAACAATGATCGCACCGCAAACCGAAAGGTAGTTCTGAAAATTCAATAAATTCTGTACAAGTTTAATTTGTTGCTTTTTTATTTAAATCGTTTATTTTTACAGGGTCAGTTACATAGGTTTAAAGGAGCCGAACTCCTTACTGTATTGTTACTAGAATATATACATTCTCCCTTAATTCTAATGTTAATAACGTAGAAAACCGATTACTCGCGGGCGACTCGAGTTTAGGAGGGGTGATATATTTTCTTCAGGAAAAGGAGGGGATATGAGGATATGTTGACAATGCTCACACTCTCAATCACACTCATCACACTCAATTCTTAAACATATCTTATATCTAATATGTATTTACATTTCATCTTATTATTAAGAAGGGATCCGATCCTCTCACAAAGGAAAAGGAAAAGGAGAAAATAAGGATATAAGGACAATCACACACGAAGATCGATAGCTTTAAGGAAAACATATATTTGGGACATGTAATCAAGGTCTAACCGAGCCAACACGTCTCTCACCGGCACCATGGGCTACCTTCCTTGGGCCCGAAGGGTGTCTTCTAAATTCGATCTGGCAACAAGATACAGCTCGCACGACCAGACAACGTGCTCGATGTCGTGGTAACCTTGGCCACAAACACAAAGATTGTTGTCGGCAATATTGATACAAAAGAGTAACGCATCTAACGAACAGTGATTGGACATGAGTCGGGAATTTGTTGCTTTGACGAAAACGAATTTATGTTATTTTATTGCACCAATTTTAAAAAAGTACCAAAAACAGGATTTTAGAAAATCATCTGTATTTTTGCAAATATTGCAGTAAGTTGTAATGTTAGCAGTGAATGTTTCATATTGACACCTTCAGTGGTTTTTTTTACCAGATCGATCAAAGTTTGGAGTAAATTAAAGGAGCACTTCAACGCATATTGTATCAGAAGTTCATAATGCTATGCGTACTCTTTTGTTTTCATGCGTTTGTAGGTTCTAGTATTGCAAGGAGTGATTATACTCACACCTATCTATACGCATTCTTACATATATACATGCACTCTTCACCCAAAAACTCATGAAAACGAAAGTTGATTAAAACTATTCATCATCAAAAACGACGAAGAAACTTTTCATTCAACTAAAAATATTGCTGTGTTGAAAGCTATAGGATCAAATGAAAACTGGTTAATAAGGTTAGTTGAATTTGCTATTGACTTGGTTGACAAAAATTCGTGTTAATTCACAAAATTTCTGTAAAAACAGAAGAAATTCGATTTTCTATAGCTTCTCTACATTTTTGTCCACTACCTCTACACACACCAAGATGACAATGTGTTCGTAAAATATTTCAAAAGCTTTAAGGTTTAAGCTTTAAATTGATGTATATATCATTATCTTAATAGAATGTTTCGAATGCTTATTTTCGACTCTCGAAAGTAGTGGAAAAAGTTCTGCATGGTGGGGTACGATTACAAGTTTGAGTCACTGTAAGGCATTTTTGCATGTAGATTCCCGAAAAACTAATGTTTCAATCGTATCATTTTTGTGTGTAAGTACTCGCGATTGACATGTTTTTGCATGTTTCTGAGTAGAAAAATGTTGATTGCAGAACATGTCTATCACAGAAATGTACACACAAAAATGTTACTAGTAAAACATTAATAATAATGTTTCAAAGAAAACTCAAAAAATGTTGTTAAAAAAATTGTTTTCCCGCAGCAGTACCCTTCTGATGTATGGATGACTTGTTGGTTTTATAAGGGCTGTTTAGATTTTTTTCTCAAATTAAAAAGAAAACGAAACGAAAAAAATGCATTTTAATTTTCAAAATAATTTTGTTTTCAGTATATTCTTTTAAATTTGTTTGGCATTTTTGAGTGAAAAAATATCAAATTCATAGTTTTTTTTTCTATGAACCCTTAAAGGGTTATGAATAATAGTTTTGTTTTGCAAAAAGCTAGGAACAACTCAAAAAAAAAAAATGGTTGTAGGGGTTGTATCTAGGACACGACCGCATATTTTCGACGTAGAACTACGCAATTATATCATGCAATCCACTTGTTTACCACTTCGAATATTATTTTAGAATGCATCGAAATTTTTGTAATAGATTATGTTCTTCGTTACAAATAAATTTGATAAACGTCCTTTTTCGTTTGATATGATGCCTAGGACTACCAAAATAATTGAACGAGAAATTTCAAACGATCATTGTATTTTACATTTCCCTCTGAAATTATAACACGTCTCATGTTTACGTAGTTCTCGAACCGCGAAAGTTCATTCACCTCTAGTATCTGAAATGACAATTTTCCCAGGCTTCTCAATTTAAAAGTACGTTTTAGGGAAACATATTCCGGTCTGCACAACGACAGTACAAAAGTACTCAAAACCAACAAGTACCCCCGACTTGTATGTTTTGACGAAGCGGATTCCCCCAGGCACAAACCGTCAATCGGGAAATCGTCAATCAGGCCAATCAAATTTTGGCAGTTAGGCCATTTAGATAACGCTTGACATTTTACAGTTATTCAATTGTTCGTCTCATGAAAAATTCTTCTTGTATGGCGTTAACGTTCCCTGTGGAACTTTTGCCGTCTCAACATATGCATTAACTAGCGTCATTCATTAATAAAGGGTGTGTCACATCAAATCGCATCACGGAAAAAACGCTGTAGAAATTTAAGTTTTAGGAATTATATCTTCAGCTTTCGCTTATAATCAGATAAGAGTGTATAGATCACGTTGGCCATGCTTCACTGTCAATTTTTCGTAAATTTGGAAAAATGTCGTCGAACGAAAAAGAGCGTCGTGAAATAATCCTGTGCACTCATTTCGAGAATCCGGAGTTGTCACATCGGGACATCGGTAAGATGCTGGGAATCGTCCAATCCACGGTCAGCAGAGTACTAAAACGTTACTTCGAGAACCTAACCATCGACCGGAAGGTGAAGAACGGCAAAAATGGATGCTCCGTCAGTGAAAAAGATCACAAGCGCAGTTTAGACGTGATCCGAGAAGTTCGGTCCGGGATGTCGCCAATAAGCTGAATTTGTCAAGTTCATTCGTCCAGCGGACCAAGCAGCGGGAGGGCCTGCGTACATACAAGGTTCAGAAGGCTCCTAACCGCGACGAAAGGCAAAACATGGTGGGGAAGACGCGAGCCCGGAAGCTGTACACCGAAATGCTGACGAAGCCGCATTGCCTGGTAATGGACGACGAAACTTACGTCAAAGCGGACTTTCGTCAGCTGCCGGGCCTGTTGTTCTTCTCTGCAGAGGACAAATTCAGCGTTCCGGAGGAGATTCGCAAGCAGAAACTATCCAAGTTTGCCAAAAAGTACATGGTGTGGCAAGCGATCTGCTCTTGCGGAGAGCAGGTAACGGGCAGGTTTACCTTAAGGAGTGCCTACAGAAGCGTTTACTACCACTATTGAAGCAGCACGAGGGCCCGACCATCTTCTGGCCGGATATCGCTTCGTGCCACTATTCAAAGGACTTGTTGGAGTGGTACGAAGCCAACGGGGTCACCTTCGTGCCAAAGGGAATGAACCCGCCCAACGCGCCGGAGCTTCGCCCAATAGAGAAATATTGGGCGATTATGAAGCAGGCCCTCCGGAAGAACCCAAAAGTTGTCAAATCGGAAGCGGACTTCAAGAGAAAATGGATTTCTATTCAAAAAAAACTACAACCTGACGTTGTACAGAACCTTATGGACGGGGTAAAGAGGAAGGTGCGAGCATACGGGCTTGGGCTCGAAGTATGAATAAAAAGAAAATGCCAAAAGTTGTTTAATAGTTTTTATTTTATTGTCTAAAATTTTCAAAAGGATCGGTCTACTGGGCGAATTTCTACAGCGTTTTTTCCGTGATGCAATTTGATGTGACACACCCTTTACTTAGTTGAGATTTCTTAAGCCAAATAACACGCCTTGAATGTATTCCGAGGGGCAAGCTCTAGAATACGCGTGACCACAGTGCAAGTCTGAGGAAATTTCTTTGACGAAAAATCCTCCGGCCAGAACGGGAATCGAACCCGCACACCCGGCATGATAATGTGAGACGCTAACCACTCGGCCACGGGTGCACATGAAATCATTACATTTTATTAATTGTGATAGACGCGTAGAAATACTTCCTATCAATTGATGCAAACATCTTTCCGATCTGTTGAGAAATGTTCGAGTTATAAGCATTCGAAATACGGGTAGGGTTAGCACACAAATCGGCAGAACAAATGTAAGAGAAAAAAGGAAGTTCTTCCAGTTTTCATCAATTTAAACCGTTTTGAGATTAGCGAATTGTAATGTATAGCATATCAAACAAATCTTAGAGAATTTCCGATTCGATTGGTATGCGAATCACGAGAATTCGTTCACAGTGAAAATAGTTATTAACGTTAACTTTATTTCATAAAAACGTGACCTATTTTCTGATTTGGCACCCTTCCTGAAAGACGTAGTTCTACGTCAAAAAGTTTTGGTCAAAGAATAAAATGTTTATGAATACGTCAGAACATCAATTACGATTCGATAGCCATCTTACCAGTCGGTGGCTAGGGCGTCCAAAACGACCAAGAATTCAGATTAAGTTTTCTAAAATGGTCTTTTTCAAGACAAGAGGCAGAAGTTTCAAACCTTTATAACTCAACACTCTTTGCGGATCATCCGCTCGAAGCGGATAATCAATGCTCTACTGTTCTACGGTGCACAAAATTGCAAATTGGGAAATTACAAAATATAACATTCGCCGCCCGGTGGAGGTTACAATTTTCAAGCCTTGAAGATTAATATATGCTACGAAGCATGAGTCTCGAACAACACCTAAAGACACAATCACATAGATTCTCTGAAATATCGTTGGATCGGCTAATTTGAGTGGAGGTCTCAGTCGCTTTCATAGGTTACCCACATATAAACTCCATCCCCGCATGGTCAATTTATGGTGTACCACCATGTTTTGTGGTTTCTGGAGAGAAGATCGCTCGTTGGAGTCTCGGTACACTCGGTTTTGAGACGCGCATGTAAATGCTGAAGCATTTCGCACATGTACCGCGAGCTGTGAGAATTTGATTATTATGATGAAGTTTATCACGTCATCGCCCAAATGAGACAGATAGCATCAACCTTCTAATGTTATTAAAAATGTTGCTTGAGGTATAACAGACAATATTGTTGAAGATTGCATCATGCTGAAAGCTAGGTTCACTGAGATATTCACATTTGAATATGCACATTTAACATACAACCTTGCCTGTCCGATTTGTTGCTTTTAGGAATTGAATGTTTTCTTGAGGATTCACCGTATTGAGAGAATTTGTGCGGGTAACATCGTACTTGCTACAAATCGTTCACCTTTTACTTTCTCTTTCTTTACTATCTGTCAAATTCAATTGATGTGTTTCAAACGTGAACGATGAACTTCCCCCTAATTGTCCAAGGTGCATCTCCACCACCACGGTTTTGACCATGCAATATATCGGAAAGCATTCTACGTACGACGAGTTTCGTAATATATCGTCGGTTAGATTTATTTAGAGGAGTTCTCTCGCTGTGTTCTCCGGTCATACGTAATATTTTTCGCGCCGCGTGTTTAGATATGCAATTTGGCAAGCTCAAGTAATCACAGAGACCAACTACGAAGTGTACAGTTTACCTAAGATCAAACTCGAATATATTGTGCAGCTCATATTATTTTATTTCCAAGTTTATTGAATGAACTCATTTTGACAGATTTTTGAATGAAAAATCCTCACACTGAAACTAGATTTAAAAATTCCACTACGATTAGTATGACGCTGGGGCTTCCGCTGCTTTTTGTTAACTATAGAAGAAGTTATCAATTAGCAATCATGTTCTGGAATTCAAGATATAAAAAATTACATTGAATTCGTCTAACAGAATTTATTGAAACAGATTACATCTCGCAGGCAGTATCACGTTACTACGATTCGTTACGATTCGCGATTTGTGCGGAAAACAGGAAAATATTACTCACACACCGACGACGGACCGATTCGAGGACTGGGAAGTGAACGCGGGATTTATAAATAGGTCATAAAATAGAAAAAAAAAGAAAAACAAAAACAGCAACTGATTTAGTCGAAGTCATTCACTTCGTCCGACGGTCGACGGCGATGATTCTCGCGTTTAGGCCAAACGCTCTCAACCGATTCCGAGTGTTTGTGTGTGGCCCCGGGGGGAAAGTGGCATGTTTTCTTTTGCACCGCGTGGAGAGAGCCGTGCCGCCGGCGATTGCTTTTAATAGACACATTAAGCGGAGAATTTAGTAGGAGAATAAAGTGGGATCGATGCTGCGGATAGCTCTGGCGCTTTTTTTTGGTGTGGAAATGTTTTATCTCTACGCTCATTTCAAATGACGGGCGATGGTGGAGAAATGGTGTTGCGTTGAGCGACGTGAAAGTAGAGCAAGTTCTGGATAATGGATGTCGATCGTGATTAGCATTGACGGGAATTCTCACGATTATGCAAGGTGTGCGTGTCCGTTTTGCAGGTTCGCCGCCGCATCCGGCAAAGATTCGCGTGTTGACTGGCGAATAAAAGCTATTAATAGATTCGTGCATGGCTATTCCCTGACTGAACCCGCCGCGGGGCAACTTGTTGATTGTTCATTATTTAAAGTGTCTTCGGTGGCTGTGGCTTTTCACTCGTGTGTTTGTGTGCTGCCTAATAATGATGCGTGATGTGAAAGCACTATTTGCAGGTCTAGCGATGGAAGGTGATAGTGTCGATTAGATGGATTAAATATATAGTTTCAGTCTTTCCTTTTTCCATTGACATTGCGACCTAAAACAATCCTAACAATGACATTTCTCACTCACTTGTTCATGACTAATCGATATTAAGATATTATATCGACTGTACATTGAATAGTTGATTCATATAAACCAGAGTAGATTCGATTGGTCATGTGTTCGTTGTTTTGAGCTTCATACCAGTCCCAAAAGACGCCGGTCATGTGCTTACAGTCAAAATTTTGGTAGAGAAAGATTATTAACAACCTGAGACACTTTTCTTTTTCCTTCAATTCTGGAAACACTTGCTCTGTGAGATGTTCTGTGTTGAAATTAACTTAAAAATCAGTCCCTGTTTAGTTTGAATAAATGCATTTTGTAGATAGAAACAAATTAAGGAATATGCCTTCCAAAGCAGTTTCAACGACTCGTAGAAGATGAAACCCTTCAATCCCCACCAAATACAGAACATTGGCGCATTTGAATTGATGTTGTTGTGATTGATCGTACTTTTAATAAGGTTTCTCACGTCTCGGATTGAAATATTTTAATTTTTCGCCACAAGTAACTTTTTCCATGATACGATGACACTTTGATACTTTTTATGGCACTCAAACAACATTTCAGACATGCAACGTCTTATAATTAAACAAGCACTTCTTGCCTTTGATGTGATTCTTGATCGAATAATATTAGGTTGGGGGAAAACAAATCCATTGTTTTCATCTAAACTTATATTTTTCAAGCATATTTAAAATATTTCGGTTTTGATTAAATTTACATGTTTCTGCCATTTTAAAGATTCATTATGCGCTTCAAAAACTACAAATTTAAACAAAAAAATTATTTTAATAGTCTTGAGCTTGGGTAGACTGCACACTTTGTAATTGCTCTCCGTGATTGACCTGAACCAGCGAAATTGCACAAAGAACACATCGAATGACGCTTGGGAGTAGCAAATCATTCTCACTGTGCACGTATCGGTGAATCGAGCTTTAAATAGTCAATAAGAACGCCGGCCACATCCTTACAGTCTCCAGAGGAAGGGAAGGAATGTTAGTATGATATTCGTCGCCCGAAGACCAGAAGAGTCGTCTCTATACCGTGGTTCTCTAGCGATTATCAAGGAAGGAATAGTTGTTAGTGGGAGGTGGTAAGAATCAGGAGTAACTGTGTCGAATGATGTGATTAGGAGTTTATCCATTCCTTTTTTGGCATAATAATCATGAATAACAGCTATTACAACCATTCTCCTTAGGAGCTTTCGACCCTCTGCTCTGGATCTCAACAGTTTCTTTTTCGGACATGCTACTTTAGAGATCCGTCATTCGCAGGTGGAGTTAAAAAAATAAATTTGAATGAAATGTTATTTGAAAAATAAATACAGACCTCGTTCGATTTTGGCACATGTCGCACTGCGGTCAAAGTTTAATTTTTTTTGAACACCGAAAAATCACCCAAGGGGGGAGTAAAGGAAATCGGGGTTCTCGATTTTTTTTTTTTGATGCCAAATGACTTCAAATTGCATAAAACGTCGAGATCTACTGTCATCCCGAATTTTTTTTTGTAAAAAATCGACACTCTGGGACCTCAAAAAAATATTTTTGATGCGAAATTCTTAAAATCGCATGAAACGTCGAGATTTACTGCTATCTCGAAAAAAAATTTTCGTCAAAAATCGACTTTTCAGACAAAAACAACCAACAGCCGAATAGTCAGTTTTTGACAAAAAAAATTTTTCGAGATGACAGTAAATCTTTACGTTTTATGTAATTCTAAGACATTTGGCATCAAAAATCAAAAATTGAAAAAAGAAACGAAACAAAACAAATGATATTTTAGTAAATTATTTAAAAATGAAATGTAAACGTATAAGATTGGAAAATTTTGAAAATCAAAAAAATCATAGTTTGAAATGTTGCAATTAATTCGAAATTGAAGAACACATTGTGTCAAACTGGAAATAAAATGAATTGTAATTTGAAAAATTTAATATTTGTAAAAAATGAATAAAGTGAATCGAATAATGTTTATATTTTTTTTTAATTGAAACAACTGAAGAATAGAGAAAGTTGAAAAAATAACCTTTAGAACTGACAAATCCTCAAATTGAAAAAAATCAAGGGGTTGTATCCGAGACACGTAGGACGTAGGAATACGCAATCTTTTTTTTTTAAATATGTTGGTTTATCATTTCGGATATTATTTGTTATAATTTCATAAATAACTCTTTAGTAAAAAGTTCCGGGGACCCTGAAAAGGTTTAATGGCTTGCAATGCCATATGCACTCCATTTGAAATATTCGCTAGTGTTCACAGCTGCATAAGTTGTCCGTTATTGACAGCTTTGTTCGGGAAAGCACACAAATGGACAGAACAAATGTATGGGGAAACGGGAATGCTTCCAATTTTCATCAATTTAAACCATATACAGACTATGGGATTGTAATATATAGCATATAAAACAAATCTTAGAATATGTCCGATTTGATTGGTATGCAAATCGTTAAAATCCGTTCGCAGCAAAAATAGTTATTAACGTTAACTTTATTTCATAAAAACGTGACCTGTTTTCTGATTTGGCACCCTTAATGTAAGATGTAGTCCTACGTCAAAAAAGATAAATCAAATCAAAAATCCAAATGAAAAAAAAGAATGTTTTGAAAAGAGATAAAAGTTAAGAAATTGAAAAAAAAATCAATGAAATGGAATATCAAATTAAATTTCAGGAAATTTGAACAACATTCAAACGATTGAAACATTAATAGAAATAGATTTTTTTTTAATTTTTCCTAAAATTAGTAACAATTTATATAGTTAGAAAAATTAAACATCTAATTTGTGATTCCTTTAAATTTTCTATTTCTAATAAAAGTAAAAAATTAGAAAGCATAAGAAAGTAAAAGAAAAGACGATTTGATAAATTTAATAATTGTCAAATTGGCCATTTTTTCAATTTTCAAATAATCAATTTCATTGAAAATGAAAAAAAAATACTTTTTTTAAACTGGTAAAATTGTAAAATATATGAAAACGGACGAAATATTTGAAAATTAAATATCAATTTATTTTAAAAACTAAAACTTAAAAATTTTGAATATTATAGGAGAGTTATTTGAGATTTAATAAAAAAAGATATATTTTAAATTTGAAAGTTTAGTATCATTTTCTAAAATTAGAAAAAAAAAAGTTACAAAACTAACACAAATAAAAATTTGAAGAAAAATAAAAATAGATCATAGCAAATTGATGAAAATTTGAAATTTATTATTCAAAATATAAAAAAACAAAGAAATTTAAAAACAAAACAAAACGTAAAGAAATGTTTTTTTTTTATCTTTAACAATTGTTTATTTAAATTAAAATAAAAAGAAAAAAATAAATCAAAAAAATTACAAAGCTTTAAAACAAGAAAAACACAAAGATAAAAATTGGCAAACTGACGGTGACAAGAATAACCTACCTTTACCAACCTCCTTCCCTCCCGACCTTTTGAATTCCTGTTGGTGATTTTCACTCCTATGGATCGAATTCTGTCGATGTAGTTCCTCGTTTTCTCTCCTAAAACATCAGCCGTTTATTGCACATTTGGCTAATTTCTTCTACACTAGCTGCTAAATTTATACTACCATTTGTTAATGGCCTTTACTCAGATTCTGCGAATGCCATCTCCCAGGTCGACCACTAGGAGCAGTGCAATTTATCACATGCCAACACGCCCCCGGTTCGGGGCTTACATTCATGCAAACAAGTCCATTTCCCAACTGCGTTCGCTCATACCACTAATATAAACATAACATGGATCCACCTTGGAGAGGCCGGTGCAAACGAATAAACACACGCTATATGTGACAAGGGTAGAAATAGTCGACTGCAGCGCGCGCGGACTCGTTGCGGAATTATCAATCAAAAATCCTCTCATTTTCACTGTGCCACTGACTAGGGAGGCCAACAGGGGGCGAAAAGGGGGCGCTCTGGTTCTATGTTTGTGTGCTGTCACAACAAATTGCCCGCCGGCTTCAAGTAGCAGCGGATGAAGCTATTATTGGATCCTCGTTTATGCCCACGCGGTTAGAAAAGGGGCAGAAATATACATAAAAATGTTTCTGCGAAACAACTGAGACTATGCGAATCGTCACACCTGAATTTCGTATCGCGCTCGTTTCTTCGAAGAAAACTTCCGCCTGTTGGATAAATTACACTTTTGGGGGTGAGTCAGCTCATCCTTTGTGTTATCCCAAAATAAATAAAAACGCTTTGTCGGTTGATGTTCACAAATCCACTAGTTAGTTTCTAGGGCAGTGGACTCGGAATGGATTATCGTTATTGATTTTCTTGTCGTATGGCAAGCACATTTTGTTTACACTTTTCGCTGTGTTTCTCACTCTGGCTCGTGCTCGCTGCATAAACAAATTATTATTTTCGTTTCCATCATAATACCCCTGTTTTAGTATGCCGAGCCGGCATAAAGTGGACTAATGTGTTTCGACTGCAGACCAAAACCAAGGATACAAATTATAAAAACTGGTCAATGCGACAGTATTAACTTATGTTTGTTCACGTAGTCTTGGAATCGCGCCAGATGGGAGTGAAACGCTATCCCGCATATCGTAGAGATGTTGTAAAGTTTATCTTGTTGAGTTGGGAGCGTTCACCTTTGGCGCTCCAAATATGTTTGCTTAAGGAGCAGATGTTTATCCGAATCAATGAATTGGAAAATTTGAGAATTTATGGAACTCATTCCAATATAAGCTGAGTTAAGCAGCATATTCAAACTGCGTACTTCCTAGTGTTGCTTATTTATGACGCAAGATAGTCCGGAATTGATACCAACCATACGATCGGTTTCATGGAGCAGAACCCTGAAATGAGAAAACCCGTGTATTTAAACTTCAGCATACGATACACACCCATCTGACCGCGATATAATCAGTTTGTTTGTCTTCACCGTTAATTTACCTGGAACTAGTCAAAGTGCGATGAAGCGCACAACTCGATACTTCTAGGTTTTCCCGAGGGATTGTATTCCGCATAAAAAAAACAACATTCAGGAACATTCGCATTCACCAAGTGTTTCCGTGTGTGTTTGTATTAGGTAGATTTACAAACCGATCGACCTTAGTCTGCGCACGTTTCTCTCGCGCTAAATCCTACAACTAGCTATTGAATCGGCGAAACATCGAAGAACCGCTGCGTTTCAGTTGCAGGAATGCTATCACGTTGCATTCGCCGCTGCAGCGTTAAATTGCTGCGTGTCGATTTGTGATATTGTTTTTGTTTTCTGTGCCACACTAGCTGTCGGGTGGTGCTGAGGTGCGGGGATTTACTAGGGCAGATTACACCCGCTCAACGTTGCCGCCGCCAGCTTCTGGTGTTACGTGGATGAGCATACATTTGAATACAATCGAATCGCTTGTATGGGTTCACTGAGAAATTTGGCGAAGTTCCTCGCACAAGCCGGCTCGAATTAAGCCGTGCATTAACCGTCGACCGGAAGTCTCGTGTTACAGATGTGTATTTGCAATGTTTCTGTTGTGTCATGGAATTTCCAGTCTTTTGGCTATGATCGTGATTCTGAACCGAGAAAACAAAAAAGGAAAAACGTTGATGCGCATCCGTTCACGTTGTTAACTATGTCCCCGTATGATCTGTGTCTTTGTGTATGGTTTCTTCTAGAGAGATCAGACAACGGAGTTCGGGATGGCTGATGTGTATATTAGCTTATTAAGAATTTATATGTTTGGCCTTCTCCAAAAATCAATTTAGGATGATCCCAGAATAATGTGAATTATTGTTCGAAAGCCAACTAAAATTACTTATTTTTAATAAAGTGTGAATATGACTTCCTGATATAGAAAATTATATTTATTTGAAATATGCTTCATTTGTAGTCCGCCTTAAGGCAGTATTGAAGTCTAGAAATTTAAAAAAAGCATTTTTTTTCTTTCATGTTTCTGTAGTTTAGTTAGTATTCATGCGGTATCCAAGCTGGTACGGCCATAACAATGAACTGCAAACGCGTTTCCCTCGAAACAAGTTTCTTCAAACTGGCGCACACGATATCTCAAGTTCTACTGAACCGATTTATGTCGAATTTATATGAATACATCCTGCATGCGTCTCTCTATCGCATGAACCTATAAACAATAATATTTTTAAAATTTTACTAGTTTGAAAAAATCGGGAAACGTAAGAAAAAACGTTTCAAACCGCATTTTGTTTTCAAAGGTCAGCATTTTGTCAAAAAAATGTTTTTGATTTGTCCGAGGTTCATGCGATAGCGGCATCTATACTGATTCAGAATCTGTTCGATTTTTTTGTTTCAGAATACCAGAAGGGCTGGAATCGTGTACGACATGGCAAAACTTTTTTTTGAACCCACTCACTTCTTCGCTAAATTTTGGTTTTATTGTTAGAAGATAGATGAACAAATAATGATATAATCGATGGTAAAAATATTATTTGTTTTATTTTTACGGAGCTCGAAAAAACGTCCGAGGAGCGTAAGTTTAGTAAGTGTAATATCCTCACGTATTTGGGCAACAGCACCAGTGGTTATGTGAAAAGCGTAGTCGACTAAAACAGCTTTGCATTCCAGCCGGCCTTGGTTTGATCCCTGCTAGGCATCGTTTGGACTTTTGCTTAGGTACAATCCAAAACTGACGTTCAGTCTGAGAGAAAAAGAGATCTGCTCCCATACTTACAAACATTTTGAAACTCTTGATAAAGGTGCTTTTATTTGTTTATTCCAACACATTAATATATTCTAAAATCAACTATCGGCCGTAACATGTTACATCACGCACGGTATCGATTATACTCTTGCCTGTCGCAATATATTGCAAACGATCAGAGCCTAAGTTGCAATATTCCCTATCTTCTCGGTGTCCGCAGAGCAAACACTGTATTTGCATTTTGCGCGAGCGATTTTCGCACAGGAACGATTGCACAATGGTCCAGGAGATGCATTTAAGTGAAAATTAGTATTTAAAGCTCGATAGTTATTCTCTAGACAAAAACTGTCTTCGATAAAGTTGTTACATATGATAGAGAGCTCATTTTCATGTTGCTAAAAATAGGGTGACCAACATTTTCATTGAAATAAAAAATCTAACTATCTTACCTCTATAGATAGAGGTAAACATAGTTCGACAATGTTGTTGTCCCAGTTATTTGAGACATCTTTGTAGAACAAAGTTTTTTTGACGTAGAACTACGTCTTTCAGGAAGGGTGCCAAATCAGAAAATAGGTCACGTTTTTATGAAATAAAGGTAACGTTAATAACTATTTTCACTGTGAATGAATTGTCATGATCTGCATATCAATCGAATCGGAAATTCTCTAAGATTTGTTTGATACACTATACAGTAAAATTCACTAATCTCTAAACGGTTTAAATTCATGAAAACTGGAAGAACTTCCTTTTTCCCATACATTTGTTCTGCCGATTTGTGTCCTAACCTACCTGTATTTCGAATGCTTATAACTCGAACATTTCTTAACAGATCGGAAAGATGTTTGCATCATTTGATAGGAAATATTACTACGCGTCTATCAAAATTAATAAAATGTCATTTCTCATGAGATGAACAATTGAATAACTGTCATATGTCAAGCGTTAAGTCCTAACTGTCAAGTTTTGTCTGGTCCGATTTACGGTTTCCCCAACAAAGACTTCAAAATCGATGTACCTGTGGAAATCCGCTTTGCAAATAAACATGCAAGTCGGGGGTATTTTTTTCCCATTGAGCTGTGTTTCCCTAACGCGGACATCAAAATTAATGTGCCTGGGGAAAACCGTTTCGTCAAAACATGCAAGTCGGGGGTATTGTTTTGGTGTTGAGTACTTTTGTACTCGCTTGTCGTTGTGCAGACGGGAATATGTTTCCCTAAAACGTACTTTTAAACTAAAGAAGCCTGGGAAAACCGTCGTTTCAGATACTAGAGGTGGATGAACTTCCGCGGTTCGAGAACTACGTAAACATGAGATGTGCAAGAAGGGAATGTAAAATACAATGATCGTTTGACAATTTTTCCGTTCACATATTTTGATAATCCTAGGCATCAGATACAACCCCTTACAATATTTTTCTATCTCTAGAAATAACTGATATAGCGCCTTTATTCTAAGTTGCGTTAGGGTCACCATAAAAAAACTGTTTTTTAGCTGTAACTTTTATATTTCCATTTCTACATACAAACTGTCTTCGAAAGACTTTTAGAACATACTGATACAAACATTTTGCGATGCAGAACTTGTCAATATCTCAACTTCACTCAAAGTTATTGATATTTCTTCCCAAAAAATACGCTTTCTTCAATTGTTTGCCGTTCTTTCTGGGGCAAACAGTTTATTGGCGGCATTTGGAAGAACAGAGTTCACTCTACATAATGTGTGATTTTCAAAGCTATGTTATTTTTCGTTTTTGAGTAAATTAAAATTGAAATCATGAGTTTTTGGGTGAAAACCCATCAATAACTTTGAGTGGAATTAGGATATTTTCAAGTTCTGCGCCACAAAATGTTGGTCTTGATAAGCTATTAAAGTCGTACGAAGACAGCTTTGATGTAAAATTCGAAATATAAAAGTTGGAGCAAAAAAAAACGCTTCTTCATGGTCACCCTGGTGCAACTTAAAAAAAAGCGCTAAATCGATTATTAGCTTTGTTCTACAAAATTGATTAAAATAATTGGGGCTACAATATTGTCGAACTATGTCTATCTCTATCTGTAAAGATAAGCAAGTTAGATTTTTTATTTCATCGACAATTTTGGTCACCCTATTTTTGAACTTAAAAATGAGCGCTCTACCATATGTAACAACTTTATCGAAGACAGTTTTTGTCTAGAGAATAAATATCTCCCACAAAGTTGTTTTTTAACTAAGTTGCATTAGGATAACCATGAAAAAACCGGTTAAATTTCTACATCAAACTTGTTTTCTGATGGGTGTTCACTAGGATGCCAATGAAAATGGTTCACCACCTCGAAAAAACACCCTATGCAAAATATCAGCTCAATCGGACTTAAGGGAGAGTGGCGCAAAGCGGTCAAAGTTTGTGTTTTTTTTTTTGAAAATCGAAAAATCACCCAAGGGGGAAATCGGGGGTTTCGAAAAAAAAATTGATGCCAAATGTTTTAAAATTGTGGATTGGTATGAAAATCGTCAAAACCTGTTTGCAGCAAAATTAGTTATTGACGTCAAAACAATTTCATGAAAACGTGTAATTTTTTCGGATTAGAAAAGACGTAAGAAAAAAATTGCTTCAATTTTGCTCAAACGAAATTTTTTGGAATTGCTGAAAAACTACTTTTGACGCAAGACTTTCAGTTTTTTTCAGGGCACGTTTTGATGAAATAATGTTATACAATTGTATGTATGTAAATGTACCGAAATTTGAGGGAATAGTACAACCAGGATAATCATCGAAACCCTCTAGACTTGGATGATTATCATTTATTTTATCATTTGGACTGTGCCATTGAATAACAATCTTCTATGTGTAATTTTCGATTCTTTTTCGCAGCTTTACCTGGTTGATTTTAAGGGCTCGCGAAGAAAAAGAATATAAAATCATTGTATAAGAGTGTGGGCCCTTTAGACTATCGAATATGTATTTATTCTTTTCGTTCATTATTAAAATTCAATATAATACAAATCAAATAGAATTTTAACCAAGCAGAACATCACATTTAGTGTTTCTCATTCCTACGTTTCGTCATTTGAAAAGAGCGTCCACAATTACCGATAAAAGTCTCCGTGTAATTCAGTTTAATTCGAATTTATTCCATTCCAGCGGACTTGGAAAACCTCTTTCATTCGTATTTCCAAATTTTACCCAGATTTTCAATTCAAATTGTCCACACTTTCGTTTGAGCGCATTTAAGGCGCCGTAATCGAACCGCGAAAACAGCTGTACACATAATCAAAAAAAAAACTTTCATCGCGATCGTCATTTCTCCAACGACATCAGCACCGTAACTAGAGTGAGCGGCGAAAGTTACGAATTGTTGGTTACGAATTTGAACGTGATTTTATTATGGTGCTGCACATTGATACCATCGGCAGAGAACATCAGTAGTGGGATCACTTTTCTCCTGTCCAAGAATTTAAGCGAAAAAAAAGCAGTGTTCAGTGCTTTTCTGCTTTAATCTCAAAATAGCCCAACCAGATTCTACGATTAGCTTGTCGTCGCCACCTTCCTTATCATAAGAGCATCGTTGGCCGCGGTAGGGGAGATGGGGGTAAGACGGACATGCTAAGGAAAACTTTAATTGTATCTTTAGAAACTCATGCTTTCAAAAATTTGAAAGCAGTTTCTTACAGTTCAATATACTGGTTTTCGAAATAATTGGCCAAATGTTTTGTAAAAATGTGTTTTTCCATGTTTTTTTTTATTGAAATTAAAACGTAGCGTAGAGGTTTATCGCTCGCGAGAGGAATAATTTCACTCTCTCTCAGTGTTTGTGCGTCCAGTAATTAAAATAGAACAAAAAGAGAAAGCAATCTAAAAAAGAGTTCAATCCCTTCTTCCCTTCACTTTCCATCATGCATTGGATGTGATTATGGATATGACTGTCCATTTCACCGCCAGTCCCCCCCCCCATGGCAATTATTTCAATAATTCAAATTTACCACTTACGAATGAATTTACTTTTCCGTGCATACCTAATATCGCTTCTGTGTCAACTCACAAACCGAAATATAACCATCAGCGAATTCAATTTTGCAATTAAACCACTCAAAATGCTTAATATCGAAGCCGCAAAAGTTACATCCACACGCGGAACCATGTTCGATTTTCGGTTTTTGTTTCTCTATTCTACTTTTGATCAGTATTCATTGTCATAGGATGGTCCAAATATTATAGAATAGCATGTAGAAGGGTTTCCCATCAACAGAAATTTGAAATTCATAATGCAACTATACAAATCAACCACCTGTCATCATACCCCCACTGTCCGTCTTACCCGCGGCTCCCCTACGTAACCCATACGTAAAGAGCTATTAACGCTACTGAAAGTGGTGTGGGACGCCAGGCCGTCTAGCATGGTTTCGATGGAATGGTGGTGTGGGGATGTGATGTTAGTTCCATTAACATCCCCGTTTGGATGCAGCTGATATTCTGACAGTTATTGCAGTTTGATGGGGCATGTTCATAAAACCGTGCCGCGAAACAACGACCGGTCGGCGGTCCGGCCGCAATGTGTTCTGCGCTTCGTTGGTCGTCATCGCTATTTTTGCTGCTGAGGGCAGGGTGACAACAATCCACTGGATTCGATCTATCCGCTGCTATTAGGATGGATGATTTATTTCATCGTTGCTTGATCGGTTTCAACCAGGAGATTACTGGGTGTTTTGCTCGTGCTAGATGAAGTTGTACTGAGTCAGATTGTGGAGGTTGATAAAAATATTATTTGCACAGAATGATGCAACTTTGTCGCGGCGTTCGTTGCTCTTTCCTTACATCTTCAGAACAGACGATGAATTTTACACAGCATTTTTTTTCCTCCAATTGCTTTAATTACCGGAGATTGTGGTGGGTACTCCCCGATATATTTCGATCATTTGGGAATCAAATGCAGACAAACAATTTTGTTTTGCTGCGATGCAAAGTGTATTCTCCGTCCCTCGGCAGCAATGAAAATTGGTAAACATGAAATTTTTTTCAATCTTTGTATAGTGAATTAATTAATTGAGAATCAATGTACCACTCACCCACAGCCACTTTCTCTCCGCGCTATAGGGAGCATATTTTTTCAGGGCTCGATTACCGGTTCGGTTACACGGTAACACACACCTACCTGCTCAGTGAGAAATAAAACAAACCCTATCGAGTGTTATAGTCGTCTGATTGTTTATTTTGTTTCGAGCTGTATGCTCTCATAAATTAACACACACTGTTCGTTTATGATTCGTTGACCAGACACTTGAAGTAATATACAACTTTCTTCTCCTCCGTTATCTCTTCCTTGCAGGTCATGGTGATTATAAATAATAGAGATGATTATTTATCCTTCCTGAAAGCGCCAGGAGTGAGAATGCAAACTCCTGTAGTGAGCAATAACAACTCTTCCACGACGACATTGACCCGCGATTCGGTTGCCCAACAGCAGGAGCAACAACAGAACAGCAGCAGCATCAACATCAACAACACCCTGCTGAACAACAACAGCATCAATCTCAGCCCCAGCAACAATAATAATAATAACAACAACAATGGCAACGATGTGAATATCAACAACAACATTAATAACAACAACAACAGCAGCAACAACGGGCTGCCAGGACTGGCGAAGGCGGTGCTCATCTGCCGACAAAATTCACATCCTTTCAACGTAAGTGCTGGAGGGGATTTTTTTTAAATATATGCATACGAAATGATGCTGTGAAAGAGTAATATAATGAGACGCTCAGCTTGATTCTATCATCACCCGGGTGGCGCATCATTTTGCGAATGGTTTATAGCGCATTACATTCCACTATAGGGGCAATTTAGAACGTGTGTGTGTATCGTGAATGGGTTGAAGTGACGCAAAGGAAGTTTGTTAGCTCTGTGGGTACAGTGGGGGAGGTTTTTATCACTCGAAAATGCATCCATTCAATTTGTATTCACAGGATGTTCTATTTTACACATGGGTTAACTCATTTCGAATGACTCGTACTCATTCGCTAGTTTAACTTTTTATACAGGTTATACATTTTGTATGTTTCCCAACAAACGGATTTTATAACGTTTACCAAAAAGAAATTTATCCGAACGTGACATTTATGTGAATGAAAAAGGAGGAAAAATCTGAGATTAGATTTCTTTTTGTAAAATCTTCCGATAATGAATGAGAACAATTTAATACAACGTGTAGAAGACAAGCTCATTTGTTATAGTTTTCACTTTCAAATCATCAAATTTTTTTATTTCTTCTTTTAATAATTTATTTTCACAGTGAAACTAGTAAGTGGTTATGTTCAGTCGTTTTACAATTTAACCCTCTTCTTAGGATCTATTCGTTTTCTGAAATTATCCACGAATCTTGCCAACTATTGTTTTGCAAAATCCGGGAGAATGAAAATAAAAATCAGGAGAAATCAGGATAGCTCATATTGTGTTGTCCGGAAAGTTCGAACCGATTTTTGGAAACACAATCGCATCATTCTTATAGGCAGATTACATTTATTCAAGTTTATGAGCACAGTTTTGTTCCACGACCTTTCGCCATCTTTTACACGGCCTGAAAATGTTATCCTCCCAGAATATGTTGACATTCTCGTCGAAAACTGTTCTATATTTAAATGAAAGATATTTTCTGTGGTTCTTCGACATTATGTTCGTGTGCTAGAGATAATTGCACAGGAACCCTATCCTGTGATAATCTGAAGGTGCAATATCGAGTTAGTTTAACTGGTGGGATATCATATTCCAGCCAGACTCCAAATGAAATTGTCGTGTTGTCGAAGAGACATGAAGTTTGGTGTTGCTCTGATGGAGCACGACGGCTATCACATTGACTAATCATGGAAGTTCCTTTAGTTTGTTGCGAGCAGTAGTTGTGGGAATTCATCGGCTGTTTGTTTAGTAGAAGCTCATAATGGAGCTTCGAGAATAATGAATAAGTTCAGCTTCGAGATCGATTTCGAAAGAGTATGCTAATGATGATGAGTTTTCATGGAATATAAGGAAATGTATAGACAAAGTTTTAAAGTAAGAATTGGGACTATGTGTTGTAAGTATTAAAAAAAACAACAAGTAATTATTTTCATTCAAAATATAACGATTTGAAACTGCCTTTGGGCGTGTAGGCTATTATGAAAATTCTCATCTCCAACCAGGAAAACATCGTACATTTATTACGGATTATTTTCATTCTAATTAAATAAAAAGTACCTTCTAAACTCGAGTCCCCCGCGTTAACCATACAGCTATAAAAAAATTGTTTATATATAGTTTTAAAAATATATTTAAGAATTCGACTCCTTCAAACTCATGTAACTGAGCCTGTAAAAATAAACGAATTTAATAAAAAAAAGTAAAAAATACAAAATCCCGAAGTTGCAGCATTCCCGCAGGCTGACAAGTGCAGTAAAGCTCATGAACGAGCACGTTCTTCCGCTGCACTTGGTTGATGCTGAGAACATGGAGGAGCTGCAACTGAAAGTTTACTGTGCTGCTGTGGCGACCGCCAAAAGTTTAGGATACCGTATAAGGCCAAGAGGCGGACTGCTCCAACATCTCCGTGAAAGGCGTGAGCCTCCATGGCGAAGGAGATTGGAGCAACGGATCCTAAACAAGCGCGCCGCAATTGGAAGACTGATGGCGTACAAAAGAGGCAGCAGATCGGTGAAATTATGTCGCCAAGTTGCTGTGATCGTGCGGCCTACTGAACTTCGCCAGCTGGGAGCTCACCAGCTGACGGAAAAACTCGACACACTGGTACAGCAATTGAGCGTCCTTACAAAACGGCTGAAACGTTACTCTGACTCTGCAAAGCGCCAGGAACAAAATCGGATGTTCAGAGATAACGAGAAAGCGTTCTACGACCACATTAGCGACGAGAAGCCCGACTACCGCGAAGGTTTGCCAGATATTAGCGATGTGACGAACTTCTGGGCTGGTATTTGGGAGACCCCAGTAGAACATCGCGACGGGCAAATGTGGTTAAGACGGGAGGAGGAGAGTTGTGGTGAAATTGGAGAGATGCCAGCTATCATCGTCGGAGAGAACGATGTCCGCGAAGCCTCGCGGTACCTGAGGAACTGGGCAGCACCGGGCCCCGATGGTGTCCAGAACTTTTGGCACAAGAAGCTGACCGTCGCACATCCAAAGATAGCTGAGTGCTTCAACAAGGTGCTACGTGACCCACACAACCTTCCTCAATTCGCCACCCGTGGCGTCACCTTCCTCCTCCCGAAAGACAGCAACACATTGAACCCATCAAAGTACAGACCGATAACGTGCCTATCGAGTCTGTACAAAATACTGAGCAGCATAATTACCGCCAAAGTTTCTGCTCACTGCGAACAGCATCACATCATCGCAGAAGAGCAGAAAGGATGCAGGAAAAATACGCATGGCTGCAAAGACCAGGCCATCATCGACGCAGCCATAGTCGGCCAGGCGGTATATAACCAGCGGAACCTAAGTATGGCCTACATCGATTACAGGAAGGCTTATGACTCCATACCTCACTCGTTTCTCGTCCGGGTATTGGAGCTCTACAAAATTGATCCCGTCGTCGTTAGGTTCCTGCAGCATGCGATGAGGCAGTGGAGTACGTCTCTGCACCTCAGTGATGGGGAAAATGTGTTGCAGTCTAGAACGCTGCAGATAAAGAGGGGGATATTCCAAGGCGACTCTTTCAGCCCGCTTTGGTTTTGTCTGGCACTGAACCCCCTCAGTAGGACGCTCAATAGAAACGGTCATGGCTATAAAATAAGGTATGGCGACGGCGCCCACGAAGAAGTGACCCATACCTTCTACATGGATGATCTCAAGGTCTACGCTGATTCACGTCAGCGTCTAGTTGTAGCTATCCGGGTTGTCGAAGACATAAGCAGGGACATCTGCATGGAGTTCGGCCTTGACAAGTGCCGCTGTGTCCATATGCTGAAAGGGCAGCTTACCGAATCCGGAGGTTACGAGGTCTATGACGGCGAGTTCATAAGAGACATGGTTCGTGGCGAATCCTATAAATATCTTGGATTCCGACAGCTCACCGGGATTCGCCACTCCGACATCAAGACGGAGCTGCGAGACAAGTTCTTGAGTCGAGTGAACTGTGTCCTGAGGACTTTCCTCAACGCGGGGAACAAGGTACGCGCGATCAACACATTCGCGGTTCCCCTGCTGACCTTCAGTTTTGGTGTAGTCAAATGGAGCAAAACTGACCTAGAGGACCTTGAGAGGAGGATGAGGAAAGCATTTAAAGAGGCCGGAATGCACCATCCTCAATCGGCACTGGAGAGAGTTTCACTGCCACGCAAAGAAGGGGGACTTGGAATAGTCGACATATCTGCACTGTGTGTTGCCCAGGTACGACAACTGCGCGAGTACTTCGCAGAACGCGCCAACCAAAACGCGCTATACCGGGCTGTCTGCGCCGCCGACAGAGGATACAGCGCTCTGCACTTGGCGCAAGCGGAGTACCAACTCAACTGCAATCTGCAGACAGTGGAGGAGAAGATTGCAGCTTGGAAGCAGAAGGCAGTGCATGGTGCCCACCCCCATCAACTGGATCGGCCACACGTCGACTAGGCCGCATCTAATCTGTGGCTAACGCGTGGTGAACTCTCTTCAGTAGTAGAAGCCGACATGATAGCCATCCAGGACAGGATAATGCCGACGAGAAACTGCAGGCGGTACGTCTGGCATCAAGACGTTGATGACATTTGCCGGATGTGCCATCAACCAGGTGAAAACATAGAGCACATTATGGGAGGCTGTCCCGTTTTGGCCAACGCAGCCTACACCGAGCGCCACAACAACGTGGCCCGTATTGTTCATCGACAACTGGCGCTCCAATGTGCTCTACTGGAAGACAACGTACCAAACTACCGGTACCTGCCTGCACCTGTCCTGGAAAATGACCGTTTCAAGCTGTACTGGGATCGCACTGTTCTGACCGACCTCTCGATCCACCACAACCGCCCAGATATAATGGTTTACGACAAGAGCGACCGCAAAGTCACCATCATCGATGTCGCTATTCCACTGAACCAGAATCTGGAGGAGACCCACGGTCGCAAAATCTGCAAGTACCGACCATTGGCCGTGGAGCTCAAGGAACTGTGGGGGCTAAGGGAGGTCCCAAGAATTGTTCCAGTCGTTCTCTCTGGAACTGGAATTGTCCCGAAGATACTTCTGGAAGCGCTAAAGGTGTTGAATATGGAGAAGGAATTGGCCGGCATCCAAAAGTCGGTCATCCTTAGCACCTGCGCGATTGTCCGACAATTTCTCGGTCAGGACTGAAACAGCACGAGCATGCAGATACGTGCATTCCGCAGAGCCTAGTCCCCCTTTGGCATTCAGAAGCCCGGGGGCAGGTGAAAATTCTGGCTAGGTTCGCCTAGTTAAGAAGTGAGATAAGTCTGCAAAATCAGGAAAAATCAGGAAAATCAGGGAAAATTGTGTTTGTCAAGATATCAGGAAACGTGTTAAAAAGTCTGAGAAATCCTGAAAAATCAGGAAGGTTGGCATCTCTGACTACAGTTATGTATTTTAGGACGCATATAATCAACAATTCGTGTGTGTGATTCAGTCATACAGAAACAATCTTTACATAATGGTATGAAAACCGACGCGACACGTCCTATTTAATATTTATCTTCTGTTCTACTTCTTTCCATCAGTTCAAGCTCTGCATATTCTATTCTCCTATTCTCAGAATATACGGAGCATAAATTCTGTGGTGAAAGATTCTGCACGTCCGTTCAAGAAGGTAAACTGCTGTTTGCTGGCTGGAGTGAGACTCTGACTTGAATAATTATGATCATGGTTTAAATCAACTTTTTGAATGGCGTTAACGTGCTCATTGGAACTTTGAACCGGGTCAACGTAGATATTAACTAGCGTCATTTCATACTTAGTTGAGATTTCTTTTGTTAAATGACACGCCTTGAATGTATTTCAAGTGGCAAGCTCTAGAATACTCGTGTATCAGTGTAGGTCGGAAGAAGTTTCTTCGATGAAAAGTTCCCCGGTCAGAATGGGAATCAAACCCGAACCCTCGGCATGATAATATGTGTGCGCTGGTTTGAATTATAGGGGTTTCAAAATTTATCAGTCCATTCGCTTCTAGTCTAGTCAATTTTTAAAACTAAAATCAACTCTCAGCTATTTGAATCGTGAATTCGTGAATAACTTGTTTATATTCAATAAATTGAAAACGGGCGGAGTTTAAATTGCAGTATTTTTACTATACACATTGTCTTTAGAACGAACGCTGCATTTCTATTTATATTTCTATTTTAAAAAATCGCATCATTAGTGAAAGACGTAGTCCTGCTTCAAAAATAATTTTTGAGGTTTTCGTTATTGCTACACATACAGTTTTGTTAAAAATAAAGTAACAGATGGGTCAACAAAGAAAGGTTGAGGTAGAGTATGGCTGATCTAAACAAATGGTAGTCGATGCTGGCGATATCTGGAGAGCATGGCGGGTGGGGAAGGACGTCGCATTGAAATGTTTCCAGATAAGTTTTAACAACTTGAGCAACATGTGGCTGAGCGCTGTCGCACAACAAAATCATCTTAACGTATTGCGTTTATATTGCGATCATTTTTCCTTGGATGCTCTACTCAACTGCTCATGATATGAAATGCCGAGATAGACCAAATAGTCTGCCCAATCTCAAACTCAAGCTGAAACGTTGAGATAGACCAAAGACATATCATGGACACATCAGCTATGAATATGTGGCTTGGCCGTCGGTGTGGGTTGATGACCATGACAAATCAACTTTTTTTTCGCTTTGAATTGCTGTAATCAATAAACTCTTCATTTCCAAAAACAATCCGACGTGGAAAATCATTGCATTTGAATCAGCTGTTCACATGCAAAGAAACGGCGTTCGGTGTTCCACTGTTTCAAACTTGTATGGAATCCAGTTCTCGTACATTTGGATGATTCTCAAAATTTGCAATCGATACGAAATGGTTTGTCGACTAACGCCAAATGATTATGCTGGCTCCGGTTGTTTTTGACTTGAATGCTCATGAAAAAATGCCTCACATTTTACACCTTCAAAGGTTGTAACCTTTCCGGGAATCTCGATCCATTGTTTTCAATAGTGAACTCTCCAGTTCTGAAGGGTTTGAGCAGTGGTCTTAATGTTTTGTCCGACACTGTAGGTGCAAAAATTACATGTATCCAGAATCTCTAAGGATGAAAATCGTAACTCGTATACTCACAGACTATGCGTTAGAGTGCCAATGACAATGGCCATCTCGAATTTTCGAAGCGAACTAGATTAAAAATGTTGATTCCCACGAAAAACTACACTATGCAAAATATCAGCTCAATCGGACTTCATTTACTAGTGTCGCACAGCGGTCAAAGTTCGAGTTTTTTGAAAACCGAAAAATCACCCAAAGGGGGGAGTAAAGGAATTCGGGATTTTCAAAAAAAATTTTATGCCAAATGTCTTAGAATTGCATGAAACGTCAAGATTCACTGTTATCACAAAAAAAAATTTTTTGTCAAAGATTTACTTTCTGTCACTTGGTCGTTTTTTGGTCTGAATTTTTTTTTTCGAGATAACAGTAAATCTCGACGATTCATGCAATTCTAAGACATTTAGCATCATTTTTTTTTTTTTTGAATCTCGATTTCCTTGGGTGATTTTTCGATTTTCAAAAAAACTTAAATTTTGACATCTGCGACAATAGTAAATAAAGTTAGAATAAGCTAATATTTTGCAGAGGGTATTTTATCGTGCAAATCAACATTTCACAGGGAGTCCCGTATGAAAAATCGATATGACGATTTTCATTGGCACCCTAAACCATACGTGTTGCTTCGTATTCCGAAAAAACGACAAAGTCCCAGAGCGTCGATTTAAAAAAAAATCGAGATGACAGTAGATCTAGACGTCTCATGCAATTTGAAGACATTTGGCATCAAAATTTTTTTTCGAAAACCCCGATTTCCTTTACTCCCCCTCTTAGTTGATTTTTCGGTTTTCAAAAAACTCAAACTTTGACCGCTGTGCGACACTAGTAAATGAAGTCCGATTAACCTGATATTTTGCATAGGGTAGTTGTTCGTGGGAATCAACATGTTTGATCAAGTTCGCTTTGAAAATTCGAGGGTCACTTTTTTCCCATTTATCCATTGGCATTCTACTGTACGCAAGTATAAAAGAAACCTACAAACAATTTAAAAGTGCCACTAAATACCACGTAGCTTCGGCGTTTGTTAATGTTTTCCAACAATGAGAGAAATGTCAGAAAAAAATCTCCAGATATTATTTAATCGTCATTCTATTTTTGGTTTCAGAATCGAACACTCTTTCTTGAGCCACATCAAGAAGTCAAAGTAGGCCGATCCGTTGCGCGGAACCGCGTGTCCGAAAACAATGCGATATTCGACTGCAAAGTACTGTCGCGAAACCACGCTGTGCTGTGGTACAACGACGGGAAGTTCTTCATCAAGGTGGGTGTCAACGTCACGATGAACATACTTCATTTTCAACATCTACCCTTCCTTCCACACAGGATACCGGCAGCAGCAATGGCACCTTCATCAACAACGTCCGACTCAGCCAGACGAGCACCGAGTCGGAACCATATGAGGTCAGTTCGGGGGATATCGTGCAGTTCGGGGTGGACGTTATGGAGAATACGCGCCGGGAGACCCATGGCTGCATAGTGGCCACCTTGAAGTTATTTCTCCCGGATGGGCGGGAAACCAAGGCCAGCCAGTCGATCGGAGTCGGCGGGCAGAGCACGAAAATCCCTCCGGTCGATCTGTACCGCTTGAACCAGTATATTCAGGAGGCGAACCAACGGGAGCAAATTCTGGAAACGAAGCTTACCAGCCTCCAGAAGACGGTTGAAGCAACAAAGTAAGTGTTCCGTTTTCATTGGTGGTACGTGGGTTGTATTTGACTGGTGATTTTACATTACAGACAAAATTCTGCCCTCGGCTGGCAAGCAATGATCGACGAGGATCGGTTGCTGAGTCGGATAGACATGCTGGAGAAAAAGCTGCAATACTTCCAAAAAAACATGACTGACGACAAATTGCGAGAAGAGGTACTCAAACTGCAGGATGAGAAGTCTCAATACCAAATCTCGGCCAAGGAGACGCTCTGGAAGGTGCACCAGGAACGGTTAGATGCTACACACAAACTGGCCGCGATTGAGAAGGCACTGTGTAGCAGCGAGGACGAGTGCTCACTGCTGCGAGAGCAGTTGAACAAAACCCAGCTGCAGTTACAGGTTATATTGTTTAATCAATCTCTTGTGTTTTTCCATTTAAAGTTTTTTGCGATTCCAGGAAATAACTGGTAGATTGGATGCGCTGCAGGGTCAGTATGACGAGAAGGTCACATCCAGCGAAGAGCAAATCAAGGCGAAGGAATCTGAGGTTGCTAATTTGAGCCATGAAATCAACTTGCTGCAAGAGAAAATCAACTTCTATGCGGTAATGTCAGTTTTGCTGAATTTGTACGATTTTTTTAATTTCTTTGTCTGCTTTCAATCTCAGTTTTATGCATCCGATGAGGACGACCAACACCAACAGCAGGAATACAACAGTTCGGCCGTCTCCAATTGGCTACTGAAATCTGATATTAAGAAACTGGAAGGATCTGATGATATAATTAAGGCAATTTGTAATGATGCTGTACGCGATAATCGTGTTCCACCCTATCCAAATGCTGATATGGGCATTTCTTTTTAGGAAACAGAAGCGAATTTTGATGATAAGGAAGTCAATCTAGAAGATAGTGTTATGCAGTTACAGAAACGGATCCTTACTCTCGAGCGAAACATTTCCCTTTTTATGGAAAGCGACAACAAAACCGAAAATGGTATGACTTGTTTGTTGATGTTCTTCATCAAGAATTCGATAAATGAAGTTCTTTTCCCCGTAGAAAACATCGAGGCGAACGACAATTCGAGCATCACGTCGACATCAACGATTGACACGACGACGATTACGACCGACAGTAGTGCAGCGAAGGTCAACGATAACGATCCAGCGTTAACGCTTACGGTGACGAATAACAGCGCAGATTGTGACGGCAATCAGAACGTGAGTAGTAACCCGAACGAAATGATGCAGCAATCGCAGCCGTCCACAACCGATACACCGACCCCAGCAACCAATGGCCAAAAACAACAGGTGCAGCAGCAGCACCAGAAACGATCTCTCGTGGGAACCAAATTGCCCTCCCATCTGAGTTGCGAGCTCAATCAAAATGTACTGCGGAGAAATCTGAAGCATATCAAAAGTGAATGCGCGCTTCTGTTACGGCAGGTCAGCAAGACGAAGGAGGATAACAAGAAAAACGAGGACAACATAGTGGCGAAAGTCAAGTGCGACGAGTTGGAAGCGGAGGTGAGTTGTGATGATAGAGTTATTCTGTTTTGGGTTGTCCTATTCTGGAAATTATACTGGTGGACAAGAGTATTTCTTATATGCTTTTATGTATCAGGTTTTTGTTACATTACCAAGCGAAAGGGCCTGGCCGGGTAAGGGAGTAAAAAGTGCCCCCAAACCAAATCACTAGCTGTATGGCAAATATAGTAAAAGATATTAAATAAGAAATGTTGGCGGTTTATTTGAACCCCTATGTGGTTTGACGTAGGATCTATAGTGAAAAACGTACTTTTTCGTTTATTTCACGCCACCCTCAAAAGATCCGAGATAAAAATTTGAAAAAAATACTGAATGTGCATCTTACTACGGTGTATCAAGGAAAATTATCAAAAAAAAATTTCATCAAAAATTTTAGTACCAAAAAAAATATTGAAATTTTGAAATTTTTTTTTTGAGATTTAGAGATTCAGTACTAGTCTAATTCATATTTAAATGTGTTTCTACGGCTTTTCTAGATATGTGTGATTCTTTTCAGATTTTTTTTCAGTGTTACGCGGTATCAACAATTTTTTTTTTATATTTCCAAAGAGTGGTTAGGTAAGGGAGTAAAAAGTGCCCCCAAACCAAATCACTAGCTGTATGGCAAATATTGTAAAGGATATTAAATAAGAAATGTTGGTGGTTTATTTGAACCCCTATGTGGTTTGACGTAGGATCTATAGTGATAAACGTACTTTTTCGTTTATTTCACGCCATCCTCAATAGATCCGAGATAAAAATTTGAAAAAAATACTGAATGTACATCTTACCACGGTGTATCAAGAAAAATTATCAAAAAAAAATTCATCTAAAATTTTAGTACTAAAAAAATATTTAAAAAAAATTTTTATAGATTTTCTGGCAATTTTGAAAAAAAAAAAAAAATATATATATATATAAAATTTCATCTAAAATTTTAGTATTAAAAAAATATTTAAATTCTGAAAAAACAATTTGGGATTTAGAAATTCAGTACTCTAATTCATATTTAGAGGTGCTCTTACGGCTTTTCTAGATTGATAAATATCTTCAAACTGTTTTCTTTTCAAATATCTAATAATAAAAATAAAATTTAAAAAAATACACAGTACAAAAAAAATTTTATACATTTTCTGGCAATTTTGAAAAAAAAAAAAAAAAAAAAAAAAAATATATATATATATATATATATATATATATATATATATGTGTGATTCACTGACTATATATATATATATATATATATATATATATATATATATATATATATATATATATATATATATATATATATATATATATATATATATATATATATATATATATATATATATATATATATATATATATATATATATATATATATATATATATATATATATATATATATATATATATATATATATATATAGCATGTCAAAGATGGAGTCCACCAAGCAAGAAATTCGCCATATTTTACGTTTTTACGTAAAACGAAGGTGACCCAAAAAAATCGTGTAGTTTATGGACCCGATACTGTAACGATTCGCACAGCACAGCGTCGGTTTGATCGATTTCGTGGCTGTCGAAGATACACCCCGTACTGGTAGGCCAGTCGTCGTAGAAACCGATAAAATCGTTGAAATCATCCAAGTAGACCGGCATGTGAGCACTCGCTCGATTGGCCAGGAAATGTGTATAGACCATAGAACCGTTTGGAACCATTTGCAGGAGATTGGATTCCAAAAAAAAGCTGGATGTATGGATGCCACACGAGTTGACGCAAAAAAATCTTTTAGACCGAATCAACGCCTGCGATGCACTGTTGAAACGGAACGAACTCGACCCATTTTTGAAGAAGATGCTGACTGGTGATGAAAAGTGGATCACGTACGACAACCTAAAGCGAAAAAAGTCGTAGTCGAAGCACGGTGAGCCGACCCAAACCATCGCCAAGCCTGGATTGACGGCCAGGAAGGTTTTGCTGTGTGTTTGGTGGGATTGGAAGGGAATCATCCACTATGGTTCTCTACTATGAGCAGCTTGACCGTTTGAAGCAGGCGATTGACCAGAAGCGACCAGAAATGATCAATAGGAATGGTGTTGTTTTCCACCAGGACAACGCTCGGCCTCACATATCTTTGATGACCCACCAGAAGCTACGGGAGCTCGGATGGGATGTCCTATTGCACCAACCGTATAGTCCGGACCTAGCTCCAAGTGATTATCATCTCTTCCGGTCCATGCAAAACGCTCTTGGTGATACTAAGGTGGCCTCAAAAAAGGTTTGCGAAAACTGGCTGTCTGAGTTTTTTTTGCAAATAAGGAGGGGGGGGGGGTTTATGAGAGGGGGATAATGAAGTTGTCTTCTGAATGGCAACAAGTTTGCGAACAAAACGGCGCTTATTTGACTTAAATTGGATAATTTTAAGTATGTTAAATAAAGCGTCAAGTTTCGATCAGAAATACGACATTTCTTTTTCCCCAACCCTATATATTGCCAAACGCAACGATGCTACCGCAATAACGAAAAACGATGCTTAGATACACAGTTGTGGGAGTGCATTGACCTGAGTTTCTGTCTATAAAAAGTTGATGTCTATAATTATATTTGAGCCTGACTGTCGACTGTCTTGGAGTTATACGAATGCAGAGAATTTTAATGGAAAAAAAGATTGTCAACTTCGGAACACCCTCAGACCAGGCTTGTATGAAGTCACGATCATTGACTCACTTTTGTGACATTCGACATATTTCGTCTCATACGTTTTTGAATATGAATTCATTCGACATTCTTGTAAAAAAATAAAAGAGCACAAATGGAAACGGAATAGGAAAAGGAAACGAAAACGAAAACAGAAACGGAACCGAAATTCCAATAGAAAACAAAAACAGAAACGGAAACGGAAAAGGAATAGGAACACGGAAACAGAAACGGAAAAGGAAACGGAAACCGAAACGGAAACAGAAACGGAAACGGAAAAGGAATAGGAAACGGAAACTGGAACGGAAGTCGTGAAAAATAGAAAACGGAAACGAACAACGGAAGCGGAAGCGGTAACGGAAACAACAACAGCCTCAAACTAACGAATTGGGTTTTGTTGTAGACTCGCTGAGTATTGCGAACAAAGATAAGGAAGCAAACGATTTATTGGTCAAGAAGTAGAAGTTGAGAAGCAATTTTTATAAAAGAAAGATTTAGAGGAACGAAGACAGCTATTGTGCGGTTTGGTGTGCGCGACGGAGGTGCAGCTCGATTGGACTTTCAAATGAGTGTGTCTCAACCGTTGAATCCTCGCATTTTGTTTCGCATTTATTCGCTCAGTCAATTGATTATTTTAGCGAGTAGAGATATGAGCAGAGAATTACGGTCTTTCTCCGACAATCCTGAAAAATTACCGCTCTCTATTACTAATAGCAAAGAGAACTCGATCAGAATTTGCCCCTATAGTGATAAAGAAAAGCTATTGCGTCTTCAAAGAAATTTAGAAGGGAACTCCTTGGAAGCGCACCAGTTGTATCCGACAAACTTTCAGGAACCATCGCCACTTTGAGGGCCCCAAAGACCAAAGCAACCTGGACGTATTCTATGACTCATCACTGGGATTACCAAAAAAAGGATCAATAATTTCACCGGCAGAACGAAGTGGTATGCCACTCCGAAATATGGATGGATTAGATCAGGAGTTTTCAGTTTTTTGATGGCAGAACACTTTTTATAGTAAAAACATTTGATGGAGCATCTGAAGCATCTTAGTAGGGTAAATGATCTTGGTTTGTCCAATTTGGAGTGTTTTTACGCAACTAGTAAATGCAAATCGATTTTTCTTCATGAAAATCACACATAATCGATACGAGTTTGGGTTTGTTGAAAAACCCCAAGTCTCTAGTTGCTAATACTACCATAAGGTGTTGAAATTATTCAAATTTTTATGTTTTTTAACGATTTTCCTTAAAGAAGAATTATGATCATGGTTTGACCACCTCTGATCAAGGTTTGCCCAAAAAAATGATCATGGTGAGAGGGGGATAATGAAGCAGTAAACTTTATCATTGCTTGAGTTTACTGTCATCGTATTGATTCATTCATTATTTAGGCTTTCTTCAGAATATTGCCTTTTCTTGGGCATTTTAGAAGTGTTCACCTCAACACAATCAACACAGAAAAACCATACTTCTGCTATGCGCGAAGCACACCATAAACAAACATAAACAAACTGCAGCGCTCCAAGTGGTTGCCATAGAAATCATGTGGACAAAACAACATTATTGAATTAGACAACTCATGATCAGAATTGAGTTCATCAAAATGCGTTAATTTAATGGTTTAGCTATGTAAATCCGATACAAATGGTGAGCAAGCATGATGTTTACAATATTTATAAGTGTTGTAATCCAGAAAAGGACTGAATACGTGCCAAATAATCATCTGGTGATCGATTAAAAGTTAGCTCGAATGAGGGGCGCATTGACACAAAAAGAAGGTGTATTTTATAATTAAAGGAACATGTGATTTCGTAAAAATATACTATCAAACTACTATAAATCATGTAAAAGGCAATTTCATTTATATGTTTCGAAACATTCGAAGGCCTTATTTGACACAGGAGCGCTGAATTAGAGCATTCAAAAAAGTGGGCAAACCATGATCATATTTTCGACTGGACAAACCAAGATCATTTCCCTAAATTCTCGCGTAACTTTCCAAACAACTCAGTGGTGCAAGCGTTTGATGATATGTTCAACGAAAAGGATTCTAGAACGGATGCTCGTTTCTGGAACACTGCGCTAAAAAATAACGCTAAATCTGTCTGTAAGGTAGTGATCATCGAAAAAAGGGAGAAATTAATGAATTTGAATGAATTTTCGTTTTTGTATAATTTTTCTGCTCATTTTCAAGACAAAGACAAAGACAAGACAAAGAATCTACGAAAACACCTGTTTTGAGGAATTTTGATGTGCATTCATGTAATGCAGAGGTTTTCAGATATTTTTTTTATGGCAGAGCACTTTTTATAGCAAAAACATTTGACGGAGAACCTGCATTTTTTAACCAAATAAACAAATTCTATTTGTATTGAAAAACCCGACTGAGAACAACTCTATTCCAATTGCGCATCGCAGTTACATAACATCTGACCCGGAGTAAACAAGATGAATTACTATATGCCCTGTGAAATTGAATTAAAGAATTTTTATTTCAAGGTGGGTTTTCAAGTGGGAGCATTTTCTATAACTTTGCGGAGCACAAATTTCCCGCGGAGCACCATTTGAAAACCCCTGATGTAATGAATACATTTGTCCACCAAGGATACAGTTTGAGTTATTTTGTTCATGATCGTTTCAAATAGTATGATTTATTAGAACAGTGTTCGTTATGGCGGGTTTACATTAGGGAGATCTATAGCTATAGATGGATTTATTCACGTGAAAATGGTGTAAACGGGCGAGAATATATATGATACACTTATTCGAGGTATATATAATTAAATTGAATAAATTCAGCATATGTAAACGCTTGTGAATTTCTCACTGGTGAGAAATCACTAAAGTTGGATGCAGTTCTACTTCAGGTGAATAAGTTCAACGAAAATATGAATATATTCATTATAGAAGTTCACGCTAGTGTAAACGGTTAATGCGATTTCTATAATTCTCATCATATTTCTTCACATTAATATATCACTAGTCTAAACCCACCATTAAATAGAACATTTCATACAATTATATCAAATTGAAGAAAAAAATCTTAATCACATCAATCTATCGCTTCATTTCAGCTGCAAATGCTCAAACAGGAGCTGGAATCCCGTCCAAAGTCCGACGAGTTGGAGAAAAAGCAACAGCTCTGCGAGAGTCTAACCGAGAGTCTGGCCTCGCTGCGAATAGAGGCGGAAGAACTGCGGGCGGTGAACGATCGCTGCCAGGACGAGATGGATCGGTTGGAGAAGGAACTTTTGAAGCAGAAAAACAGCGAGAATGAGAAACTCAGTGCAATGGCGGCCCTCCATCAGCAACCTGCCCTGGAGGTGGTGGATCCGGTGGTGCCAACAATCAGCGACGCGGCAGCCGTGGGGAAAGTGGAACGAGACCCCGTCGAAGCACGTGTCCAGGAGGAGGGGATTTCTAGGGATAACGCAAAGCAGCAGTCCTCTCTGGTCGATGTTGAAACACAAACAGACGTAGAAGAGCATGCTGTTGTTGTGGATGTAAGCGAGAACGACATCTCAATCAGCTCCAATGTCGGGGAGCTAGATGACGACGACGAAGAAGAAGACGACGACGAGAAAACGGAAACGAACGATAATACGGGCGTTTTTGTTGGCGAACAACTGCTCGATCGTAGTGGCATTTGCAGTAGCAGTAGTTTCGGTGAGAGTGACGCGGCCAGCACCCACAACGATAGTGAGATTAGTCCCAGCAATAGCATCAGAAGTGCAATCGGTACCAAAGCAACGAGCGTTGTCATCGGCCCCGGAGGAGAACCCAACGGAAGCGTATCCGATCAGTGTAAACTTTTTGGCATTAACATCGAACATGAACTGGAACTCATCAACCATCCAGATGTCCAGAGGGAGGAAGAGCTGATCGCGTTCAAAGAAAAGTACACTCATCTAACGCAGGAAAACATCCGGTTGAACCAGCAGCTGCAAAAGCTTAATGAAGACTTCTGTCAGTTCAAGAGCAAATCATTTATGAATATTCTGTTGTACATAGCGCCCCTCTTTGTTATCGTTGGTTATGTAATGTTTAATCGTGTATCGTAAAGCCACTAGGTATCTTCAGTTTAGTTCAGTTATACAGAGTAGAAAATTTTACAAATATTTATTTCGAACTCGGTTAGAAGCAGACAGATACGAAACAAAAATCATCAGTATAGTTTAAAAATTAGCTTTGTTTTCCCCTCCTTAGTTGTACTTTATCCACACGATCGAGCTCACATCTCGAGAGGTTCTCAATTTCGGTTTCATCTTTCGGCAGATAGCTTCAATTTACCATCTATGTTTAGTTTTTCTGTATTTTCGGCTGCAGCCAAATGTATTTATTGTAGCCCAGAGGATGATGAATAATACTAGTAGTATCATTGTGGGATCAGCCATGATTTAGCCAGAGAAAAAAAAACAGGAAAACGAGCGAGCCTGGAATCTCTTCTTTTTGTTTTTCTGTGTGCATGCATAATATATTATATATTATTCAAACAAAATATCGAGAATCAAAAACCCACTTCTTTCGAGAATAAAACACTACATTTAGAAATTCCACCCCCTGAGCTCTTGTAGTATACTGCTGAGTCCAAACAACATATTTATTCACTAGAGCAGGATAGCTTCTATACATACATACAAAACAACAAAATAAAAAAAACAAGGTGTGCGCTCTTAACTACTAGCAGATCTAAACCATCGGCCGCTTCTGGTATGCAAACGCAAATATCGAGTCTTCGAGGAAACGCTTAGGATTTTTTTTTTGAATTGTATCATAAACGATTTTTTCTCCGGAAGGCGCATTATTCGTTCATTCCCTGTGGAAGTGTGGCGAACTGTTTAGGAAGCAACGATCGCAAACATATTTTAGTGGTGGCAGAAGCAGCAGCACCAGCAATAATCGTAGCGACAGACTCGAAAATAAAACCAAAATAATAGGCAAGTGTTCGAGAACATTTCAAAGTACAAATACAGCAGAATAACAAATAACACTGCTCAACCAGAACATGAATCGACGGATAAGAGGCGGGAAGCACAGCAAAACCTGGTTACATGACAAGAAGACAAATAAAAGCGGAAGTGAAATGAGATAAAATTTCTGCGTTCGATTAAAGCATAGGAGAGCATTGATCGGCGCAGTTGAATATGCAAATAGACAGAAGGTGAAAAGGTGTTTTTTTTTCCGAGATAAGAAGCAATGTGTGCATGCATCTTCTAGGTATGCCAATCATGTTTATTTTAGCTGAGGAGTATATGCAAATAGAAGCCAGATTGCCGAGTGGATCGCGAGGTGCGTGTGTTTAGGGAGGTAACGGTACTCGAATCGTGGGGAGCGATTAGTTTTCTTTGCTGCCAAGGAAAGCAAACGCCTACGTGAACATAACTTGTGTACATTTATAAAGAAAAATATTTCAAGATAGACAGTGGTGCTGCGATACACCATATCTACTACAAATAAAAGAGTAAAATTTACATCAAACCGACCGATAAGTGATCCGAACGTTATCCTGCATGATGTTTTAGAATTGTGTCACACAGTTTGTGTCCGAACTCTCACATATAAAGTGAAATGATTGTCCCGAGCACGAATTGTCATTCCAATTCCAGTTATATTCGAGTGACGGGATGTACGCCAACTGTAAGCAATCCTCTTCGCCGCTCTCATCATTCGGTTCACCCCGTCTCCAGTTGGTCCATGTCAACCGCTCTCCTGTTGGCGTCCAAATGAATAACCCTTCCTTGGCCAGATCCGTTGCACCGATCCAAAAACTACAGTTTATTTCCGAGAACTTGTCCGTCGTTCGCACAAACTCGCCGATGGCATCATTTTCTTCCTTGGATTTGATTACCGCTAAGCGCATCCCCAGAGAGTTACAGAATTCGTTCGCTTTGAACCAGTTTGCCTGTGGAAGATTTTGACTATTTTCATTTTGCTAATGGGGAGAAGAATACGCTCTAAATTACCTCTATGCTTGGGATATGGTATGATTTCTTGGGTTCCACTACATATATAAGGCACAGCACAGCTATAACTAAACTCACGAAATTGAGATACATTTTCGATCGCAGAAAGCCTGAATAAAAATGCTCATTTGCTTATAATCGCATTATCACCCAGAAATTGTGAGATCACTTCGAGACATTGCAATTAGATTGAGCATGTGTTTGTGTTTTTGATAATTCATCCCTGCTGAGCTCAATTCTACATATTGCTAAGGAAAAAAAGCCAACAACAAGATAATGTTTTACAAGCTGAGGAAGCGATTATATTGCACAATGGTCCAGGGAACGAATTTAAGTGGAAATTTGCAGTTATTCGACAGTTATTCTCTAGATAAAAACTGTCAGCAACAAAGTTGTTACATATTATGGAGTGCTAATTTTTATGTTGTGGTTTTTGCTCTAACTTTTATATTTGCATGTAGAATTTTAAACATAAAAGTTAGAAAAAAAATGCATGTTGATTGTAATGTAACTTAGAACAAAAGCGCTAATTCGGTTGTTTTCGAGAGATCGAAAAAAAATATTCCAAAAAGTTGCTTAAAATAACTGGAGCTATAACATTGTCGATCTATAATTCTATCTATATTGACAAGAAAAGAAAATTATATTTTTTATTTTACCTAAGATTTTGGGCACCCTATCTTTATCAACATTAAAACGAGCGCTCTATCATATGAGGGGTTTAGAATGCAAGGGGTGTAAGTGACTTGATCGATTTCTCTTCATCAACTTTTTCTTTAGTTAATAACTCAATTGCAAAAACGTTCCAATTTAAGTTTGCTATAGAATCTGATAGTTGAGGTTCTGACCTATCTTTTACATTGTCAAATATAGCTGGGAATGTATTTGAGGCTAAACTATGATCAAAAGAGAGAGTCGATGTAGAGAAATCGATCAAATCACTTACACCCCTTTCATTCTAAGCCCCTCATTTCTCATTTGCTTAAAAGCCCTCTGGAATGAAAAAAGTGTTCATTCTGCCTGAAAATCAATTATTATCTATTTTCGCTCCCCTAAACTCGTAAGCGAAGCTCAATCCAGTCAACGCAAATTTAGCTTCGTTTACGAGATTAGGGGAGTGTCAAAGATAATGATTGAATTCCAGAATAAAACTTCAGCTGCTGTACGTTTTTTTTCTCTAGATTTGGATCGATTAATCGACGTAAATTATTTGTTCGCTTCGATTATTGGTTGCGCAGTATTCGTTCGATTAATAATCGACTTCTTTGGGAAGTATTCGATTAATCGATTCATCGAACGATTATCGGGGATCACTAGTAACAACTTTGTCGAAGCCAGTTTTTGTCTAGAAAATTGCTGTCGAGCTCTAGATGCTAATTTCTACCTAAATTCGTTCCCTGAAGCTTTGTGCATTGGTGTAGTAAATGATGAAGATGTGACACCTCCAACAATATATAAAGTTAAGAATGCCACCAAACAGCTGAAGAACAACAAATCGACTGAACAGAACAACTACCGGAAGAGTGAAAAGATGGGGTTATTTGTCCTATTTTCAAGAGAGACAACTCTCGTGCAATCTACATCCTGAATTTCGCCTACAAAGCGCGTTCTCAAATTATCTTTCGTCGACTATCAACACTAACAAACACATTCGTGGAGAATTCATAGAAGATCGATCTATTACTGATCAAATCCTAACCTTGAGACAAATCTTCCAGAAATGTCGTAAGTATAGAGTCCCTACGGTACCATCTATTCATCGATTGTGTCACATTAACCAGAAATCTACTCACCCGGAAGACAGTTACCCGAAAAACATTCACCCGAATCCCACTCACCCGAATGTAACAATTACCCGAATGCGACAGTTACCCGAATGAATGATAATATAATCGAATAATACGCGAATTTTATTATTAGGATGTATTTGTATATTTATTTCTGATCAGTGTTATATAAAGATCATATTGAGATGATAATGAGGATAAGGAACCGAGGCGACCTCAAGCCGCCGAGGCGACGCAATCCGAGTCGGCCGCCGACTCACGTCGGACCGCATACGTTTATCTGGTGCATCACGTTTGAAACCAGGCAATCCAAATGCATGACATGCATAATTAATCGGGCAAACGTAATGCACTAGGTAAAGGTATAAAAAATAAATTCATGATAAAAGCTGCGCTGCGGTGGTAAATACGTAAGTACCATTTTTATTTTATCTATTCCTTTCACATTTTCATTTAAAATTTTTATGTTAAAGTTATCTGCTTAATTTTCGGAATATTCCATAACCCATGCTCATTTCTGAATGATCTCTTGGCCTGCAAGAACAATACTGAAAGGAAAGAAGTCGGCATGTCCATTGTGCCTACACTAATTTCTAAAAATGACACATTCGATGTTTTTCGAATTTCCTCATTACAATTTCTCATCTCACTTCGTAACTTCGTGACAGGAAATTCGACAAAACTCATAATCTGATTGTCGAAATTTTTGCTTCTTCATTCGGGTAAATGTTGTATTCGGGTAAATGTCGCATTCGAATATTTGTTACATTCGGGTAAATGTTCATTCGGGTATTTGTAGCATTCGGGTATATGTCCATTCGGGTATATGTTGCATTCGGGTATTTGTTACATTCGGGTATTTGGGTAAATGGGACACAACCCTATTCATCAACTTTAAAACCGCATATGATTCTATAACACGAAATAGCTAGAAAAAATAGTGAACGAGAAAGGTTTCTCGGGAAGCCGATCAAATAAAGCTCTATGGATAGAATACAATTCTGTGTGCGAATATCGGGTGGTTTATCTGATTCATCTGTGTCCCATAGCAAGGTAATGATCTCTCTTGCTTCTATTGCCAGCACAATTTTCAACAGTCAATTCATCGCTATGCTGAAGACATGATCACTGTTGGAAGAATATTCATGGCGTTAGCAGAAAATTACACCAGAAGCATGATTTTAGAATCTTTTCGGGCAACCCAATATAAAAGATATTAATTTTTTTAATGTCATTCGCTTTTATTCGTGTAAAAAGTCATTGAGAACATGGAGGATTCTGAGAGCGAGCCCTTGATCTATTGCTCAATTAAAGGACGTGCATCAATTTACTGCAGTTGCATCTCGTGCACTGCACAACCTAATATTGAAAAAGAAAAAAATATGAATCGCTCCTATTACGCTTATTAGCGCAGACTATAGTTCAAGCAAAGAATCGTTTGCATCTATTATAAGGGCCAATAAAATTTAACAATAATAAATAATAATAAAGCTTGAATAGCAATATTTGTTATCGCCACAGTGTCCGTAGAGCAATCATTGCATTGCATGTTATACACATTCTTGATCCATAGTTAAATATAAATGAATGCGCCGAACAAATGTATGAGGGAATGCCATTGATAAAAGCCGTTGACTGAATGTTGGTTGAAACAGGACTGTGCGACATTGGCAAAGTTTTGCTAGTCTCATTCATTTCTTCTTCTTTCTTTGTTTTTAAGAGGCTTTAAACTTTGCAGTTCATTCGCCTCTATACTCATTCATTTTGTCCGTCCTCTGTATTTAGGTTAGAGATGTGCCATGTGTAGTGTGCACCCGTGGCCGAGTGGTTAGCGTCATAACTAACATGCCGGGTGTTCGGGTTCGATTCCCGTTCTGGTCGGGGGAATTTTTCGTCAAAGAAATTTCCTCCGACTTGCACTGTGATCACGCGTATTCTAGAGCTTGCCACTCAGAATGCATTCAAGGCGTGTTATTTGGCATAGAAATCTTAACTAAGTACTAATAAAAAGACGGGTGGGTAATGTCGGGGACATAACCGGAGTGACGTAGGACTATACAACGGGGACAGCTTATTCTAAATATATATTTTAAATATATTGTTTTATTTTCCTCTCCTACGTGAATACCTACCTCTCTACCTGAAATATGGATTAGTTTACTGTTTACTCTTTATGAACATGTTGGGAGTTCTGAAATGAACCTTTGGTGTTGTGTTCTTGCGTTTTTTTTTGTAAAAATTTCTCATTTTTTTCTCACTGTCTTATAGTTGATTCTTGATTTTTTTTCCGAAGGCTTTGTACTCATTAAATGTTCAACGCCGGGCATTTTTCGGCGTATGCACATATCGTACAATCAAAATGATGGCTGTGATAAGGAATGCATAGGTGGTCGTCAGTTCATTGAGCACATTACCGTACCTTAAACTGTGGTTTCGGAGACGAATGAATTGTAATATTTGTAGTCTCCGCAAACAAAATAAATAAAAATGAAAAAGAACTGAGGTTTTGGAGACGAACTCTACAATCTGTCGAGGAATAGACGAGCTATAAACGTTCTGAAAAATCAATGTGAATACAGGGACGGATGACCTTCGAATTAAAGTCCTTTAAAATAAGAACAGAGTAGCAGGAAATGCATAGCTCATCATATTGCTCCTTAGTTATGTTTCTATACAATGCAGATGTAACGTCAGTCAATTTTCAACATCAGTTATCAACTAAAGAAAGCAGTTCTTGCTACCGAGAAAATTCGTTAATGCCATCCTGCATACAATGTGTTGTAATTTGGAGCCACTTTTAATTCGGAGACCATGTATGGGTTTGTGAAAACTGAATGATCAATTTAAAAGACCTCAACCACCAATAAGTTCAAAAACAAGCATAAACAAAATAATTCAGTTCATATTATATGTCATATTATGTCACTTTAGAATGCATTGGTATTGTGAATAACTTTTAATAACTTTTCTTTGAATGGCTTAATAGCCATGAAAGGCGCCGTGTTTTACGGTGGCTGGTTTTGCCACCAAAGCAGTCTGTATAAACAAACATTTTCCTTCTTCTACCTGCTGCCGTTTTGAGATTGCGTTTGCCACTCGCTGAAACTGATTGTTGCCACCGAACCGAATGTGCTCTGTTCTGTAGGCGGGTTTTCTTATTGTCGTGAGCAGCTTTGCAAGCCAACTCGAGCACTCCGGCGGCCGAAATTCTAAAACCGCTATTAGGTATGCTGGTGCTCCGGCACCAATCCGTTGATGCGATGTGATGTGAAACGATGCCATACAACTACACTGATTTACGGTTTGAAAGAGAATGATATATTTTTCAGCGGATCCGCGCGTTTTGTACTTTAGCGGTACACGCTCACAGGATAGAGACAAATCAGCAGACTCAGCCAAAGGGGCGAGTCCAACGAGACGAACGAATGAGCGTTAAAAGGCAGCGATGGCAAAAAAATATATTCATTACGATTTGTTCGCTCGTTGGATTCACATGCAGGTGTTTCTAACAAACACGAAGGCACCGAAGACTAGTGGAATAGTGGAAAAGCCGCCAAAAAGTTCGGCACGGCGCAGAAGAATATCTCGGAAACCGACAAGAAAAAGGAGAAGGAAGCAAACGCTAAAAAGTGTCCTTTTCAGGTCCACAAAATCATCTTTAATCTAAAGAGTTTATTGTTTTGTTATCACTCGATATCTCCATCTTGTTCGGTTAAACCTTCCTGTTTAGCGAGTGCGTTTGCCACTCGCCACAGTTGGAAAATTTCTTCTCATCCAGCTTGGGACATGTTGTACTGTAAATTACGGTTCCCGGAATAAATCGCCACAGAAAACGACTGCAACAGAAACCACCGCTTATAAAATGTGTAGTAGGCTATAAATATTGTGGCGCGGTATTGTATTTCAAAACAAGAATTAACCGGGCAAACGTATCGCCCCAGGCAAACGTAACGCCCCGGGCAGACGTATACCGTCCGACGCTCGCTAGAGCTCGGTCGGACATTGCTAAAGGATCGTATCCTATGTTTCAAACTAACCGGGCAATCAGTGGATCCCAGGTTTGCGTGCGAGACACCGCCGCTTCCGACGGCGGGTCGGCGGTGGACTCGGATTGCGTCATCTTGGCGGCATGGGCCGCCTCGATTCCTTATCCTCGCCAAATGGGGACTTCGTCCCCATTACATTGTCCTCAGAATAAATTTCGAAAAACGAGAACAAGAGAATAAATTTATAATAGAAATGTGAGGCACATGATGTTTTTCCCGCGCCAAATATTTCTAGCCTACTACACTTTTTCTAAGCGGTTGTTTCTGTTGCAGTTGTTTACTGTGGCGATTTATTCCGGTCACCGTAAATTACATTTAATGCGACATGCCGAAGCACCACTCAGTGTCGCATTGGAGGTGATTTTAACCTGTAATTGATAATTTGCGATGACAGTGGTACAGCTTTCACAGTTGGAAAATTTCTTCCCATCCAGCTTGGGACATGTTGGGTCATAATTTGGACCCCCATAGAGTTTACAAAAATCCAATTAGCTAATTATCGAACTAAAATTACTGTACTTTCAATCTGGAAGCAATTTAAGAATTGGTGAAAATTGAATAATCGAGAAACTCCCCAACCATCAATAAGCTCAGCACAACTGCAAAATTCTCATACTCTTCATATCCTGGCAAACAAATTATGAAAAATCAATTTGTGTTTTATTATTATTTTGGATAATATTTTAGAATGCATTGAACTGTATTTCGTAAACTCTTTTTTGAAAGGTTTAATGGCCCTGATAAGCGCCGTGTTTTATGGAATGGTTCCAATTTAGAAAACTTTGTACTCGTGGTTTTGAAAAAAAAAGACGGGTGGGTAATGTCGGGGACATAACCGGAGTGACGTAGGACTATACAAAGGGGACAGCTTTTGTTAAATATATATTTTAAATATATTGTTTTATTTTCTTCTCCTACGTGAATACTTACCTATCTACCTGAAAAATGGATTAGTTTACTGTTTACTCTTTATGAATATGTTGATGGTTCTGAAAAGAACCTTTGGTGTTGTGTTTTTGTTATCACTCGATATTCCCATCTTGTTCGGTTAAACCTTCCTGTTTAGCTATTGCGTTTGCCACTCGCCACAGCTTTCACAGTTGGAAAATTTCTTCCCATCCAGCTTGTGACATGTTGTTCAGTAAACTACATTTAATGCGACGTGCCGAAGCACCACTCAGTGTCGCATTGGAGGCGATTTAAACCTGTAATTGAACATTTGCGATGACAGTGGTACAGTGTCGACTTTCAATGTGGGGTCATAATTTGGATCTCTATTACAAAAATGTCCAACTAAATAAGTCGCATTACATGTCCGTCCAATTAGCTAAATGTCGAACTAATTGTAAATTACTGTACTTTCAATCTGGAAACAATTTAAAAATTGGTGAAAATTGAATAATCTGGAATGTTCCCAACTATCAATAAGCTCAGAACAACTGCCAAATTCACATACTCATCAGATCCTGGCAAACAAATTATGAAAAAATCAATTTGTGTTTTATTATTATTTTGGATAATGTTTTAGAAAGCATTGAACTGTATTTCCTAAACTCTTTTTGGAAGGTTTAATGGCCCTGAAAAGCGCCTTGTTTTATGGAATGGTTCCAATTTAGAAAACTTATTACTCGTGGTTTTGAAAAAAACCATTTCGAATGCCCTTGATGCCGCCTTGTTCTGGATTTGCCTTCTGCTACCTGATGCCGTTTTGCGATTGCGTTTGCCACTCGCCATTCGCTGCAACTGCCTGTTGTCTTGATGTCCACCGAACTGAATGTGTTCTGTTCTGAATGCAGGTTTTCTTATCGTCGTGAGCAGCTTTACCAGCTAACTCGATCACTTCGGCGGCTGAAACTATATAACGCCGGCTAGGTGGACTGCTGCACTGGTACTAACGCGCTCGGCCTAGCTACCCTTGCGGAGAACTCCAGATCAACACGGTTCGAGCGGGATTTTGCCTTTCCCTTCACTTTTCCTCCTTTACCATGTCCAGACATGGCTGCTTGGGTTGGTTTGTTGATGTGTTGTGATGCGAACCGATGCGGTGTACGGTTTGAATGAGAATGATCGTTACGGCAGCGGAGCGGGGATTTTTAAGCTGACTGGCTGGCTCGAGAATTACGCATGTGTGAGACTGCGACCAATGTTTCGTTAATTTTTTTCTTTTTCCTTTCCAATCGTGCTTCATTCTATTTCGCTGCTGCTCTGGTTGCCCGTTTTGGTCGGTACGATTTGAGGAGCACAAAATGGACCAATCAAAAATGGGCACATAGTGCATTTTGACAATGCTTGATATTTCACAATTATTCAATTATTTATCTCAAGAAAAATGAAATGTTATTCGTTATGATAGTTGCGTAGATATATTTCCTATCAATTGATGCAAAAACCTTTGCGATCTATTGAGAAATGCTCGAGTTATAAGCGTTCCAAATCTTGCATTTTTTCCTACTTGTTCAGTGCCTAGATTTCCATTTCACCCCCTATATCTTCCGGTTAGACGTAGTCCTACGTCAAAACCATTTCGAACGCCATCGATGCCTTGTTCTGGATTTGCCACCAAAGCAGTTTGTATGAAGAACAAACTTTTATCTTCTGCTCGTCACTCGCTGAAACTGCCTATTCTTGTCTAGATGTCCACCGAACCGAATGTGGTCTGTTCTGAATGCGGATTTTCTTATCGTCGCGAACAGCTTTGCCAGCCAACTCGATCACTTCGGCGGCCGAAACTATATAACGCCGACTAGGTGGACTGGAGCACTGGTACTAACGCGCTCGGCATAGGGATTTTGCCTTTCCCTTCACTTTTCCTCCTTTATCATGTCCAGACATGGCTGCTTGGGTTGGTTTGTTGATGTGTTGTGATGCGAAACGATGTGGTGTACGGTTTGAATGAGAATGATCGTTACGACAGCGGAGCGGGGATTTTTAAGCTGACTGGCTGGCTCGAGAATTACGCATGTGTGAGACTGCGACCAATGTTTCGTTCATATTTTTTCTTTTTCCTTTCCAATCGCGTTCATTGTATTTCGCTGCTGCTCTGGTTGCCCGTTTTGGTCGGTACAATATGAGGAGCACAAAATGGACCAATCAAAAATGGGCACATAGTGCATTTGGACAATGCTTGATATTTCACAATTATTCAATTATTTATCTCAAGAAAAATGAAATGTTATTCGTTATGATAGATGCGTAGATATATTTCCTATCAATTGATGCAAAAACCTTTGCGATCTATTGAGAAATGCTCGAGTTATAAGCGTTCCAAATCTTGCATTTTTACCTACTTGTTCAGTGCCTAGATTTTCATTTCACCCCCTATATCTTCCGGTTAGACGTAGTCCTACGTCAAAATGACGCAAGTAATACTACGTTGAGACGGCGAAGTTCCTCTAGGAACGTTAGTGCCATTGAAGAAGAAGAAGATGTGCCATCCACTCATGAGCTGTTCATTCGAATCGCTTCATCATAGTGAGCGGATTCGGATCGGCTCGCAATCAAAACAACGCAGCTTATCAGCTCATTACGGAGCTGGAGAGCTGATGAGCTGATGAGCTGCTGAGCTGTTGAGTTGGAGAGCTGCATAGCTGTGAATCGCAATAGCTGTAGAAGGTGTGAATTGAGAGACGCCAAAGAATTTTTCGTTTCCCGCGCTTTATGATATGACGTCAGTTTGTTTTCGTGTGTCATTCTTCGTTCTTTAGCTTTAGCAGAGATACCAGATAGGAAAAAGGTTTTTGTTTTGAAGATCGTTTGTTACTTCATTAAATTTTTCTTACATCGCCAAACAAAATAATAAACATTATTATATGCTTGTAAATAAAATTACTATATTATATTGTTATTTAAACATGACTGTGGAAACACATAAATTTATTTCCGCGTGCTGAATCAAAACAATTCAGAAAACCACCCAAATGCTGATGAATAATTCGTTTTTTTTGCTTTCAATCTATTAAGAAAATGCACACTATAAAATGTCCCATGGTAGTTACGTTTCATATGCAATTGTGTGGACAGCTGAGCTGAAGAGCTGTTCTAAATGAGCAGCTCACTTGTATGAGCTGAACGGCTCTGAGCCGCTCACCATGATGAGCTGATTTGTCCATCTCTAATTTAGGTTATATTCTTCAGGTTTAAATAATTTGATTACTTTGTTGAAAATATTCGAGCCCCTCGTTTGTGTAGTTTGGATCAAGATGCTAAACTATAGGTGTTTCGTTCTTGACACTTTCATGACAATACCTGAGACGAGTAGCGAGACGTAGCTTTCTGAATTATTTACTTTTTGTTTGGTTGGGTGGTTATGGTTTCATATCAACTCGCTGAGGAAAACAACTGAAGGAAGAAATAAACAAATATATATTCGTGAAAAATAGTGTACTATAGCTGCAATAAGGTATTTATATTATATATTATAACCGCTCCATGTAATGTAATTAAACATACACATACTCTTTACAGATACACAGGTCGAAGGCCACTGATCATTCAACAAGAGCCAAAGATTGTACCGCTCATGGCAACTCTACACGAGCTGAAGATTGTACCGTCCAGTGACCATTCTACCCTGGATTCCTCGAGTCAAGAGAGACGCACCACGATTGATATGAGGTACAGACTAGGGGGCGTCGCTGATCAATGGTCAGTTATACTCCAATAGGAAGTATCCCGTGTCGGCCACACATACATAGTTCTGGAGACTGCAACATCCCAATTATGAGATCTTTGTAATACTAACCTCGAGCCAACCGCGAGTAATCGGTTACATATTACTAACATAGTTGTAAGACAAAAATTGTTAAAATATTGGACTCCCGGCCCCGTCAAGCTACGTGCCTTAATAAAATATATATTTTGGGAAAAAAAAATTATATATTATTCAATATTTTTGGGGGACAGTGAGGAATTGATTAGCTTGTGAGTGTGATAAAAGTGCTATAAGTCTAAGAAATCTGTTGTCCAACTCCTCCACAGATAATCGTTCATCTCGCGGTTCTCTATCATGCCAAAATTATATTGTGAATATTTTATTTACTTCAGATGCCGTATTATTGTGCAGTAAAAGGATGTGGAAACAAGGTTCTCATAACGAAAAATAACCCGGACATTGTTTACCACACTTTTCTGCTCACGTCATTTCCATAGAAGCAGTTACGATGACCGACATCAAATGCGCCATGAACTTAATGGTACGAGGAAATATAGGATGTTGAATTCCAAAGTTAAACATTTTTTCTGCCTTATATGTATCAGCCATTCCATGTCTAACCGATATAGTGGTTCTACGATTTTCGTGGAAAGTGGTAGATTGTAGACTTTATTGTAAAATATTAGACCCGTCTTTTCTTGTTTTTTTTTTTATTAGGGCTGTGTGGTATACGTTGCAAATCATGAATATTGTCACCGGATTAAGGGCATTGTAGTGATGTAGAACGTTGAACTTTTGACTAGTCTGAAATCGATCCACCGCCGCAACAATAAGAAATTTCTCACCGTGCAATTTTTCGAAATGACTGGTACACTCATCGGCAGTGCGGAAATACTCTCGGCATACAAAGCAGCAGCGCAAAGAGGGGTCCAAATTGTGTTTCAGCATACGTTCCACCGTAGTCACATAACGAATTTCCGATAGAAGTCGATTCGCCGCTACCATCTCTTTAATTTCCTTCAAAACTTTGTCGTTTTGTAAAATTGCATCCAGCATACGCAGGGATTTGTTTTGCTTTTTGGAAGTCAACTCTGAAAAATCAACAAATATAATCATTCTTTAGCGGAATAAATATATCAAACCGACCTACCAGCGTGATTGTTCTGTTCTTGCTGCTCCAGTAGGTTTCGCAACCGCTCCATGTTCAATTTAAAATTATTTGGTCGATTACCATTGGCATGCTGTTGGATTGGCTCATTACGTGTTATCAAATTGTGGTTCATCAGCACCCAGCCCAACTCGTCCATTTTCACACGAGTGTTGCGGCGCAATTTTATCTCTTCGAAAAGTTTTTCGCGTAGTTTCCGTTTGATGATGCCTCCGTCCTTGATCAGATTGTGCCGATAAATTCGTACCACGTACGATTCTATTTCATGCTTTTGCCCTGGTGATAAAACAAAAAAAAATAACACTTTCTTTTAAATGCTCAATAAAACCACATACGAAAAACGCTGCTTGCTTGGAAAGAAAAGCATTGATTGCGCGGCTAGAAGGTAAAATATACTCAAAACATCCTTCTGCACTGTTTTTAATTCGACCGCTGATTGTAGATATCTGAAAAAGTAGAAGCAATTATGAGAAATTGTTATACAAAAAAAGACGGGTGGGTAATGTCGGGGACATAACCGGAGTGACGTAGGACTATACAAAGGGGACAGCTTTTGTTAAATATATATTTTAAATATATTGTTTTATTTTCTTCTCCTACGTGAATACCTACCTATCTACCTGAAAAATGGATTAGTTTACTGTTTACTCTTTATGAATATGTTGATGGTTCTGAAAAGAACCTTTGGTGTTGTGTTTTTGTTATCACTCGATATTCCCATCTTGTTCGGTTAAACCTTCCTGTTTAGCTATTGCGTTTACCACTCGCCACAGCTTTCACAGTTGGAAAACTTCTTCCCATCCAGCTTGTGACATGTTGTTCAGTAAATTACATTTAATGCGACGTGCCGGAGAAACACTTTGCCACTCACTGAAACTAATTGTTGACTTGATGAGCGCCGAACCGAAGCTGCTCTGTTCTTGATGCGGGTTTTCTGATTGTCGTGCGTGAGCAGCTTTGCAAGCCAACTCGAGCACTCCGACGGCCGAAACTCTATAATCGCTGTTAGGTATACTGGTGCTCCGGCACCAATCCGTTCGGCCTAGTTACCCTTGCGGAGCAATCAGTGAATGCGACCAACAGGGAACTGGAGAACTGCACGGTTCGAGTGAGACTTTGCCTTTCCCTTAACTTGTCCTCCTTTGTTACGTCCACGATGCCGATGCCGTACCACCACACGGGTTTACGGTTTGAAAGAAAATAAAATAATTTTTTGGGGTCCGCGTGTTTTATACTCTAGCGGTACACACTCACAGGATAGAGACAAATCGGCAGACTCAGCCAGAGGGGCGAGTCCAACGAGGCGAACGAATGAGCGTTAAAAGGGAGCGATGGCAAAAAAAATACATTCATTACGATTTGTTCGCTCGTTGGATTCACATGAAGGCTAAAAAGGGTCCTTTTCAGGATCACAAAATTATCTTCAATCTAAAGAGTTTATTGTTTTGTTATCACTCGATATTCCCATCTTGTTCGGCTAAACCTTCCTGTTTAGCGATTTGTTGCCACTTGCCACAGCTTTCACAGTTGGAAAAGTTCTTCCCATCCAGCTTTGTGACATGTTGTACAGTAAATTACATTCAATGCGACGTGCCGAAGCGCCACTCAGTGTTGCATTGGAGGCGATTTTAACCTGTAATTGAACATTTGCGATGACAGTGGTACAGTGTCGACTTTCAATGTGGGGTCATAATTTGGATCTCTATGTTTACAAAAATGTCCAACTAAATAAGTCGCATTACATGTCCGTCCAATTAGCTTAATGTCGAACTAATTGTAAATAACTGTACTTTCAATCTGGAAACAATTTAAGAATTGATGAAAATTGAATAATCAGGAATTTTGGATAATGTTTTAGAAAGCATTGAACTGTATTTCCTAAACTCTTTTTTGGAAGGTTTAATGGCCATGAAAAGCGCCTTGTTTTATGGAATGGCTCCAATTTAGAAAACTTAGTACTCGTGGTTTTGAAAAAAACCATTTCGAACGCCCTCGATGCCGCCTTGTTCTGGATTTGCCACCAAAGCAGATTGTGTAAAGAACAAACTTTTTTCTTCTGCTACCTGCTGCCGTTTTGCGATTGCGTTTGCCACTCGCCACTCGCTGCAACTGCCTGTTGTCTTGATGTCCACCGAACCGAATGTGTTCTGTTCCGAATGCGGGTTTTCTTATTGTCGCGAGCAGCTTTGCCAGCTAATTCGATAACATCGGCGGCCGAAACTATATGTCGCCTGCTAGGTGGACTGGTGCACTGGTACTAACGCGCTCGGCCTAGCTACCCTTGCGGGGAGCTCCAGATCAACACGGTTCGAGCGGGATTTTGCCTTTCCCTTCACTTTTCCTCCTTTAACATGTCCAGACATGGCTGCTTGGGTTGGTTTGTTGATGTGTTGTGATGCGAACCGATGTGGTGTACGGTTTGAATGAGAATGATCGTTACGGCAGCGGAGCGGGGATTTTTAAGCTGACTGGCTGGCTCGAGAATAACGCATGTGTGAGACTGCGACCAATGTTTCGTTAATTTTTTTCTTTTTCTTTTCAATCGTGCTTCATTCTATTTCGCTGCTGCTCTGGTTGCCCGTTTTGGTCGGTACGATTTGAGGAGCACAAAATGGACCAATCAAAAATGGGCACATAGTGCATTTGAACAATGCTTGATATTTCACAATTATTCAATTATTTATCTCAAGAAAAATGAAATGTTATTCGTTATGATAGATGCGTAGATATATTTCCTATCAATTGATGCAAAAACCTTTGCGATCTATTGAGAAATGCTCGAGTTATAAGCGTTCCAAATCTTGCATTTTTTCCTACTTGTTCAGTGCCTAGATTTCCATTTCACCCCCTATATCTTCCGGTTAGACGTAGTCCTACGTCAAAATTCAGAAAATTACTGCCTACAGTGAAGCGCGAGCAGCTATTTTGCCAACGAATGCATTTGTCACCAAAAGATATGATTTGCTTTGTAAACAAATTTGTTTTTTCACGAGCAATGGCCGAACAGCAATTTTGACATTGCGGTCCACCTATAGTATAACGCCTTGGTTTGGATCTATGAAAACAAACTTTCACCCTACAATTCGTTTTGTGTGTACCTATCAAGCTGCGGTCCACCGGCAAAGTTTGTAGAATAAGAAGGTAGTCTCCTCCCTGCTTTAGTCAAGTAATGGTAGGCCTAAGATAAGATCAGACAATAGGGGGTCTTTTACGGACCAAATTTCAGTCTGTAGGGTCTCTCATTTCAGGTATGAGACAACTTGGATAGAGCAACCATGATCCAGAAGAAGGGGCATCGATGACGGGAGGCGAGATATGTCGGATAGATGGTGAAGCATTAAAACAGTGAGAAGTTCAGTTAAAGGAGTGATTCGAAATAAAAGAATTGAATTAGTAAATCGAGTTTTCAATACGTATCCTCACATCTGGCGACGAGATTGGAGTGACGAACAAGGTAATTAATATCGAATTAATATGATAAATGATTTTTTTTTTGTTATAAAGTGGAATTATTTGAGCGATGAAAATTGGTAAAGGGCAGAGCCCGGACCCCAAATGAAAATCGAAGATCTTTTACAAGATGGCTACCCGTTTTTATAAAAAAATATAAAAAAAGAGAACAGGAAAACAGGTGGATTGCTGAGCGGCAATCGGAGCGGTTTTCGTAATTCAGCATTTTTTTTTTCTTTAAGTGACAAAAAATGTGAAAACTGTTATATGATAGATAGTATGATTGGATGTTTTTAGAATGGCTAAGGTATCCTAGTGCTAGAGCCTAAGTACATCTATGCAGGCAAGGTGTATCATGAAAAGTGTCTTGCATTGATAGCCGCCTGGTGCCAGGGGGCCTAGGATGACGATATCAGATGGAGTGTGCTCAATATATCGGAATCGCGGCAGAGCGCCCGATGTAAACACTAGTGCTAGGGTGGCTAGGTTGTAGAATCCAGACAGGGTGTCTGGTTGAATAGCCCAAATGTGTATTAACTAGTGCCAGGGGGCCTAGCTAAATGAATCCAGATAGGTTGTCTGGTTGAATTGAGGCAGGGAGCCCAAATGTGTATTGACTAGTGCCAGGGGGCCTAGCTAAATGAATCCAGATAGGTTGTCTGGTTGAATTGAGGCAGGGAGCCCAAATGTGTATTGACTAGTGCCTGGGGGCCTAGGTAGATGAATTCAGACAGGGTGTCTGATTGAACCGAGGTGGGGAACCCGGTATGGAAAAAAAGAAAAAAAAAAAGAAAAAAACCAAGCGTTCGCTAATATGTTGAGTTTTTTTTTTGAAAATGTATAATAGTGTGAATATTTTGTATTTTTTTTTTGAGTGGAACCAATTTTTTTTTGTCTCAATATTGAGGCGACTCTTTGCCACCTGGGTTGAAATAATACTATCAATTATTAATGACTGTGTCTATAATAGCTGTTTCTCGAAGCAAAAGGAAGTAATAATTATGTAGTAATCAGTTTTTTTTTCAAATGTGGTTTCAGATGGATGAAAGTCGTCCCATACCAATGTTTAAATGCGAGCAGATTGAAAGTGGTCACCTTGCAAAGGAATGGAAAGAGTGGAGAGGAACACTTGAATGCTATTTTGATTCTTATGAAATAACGGATCAAAAGATTAAACGTTCCAAGATGCTGCATTTGGGTGGTCCACAATTGCAAAAAGTCTTCAAAAGTTTGGACGGGATAGATAATTTTCCATTAGTACTGCTAGAGAAGCCATTTTATGACACTGCCATTGAACGTTTGGACTTGTATTTTAAACCTCGTAATCAAGATGTCCTAGAGAGGCATAAGTTGCGTAACATGAAGCAGGGGTCCAATGAAAGATTCTCACATTTTGTGCTACGGTTGCGTCAACAGTTAGCAGATTGCGGATTTGATAAATATTCAAAAGAAGTTAAAAACGTGATCGAGGAAATAATGCTTATTGATGTTATTGTAGAAGGGTGCAATTCTCAAGAACTGCGAAGGAAAATTTTGGAAAAAGATCAGTCTTTATCGAATATCGAATCTCTTGGAGAATCTTTAGAGAGCGTTCATTTTCAAGAAAAAGAGTTCAAAGGAAGTAATGAAAGCGGTTTCTCTGAGATCTGTAAAATTCAAAAAAAAGATGACCGACTAGGATATAAATCGCGAAGTGAACGTAAGCAAGATAAAGTCGTTGGGCGGTTCTCTGACAGAAAATATTCGGAGAAGAATGAATCGGGTATCAAAATTATATGCTTTGCTTGTGGAGAATATGGTCACATGTCAAAGGCTCCATCCTGTCCAGCGAGAGGAAAAATTTGCCGTAGATGTCATATGTCTGGTCACTTGGAAAAAGTTTGTCGCAAACGGCCATTCGGTTCTAAAGCACGATTCACTCCGTATACCAGGAAAGTACATTCGGTTGAAAATAAAGATTCCGCCCCAGAGGTACAGCCTCCAGCATCATTGAGCGAAGTAGAAAAAAAGGTTTACTACACGTTCCATACTGGAAACGACACTAATGTGTTCAACTGTAAGATAGGAGGAATCCCGACAGAGGTTTTTATCGATTCTGGCTCTGACGTAAATTTACTCACAGAAAAAACGTGGCAGATGCTGAAAGCACAGCAAATAATCGTGTCGAATTGTAAGAAAGGCAGTAGCAAAATTCTCAAAGCATACGGATGCAATGAACCTTTACGTATTTTGGGCACATTCGATGCATTAGTGGAAATTGAGAATCGTTCGACGAATGCTGAATTTATTGTGACTGAGCAAGGGCAACGTAACCTGCTGGGAGATTGTACTTCGAAGAAACTGGGAATTCTCAAAATAGGTCTTGCGATTAACCAGGTTAAAAGCGATGCGAAACTGCTACCGTTTCCAAAAATATCGGGTGTTGAAGTGCGTATCCAGTTAGATCCAAAGATTACGCCCATTTATCAGCCGTTACGACGTATCCCGATTCCACTTGAGACAACAGTGAACAGAAAATTAGATGAGTTGCTAGCACGTGAGATAATTGAAGTCAAACATGGACCGGTGTCATGGGTTTCTCCGCTTGTAGTTGCAAACAAGGCTAATGGTCAAATTCGATTGTGTGTAGATCTCAGACGAGTTAATCAAGCGGTAATACGCGAACGCCATCCAATGCCTGTAATCGACGATGTGCTCACCAAAATTGGAAAAGGAAACGTATGGAGTGTACTTGACATAAAGGATGCTTTCTTTCAACTGGAATTAAAAGAAGAATCTGGGGATGCTACAGTTTTTATCACCCATCGAGGACTATACAGGTTCAAACGTCTCCCGTTTGGTTTGGTATCGGCTCCAGAAATATTTCAACGTACTATGGATGAGATTCTAATGGATTGTGACGGAGCATACTGGTACCTAGATGACGTTGGAGTTGAAGGCAAGACAGTAGATGAACACGACGAACGATTGAATAAGGTATCTTATCAAATAATGAATAAATAATGAATAAATTTCTTATATATATTTTTTTCTTTTTTTTTTCTCCATCGAATCATTTTCCTTGTTTGGCGAAATTATTTTTATTGTGATCGTAGGTTTTAACGAAGTTCAAAGAGCGGGGAGTAGTTCTTAATTGGGAAAAGTGCAGGATACGCGTAACGGAATTTGATTTTCTCGGTTACAAAATCAACGCTGATGGTATTAAGCCTTCCAATGAAAAACAAAATGCGGTAATATCTTTTCGTCGTCCAAATAATGAAAGCGAGGTGCGTAGTTTCTTGGGACTCGCTAACTATATGGGAAAATTTATTCCTAACCTAGCTGCAATGGATGCACCTTTGAGAAAGTTAACACAGAAAGGAGTTCAGTTTCACTGGAATGAACCAGAGGAGGCTGCTTTTCTAGCTATTAAAGATAGTATCGCGAATGCAAGAAGCCTAGGGTTCTACAAAATGGGAGAAGAAACGTCTGTCTTGGCAGATGCAAGCCCGTTTGCTTTAGGAGCAGTTCTTATCCAGACGAATGAAGAAGGATTGTCTAGAGTGATAAGTTTTTCATCTAAGTCTCTGACAGACACGGAGAAAAGATATTGCCAAACGGAGAAGGAGGCTTTGGCTCTAGTCTGGAGCGTTGAGAAGTTCCAGGTATATTTGATCGGTCGAAAATTTAACCTTTTGACAGACTGCAAAGCATTGACTTACTTATTTGCTCCGACATCTCGGCCATGTGCTCGTATTGAGCGATGGGTACTGAGGCTACAGAGTTTTCAGTACCGGATTGTTCATATTTCAGGACAATCTAACATAGCCGATGTCCTGTCTCGGCTTTCCACACTTCTTCCTCAACCATTCGATGAATCGGAAGAGCTGATGGTGAGAGAAATAGTATCTTCTTCTGCAGCAACAATGGCTTTGAAGTGGCAAGAAATTGAACGCGCTAGTAGAGATGACCCTGAAATACAACAAGTTATTGAGGCATTAGACTCCGGGGGAGAGGGAGATATTCCTTTACCATTCAAAATGATATCCACAGAGCTTTGCCGGCTAGATGATGTTTTACTGAGAGTAGACCGAATTGTTATTCCACAAAGTCTTCGACAACGGGTTTTACAGATTGCACATGAAGGGCATCCGGGTATACGGATTATGAAAAGCCATTTACGTACTAACTCGTGGTGGCCAAAGATGGACCAGGATGTCGAAAGATATGTGAAGGCATGCCGTGGGTGTGTCTTGGTCTCTGCCCCCAATCAACCCGAGCCAATGATCAGAAAAACACTTCCATCTCGGCCGTGGGAGCAAATTGCGATAGATTTCTTAGGTCCATTGCCGGATGGCGAAAATTTGCTAGTGTGTATCGACTACTACAGCAGATTTATGGAAGTTATTGAAATGAATTTTATCACATCAGCGTCAACTATTAAAGAACTATTAATAATTTTCTCACGGTATGGAGTTCCAGAATCAATACGTGCGGATAACGGTCCTCAGTTTTCTTCAGACGAGTTTCAAGCATTTTGTGATGAATATGGTATACATCTAGAGACGACTATACCATATTGGCCACAAATGAACGGAGAAGTTGAACGGCAGAACCGGTCAATTTTGAAGCGATTGCGTATAGCACAGGAACTTGGAAAAGATTGGCGGAAAGATCTGCGACAGTATTTGTTAGTGTATCACTCTTCAAATCATTCAACCACTGGAAAAGCGCCTGCAGAATTAATGTTTGGTCGTAAAATGCGAACGAAGTTACCAAGTGTCCCTATCAACATATATGACGATGAGGAAATGAGGGAGAAGGACAAAATTGAGAAGGAGAAGGGAAGAGTATACGCTGATAAGAGACGCAAAGCGGAGCCTAGTACTATAGAAGTGGGAGATAAAGTTGTAGCAAAGCGAATAAGAAAGAACCACAAATTACAGTCAAATTTTTCACCCGAAGAATTTAGTGTGATCGGTAAACATGGAACAGATGTCACTATAAGATCATCATTAACTGGGAAAGAATTCCGAAGAAGTGCTGCTCATCTGAAACAACTTCCAACGCCACCAATTCAGGAAAGCCAGTTGAATAAGGATGCGATTGACCCAAGTTGTCAACAAGACTCACTTGAAATGGTGGATCCTAAACCAGGACAATCAAGGATTCTTCATCATGAGGATCCGGTGCCGAAAAGAACTCGAATGGAATCCACTCGACTAAGGGAGTTCGTGACATATTAAGAACGTAATTTATTATTTTGTTTCGTTGTTTTTATTTTAAGGAAGAGCAGGGATGTAGGGTCTCTCATTTCAGGTATGAGACAACTTGGATAGAGCAACCATGATCCAGAAGAAGGGGCATCGATGACGGGAGGCGAGATATGTCGGATAGATGGTGAAGCATTAAAACAGTGAGAAGTTCAGTTAAAGGAGTGATTCGAAATAAAAGAATTGAATTAGTAAATCGAGTTTTCAATACGTATCCTCACACAGTCAGATACGGACCAAATTTCTGTCAGTCGTTCTGATTTCTGATTGGCTGATTTCGATAAATTTTGTAAACAATGTCGATCTTTTCAGTGTTGCTAATAAAAATAAATAGCGTTGGATTTGTATTGAATTTAAAAATGGTGAATTCAATGAATATTAAGATATTTAGTTTAAAGAAAATGTGAAGGAATTATATGCAAGTTTATGTATGTGTATGTGAGTAAAGTGAACGGCAAAACACTCATTTTTCAATTTGGCTTCGTTAGGTCCCAAATGCATATTTCGGAATATAATTTCCATTGCTAAGAAGAAATGGAAAGTCTCGTCATTCTCGTTGTTAGCTCTAGCTCGTAAATATTAGGCTGTCAAAAAAGTCCTGCGGTATTTCCGCGAGGTGTTGTTGTAAGCGCGTAGTTCTAGTTCTATTCATTGTATCAAGTCATACTATAGCTTGTTGGAAAGGTATTTTGCGCGCTATAATATAGTCCCTGACATTGTTTTGTTTGGTTAAGTCGTTCGTGAGTTATAGTGTCGCAAATATGGAGTAAAATAAAGAGAAAATCCGACATATTACAGTACTACTATGACAAAGGCAAAAATGCATCTCAAGCTGCCAATAAAATTTGTGCAGTTTATGGACCCGATACAGTTTCCATTTCCACCGCACAAAGATGGTTTCAACGTTTTCGTTCTGGTGTAGAGGTTGTCGAAGATGCGCCACGCTCCGGAAGGCCTGTCGTCGAAAATTGCGACAAAATCGCTGAATTAGCCGAGAAAGACCGGCATAGTAGCAGCCGTAGCAGCGGCCAAGAGCTGGGGATAAGTCATCAAACCGTTATTAACCATTTGAAGAAGCTTGGATTTACAAAGAAGCTCGATGTATGGGTGCCACACACGTTGACGCAAAAAAACATCTTTGACCGTATCGACGCATGTGAATCGCTGCTGAAACGCAACAAAATCGACCCGTTTCTGAAGCGGATGGTGACTGGCGATGAAAAGTGGATCACTTCCGACAACGCGAAGCGCAAACTGTCGTGGTCGAAGCCCGCTGAAGCGGCTCAGACGGTGGCCAAGCCCTCATTAACGGCCAGGAAGGTTCTGCTGTGTGTTTGGTGGGATTGTCAAGGAATAATCTATTATAAGTTGCTTCCCTATGGCCAAACGCTCAATTCGGACCTGTACTGCCAACAACTGGACCGCTTGAAGGTAGCACTCATGAATAAGAGGCCATCTCTGATAAACAAAGGCCGCATTGTCTTCCATCAGAACAACGCCAGGCCACACACTTCTTTGGTGACGCGCCAGAAGCTCCGGGAGCTCGGATGGGAGGTTCTTTGGCTATCCGAGTTTTTTGCCAATAAGGAAGCGAGCTTCTATAACAGGGGTATTATGAAGTTGGCATCTCGTTGGGAACAAGTCATCGAACGAAACGGCGCATATTTGACTTAAAACAGATGATTGTAACTAATTTTATGAACAAATGAAAATTTAAAAAAAATACCGCAGGACTTTTTTGACAGCCTAATATCAAGAAAGAGATGGTGGATACCATCCAGGTTGTGTTTTGCTGACAACCAATTGTTACGCTACTGACATGTTCTTTCCCGCTGACTTATTTTGATGATGTAAAGACCTATATGGAACAACGAATTTTGTTCTGTTCTGTCGAGGAAAGTTTTCGCTTCATCGACGATGTACTCATAGTCGAATTCAATATTCATATCATTCACATTATCACTAAAATTAGATGAAGCTGAAATTTGATATGATGTCGATGCTGCTTCACTATCCATTAATTTCTGGGCTAAACATTCTTCTCGCCGTTTTGATAGCAAGTCCATCAATCCAACAAGATCAGCTGTATGCGAAGGATTCGGTACTTGGGTCATGTATTGCGAAAGAGTTACGATTTTCAAGTTGGAGTTGGAGTTGTGCGCCGTTGTTTTGCACGAATCAACGATAGAAGATTTTCCAGATTTCTTGGACGAGTTGTTATGGATATCATTATATTATAGATATGGGTATTTAAAAGACTTATTTTATCCTTTTAAGAACATATTTTTGAGATAGCATTTTTGAGAAAATATGAAGAATCATTAAATTCACACCAACCAAATGTTTCGATGCATAAAAACAGAAATTAAAAGATTTCGATATTTTATAATATTTGGCAACTCTAGCATCTTCATGTCATGGCTTCGTTTTTTTGTACGACGAAGAAGAGTAAGAAGCCAGTTGTCTCATCTTGTCTTAGTGGTAGGCAAAAATAAAACAAAAAATTGTAATAAACCATCCATCAAATCCATATAAATTCCAACATTTTTAATTTTTTTAAATTGTAGCACAAGAACTATCTCAAAATATGTTTCGAAATGATGAAATAGCAGTTTACTCAATCATTTAAAAATTGAAAACAGTAAAATTATCGCAACTGCATTATAAAAATAATGCAAAAATCGATGAACAAATGTGGAGAGTTTATATCGAAGCAGTGTCGTTCCCGTTCTCATTCCAAGGAGCGAATGCATGAGATAGCTGAAAACATTTCCGATTAGTTTATCCCATTAAAAATTATTCTGCTGCTGCATCGTGGGACGTGACACTTCGACATTTTGCTGAAGTAAACAAAAACTGTTCAATATGAAATCGATAAAAAATCACATAAAACCTTACTTGCAGTGAAAATGCGGTACACTATTGTGTTTATCGTCGACTTGCGATTTTGTCACTTTTTGTGATTTTTAGAACTTTTAAAATCAAGAAATATTGAATAAATTTCATAACTTCGAACAAATTGAGGATTTTTTATTACTAACTTCGTTGTGTATGTAATGCCAGGGACAGACATACAGCTGTACTAGCGTTGTACGTGTACAGCGTTGTACAGGTACCACGATAGCATGACACACATACTTTGAATGTACATTGTTCCGCATGTCAAACTGACAATCAGAAGTTTGACCATTTTTCACCAAATATTTCAATGAAAAGGGTGTTTATTTAGCGTCTAAACAAACACAACAAACAAGTTTACAATTTAAGTTATAGCCTAAAGAGAAAGTCAAGGAAAAGAATGTTTTCCAATTGTTTTCATTCAGTTTGTTCATGCTATCCACCACTAACCGTCTATGGCGCTGAGCACAGTACAACTGTAGCTATGTACAATGGTGAAACAGGTCGGTACAGATACAACGATTGTACCGAGTTGCTTGTACCAGGGACAGACATACAGCTGTACTTGCGTTGTAAGAGTACAGCGTTGTACAGGTACTATCGTACCGTGACAGACATACTTTGGTTGTACATTGTACCGTATGTCAAACTGACAATCAGAATTTTTCCAATTTTCACCAAATATTTCAATGAAAAAGGTTTTTATTTAGCGTCTAAACTATCAAACGTATGCTTGCATGGTTCTAGCGCTGTACATGGTGACAGACATACAATTTTCGAAGTACAACGCTATTACATTTGTATCGAGATGAAAAATAGAAGGTGGGAAGATTCACGGGTTTTGCTTGTGTTAAACTTTGATTGTATTAGTAGCCAGGAAGATAAGAAGCACATACCAGGCATAAGAGTCAGTTACTCAAATGGTACAAAATTGAATGTGTCAACGAATAACGTTGAAGGAGGATATACAGAAAATATATACATATTTCCAAAAAATATTTTTCGCGTTACATTCATTATTTGAAAAATAAACAGAACATGTCACGAACCAAAAGGTTTCATTTTTGTTATTTCTTCTTATATCAGAATTAGTATTCTAATTTTTACTATGTTTGGATTTTAGAGCATCTTCATGGTAGTTTATCTCTTGTCAGCAATTGTAATTCCTTTTTTCACAATTAGGGTGTTGAACACTTAATTCGTCTAAAACTAGGACGGAAGCAGAAAACTTTTCGTCTCAATTTGGGTCATATGGAGTCTATTCAATTTATTTTTCAAGTGCATTTTACACGGAAAAAAAACTTGCTACTTTTTTCTCATGCGCTGTAAAATGTTTTCCGCCAAAGGAAAAACGATTTTGTTACTCTGACTTTGTTCATTTACGTTTTTGGTCGATGTAACGAGAAGTAAAATAAGATTGAAATAAAGTTTAGAACACCTCAACAATACTGAAATTTCAGTTTCTGCTAAAATTTCAGTTGGGCCTCTGTGATTTTGAACGCTAGCATTGATTTAAGAAAAAATAAATAAATTTGTTCATTTCATCTGCTTATTTTTACTTTTAATAACAACACTTTTCCTATGTAGTGGACTATTATAAGAAAAGTAATATACATAAACAAAATCTGTGACGTCACTGATTTAAAAATCTTCCCACCTTTCATTTTCCATCTCGATAACACATGCTCTCTCTGTGTGTATACACAGGAAATTTCCCATACCTTCTATTCTACGTACTTTGTGGTGCTTGAATGTTTTTGTTTACCTTTCGCCGTTAGTGCGGGAAAGTGAGGGGTTCCGTGGTCCTGTTTCGTAGTTCAAGCTGCCGAACGATGAGCAAACTTTTGAAAGCTTGCTTCATAAAGCCACTAACCGATCGGCATCCACCGATCCCGATTGCAGATGAGCGGAAGTTTGTGGGCCGCAGTCCGGAGACGCAAATACAGGATCCATGTTGCTCTCGGCAGCAAGGTATGTAGGGATGCTCAGTTTCAGTTTGAATACGGAATCTCAAAAATGATTCACATTTCCACAGTCTGTCTGAAGGCCAACTTCAAGGAGGGTTTCGTGCTGGTGAAATCTCTCGGCTCGAATCCATCGGTTCTGAACGGGAAGCAGCTTGAGAAGAATATGGGCTACGAAGCACACGATGGAGATATCCTGGAGCTGCTGCCGGGTAATCATCAGTACACATTCGTGCTTGAATTCGACGAAATAAAGGAAACAAAGAGTGCCTCGAAAAATAAGGAGGAAGTTACAGAGAAGAGCAAAGAGGCGAAGCAAAAGGACAGAAGAGAATCGAATAAACGGAGTTTATCGAAAGAGGATAAAAAGGATGAAGATGAGAGCCGAAAGAAGAAAAAGAATAATCACGAACGGAACGAAAGTTCCGGGAGCTCTAGTAGATCGGACAGCGTGGATCGACGAAAAAATGGGAAAGTAATCCCGGTTCCATCTCCGGACAATAAATGGGAGGACATGGATTCGAAGTTGCTGTACATATTCACGAGTAAAAACGTCGTATCTTCGGAGAAGATCGCAGCATACGATATGGACGGAACCCTCATAAAGACCAAATCAGGAAACGTGTTCCCCAAATCTATTGACGATTGGCAGATAGCCTTCGCGGAGGTTCCTGGCAAATTAAAGTCCCTGTACAAAAGCGGATATAAGATGGTGATATTCACTAACCAGGCTGGAATTTCTAAAGGAAAGCTGAAAATCGAAGATTTCAAGAAGAAAATTGAGGCCCTCCAACTGAAGTTGAACATACCGATGCAAGTGTTTATTTCGACAGGAAAAGGAAAATATCGCAAACCATTGACTGGAATGTGGGACACGCTGTGTCAATTGGTAAGCTCTCAGAAAATTCAAATCTTTTATTTTTGCTGAACAAGATTTGTTCATTTTTAGAAAAATGACAACGTCCAAATAGACAAAGCCCGATCCTTCTATGTTGGTGATGCCGCGGGTCGGCCGGAACAAAAGAAGCCAAACAAGCGAAAAAAGGACCACTCTTGTGCGGATCGCTTGATGGCATTGAACGTTGGGATTCCGTTCCTTACACCGGAGGTACATTTTCAGAATGCTAAAGATGTAGAGTGGACGCGGCCCGAATTTGATCCAAAAGCAGCGCTGGAGAGGCGTGAACTGCTCACCCCGGTCGGAGCTGAATTAATATCATCCGAGCCGGAAGTCATTGTCTTGGTAGGATTCCCTGGATCTGGGAAAAGTCACTTCGCTCGGGTGCATCTCGAAGCTAAGGGTTATGTATCGATCAATCGGGACACGCTGGGCTCTTGGCAAAAATGTGTCTCACTGATGGAAAGCACTCTTCGCAGTGGGAAGCGAGCAGTGGTGGATAATACGAGCCCCGATGTGGAGAGCAGGAAGAGGTTTGTGGATATTGCGAAGAAAATGAAGGTGCCCTGCAGATGCTTCGTGATGGGTGCTAGCTATAAGCAGGCCAAACACAATAATGTTTTCCGGGAAATGACCGACCGTTCACATTCTTCCATTAGCGACATGGTTTTCAATATGTATAAGTAAGTGTGGTGATTTGAGTAGCTGCCGCATGGCATTTAATAACATTTCCTATTTGTTCTAGATCAAAGTATCAGGAACCTTCAGTGGGAGAAGGTTTCCAGGAGATTGTGAAAGTCAATTTCGTGCCGAAATTCGAATCGGATGCCGATGAGAGGTTGTACAAGCAATATCTGCTAGAGAGTTAATGTAATTATTTCGTTTGTAAACTTAACCAAATATGGAGAACAGGATTTCCTGCAACATCGATTACTGGTGTCGTAGCTCATAGTGACCACAACTCTAATTTGGAGACTATTTCTAGATCAGTATGAAATAAATGTTAAATTATACGTTGTATCAATCCTTTTGTTAATTGTTTCAAAACTGTTTCTAAAACCATAAAAAATTGTGATGCTGGAATGAATATATTGGGCCCTATTATAAAAATCGTGTCGATAAAAATTTTGCTCGTGAGCTCTATGTTGCTATTATAGATACCGAGAAAAGTCGATCCGCGTTGACGGCATTGAGCTTCGTATTACGAAATGGGGGAGTAGGCATGACAATATGGGTTTGCAGAAGAAATGAACACACTTTTAAAATAAAAATTATGAATGAAAATTATTTTTTCCAAATCAAATTAGTACTCTTTGAAAATGAAAATCACTTTTGCTTGCAAGTAGTGAAAAAATATCATGCAAAAATTGTGTCTAAAGATAATTTTATAGTATGATGGTGAGTTTTTGGTGAGAATATCATACATTCATAGAAAATAGTTTAAATTAGAATCAGAACTAACGTACTTTTAGTAAGTAAATAACGCCAAGAAAAAAATTTCATATAAATTTTAGTAATTCAAAACTGCCTTACTAGGCCGACTAGTCTGATAGAGAAGAGTTGGCCTCATACAAACTAATATCGTATCCAGATTTCGACACCATTCCGCCGTCAATGCGAATAGATACCGAGAAAAGTCGATAGCATCGACCGAGAGAAAGCTATTAGTGCAATTCTCATAATTTGTCGAATTATTTGGTTTGCTTGTTGCATACCTTTAGAGAACTAGTTTTTTTATCTGTATTATAGTGACTTTCAACTCATTTGGCTGGTTCGTCACTTTTACCCTACTCCAGATCGCCTCCACAGAGAATTAGTTTGTTTTGGTTTGCGTTCCGACTTTTTTTCCCTTCGGAAGACATTCTAGAAACGCTTAAATCTATGCAACTAGGCAAAGTTCGTCCCGCCCAAAATTGATTTTTTGTTATCAATACCTTCAATTCCATTCTTTGTTTAAACCAGTGTTGAAAAAAATTATTTTCGCTAAGCTCAAATGCATAGATTTTCGGGCTAGGTTGCATCGGAAACCTATATATTCCAAACGAAAATCGAAATGACAAATCCAGACAATTAGTGAATATGAGCAAATAAACTTTTGTTCTTCAATATGTTTTGAAGATTATTTTTCCACCCAGTGTCGTTTTCATCTTGATTAGTCAAGATGCCAGAATTGAATTTCATTTTAGCCAAATGAATATCAGCTGAGGCAGCTGTGTACGGTTGGTTTTTATTTATGCCGTTGTTACCGGCTCGCCAAACAAAATCCTGCGCGATTTCTTGCAAAGTTCGTTTCATCTTGCGTTTTTGTTCTCTAAATAATCCAGCCTATTTTTTTTAAATTTTTGAATTTTGACTCAAAATCAATGCCAGAACGAATATCGTTTCGAATGTGATGAATATCAATTTGTTGCTTTTGATATTCAATGTATAAGTAACAGCAAAGTTATGAACCCCACTCAATTCATTCATTATAGCAAATTTGTTCATGCATCAGCGATATGAACAAAAAGAACTCATTTGTTATTGTCATCAATATAATGAGGGCAGTGTGTTTCAAGCTGAAAAAAAGTCACTGAGATAAAATCATATTCGTTGCGCGTGAATGTTTGTTGATATTCTAAGACACTGGTTCAAACCCTTTAACGGGTACTGGCAACTATATTGCCACCAACAAAAAATAGTCTTTTCGTTGCACTTGGAATATTATTTCAATATTTTACTTAGCCATAACCTTCTGAAGCTATTTAGCAATACTCCATTTTTTTGGGCTGCTAAAATGTACGATATTAATTTGGGAGTCATTTTTATGTAACAAAACCACGATTTTAGAGCGCCGGCAGAAAATTTTGTTTAGAAATTTTTGACGTAGGACTACGTCTTTCATTTCTATACCGGGGTGTAAAATCAAAGTTTCGAAAACGGAAGCGTTACGCCGGAGACCGAGATTTTGAGCGTTAATAGCTCCTAAACAACTGAACGAAATGGTATGATAAACACTTCATTCGAAAGATAAAATGTCTACGCGTTCTATACTTGTTACTTTTTGATCCAAAAACTTGTTTCAATAGTCTAAAAATTGCTTTGAAAACAGGCTATTGAAATCACCAATCGGTACATAAGCGAGCGCCGCTCGAAAATCCACTCATTTATAATTGAACAGCGATTGGAGCATGTTGTCGCTATTGTGGTGAAGCTCTTCGTTTATCATGAAAGCGCGGATGAACGGTGCCACCAAGAGCCTGTTTGTGCACCTTAGGCCAGAAGGGAATCCATCAGGAGGAGAGTAATGCCACAAACGGTTCCCCGGGAAGATCTCGAAGCAGCCGCTACACACACACACACACACACACACATACACGCGCGGAATTCTTTCCGTTTGGATGCCATTCAGCATCGAGAAAGATCCGGAAAATAATCTGCCAGTTCCTCTGGGAATTTAAAAATACATTCATGTGAAAGAGTTTATTTGAATGTTTTCTATCCATGTAACACTGTGACCAAATATGTTTCTATCAAGTGCTATTAACAGATGGTTATCGAGTTAGCATAAACCACTGGTGGGCTTCCAGTATCGAGGAAAATGTGGAAATATCTAATCGTTACTGAAAATAATCTGCCAGTTCCTCTGGGAATTTATATTTACATTCATGTGAATGAGTTTATTTGAATGTTTTCTATTCATGTAACACTGTGACCAAATACATTTGGTTTTGTGATTTTTCAATCGATCGCAATTAACAGGATAGCTTCTGAAGATTATTCTTCCCCATCAGTAGGATATTTCCGTATCCAATATTGTATGCGCCCGCAATCGATTATTGCTCAGTCGCCGAAAGTCCGAGCTCAGAGAGTTCATTCCCCTTTAGTTTGCCTTCCAAATTGCCATCGTAAAGCACACCTTCTCTCGATTCAATCACACACAAAAAGCATACTTAAGCGATATTCTGGTGGTGAGACACATTCATTTTTCGTGAGGACATTGACAAGACAACATCGTTGCCTGTCGTGCTGGAGGAGGTGGATGGCGACACATACACGCGCAGAATTCTTTCCGTTTGGATGCCATTCAGCATCGAGAATATTCCGGAAAGATCTAATCGTTACTGAAAATAATCTGCCAGTTCCTTTGGGAATTTAAAAATACATTCATGTGAAAGAGTTTATTTGAATGTTTTCTATCCATGTAACACTGTGACCAAATATGTTTCAATCAAGTGCTATTAACAGGTGGTTATCGAGTTAGTATTAACCACTGGTGGGCTTCCAGTATCGAGGGAAATGTGGAAATATCTAATCGTTGCTGGAAAATAATCTGCCAGTTCCCCTTGGAATTGAAAATTACATTCAAGCGAAAGAGTTTATTTTAATGTTTTCTATCCATAAAATATCCATATAATACATTTGGGTTTGTGATTTGTCAATCAAGTACAGTTAGCAGGTTAGCTTCTGAAGATTATTCTTCAGAACAAGGTTTTTCGTATCCTATATTGGATGCATAAAACCTTGTGCCTCCAACGTAACGCTCTCGTTTTCGAAGTCTCCCAAATATCCATTTATTCATTCATTCAGAATAGATTTAGATTCAACTTCAAACAAATGATCTCTAAATCAACGATAGTCCTACGTCACCCTTGCGGTTATACCATAGATATAACCCACTTCCTGTTTTTTTCAAATTTATTCTAAGGGTGGGTTTAGACTAGTGATATATTCATGTGAAGAAATATGATGAGATTTATAGAAATCGCATCAACCGTTTACACTAGCGTGAACTTCTATAATGAATATATTCATATTTTCGGTGAATTTATTCACCTAAAGTAGAACTGCATCCAACTTTAGTGATTTCTCACCAGTGAGAAATTCACAAGCGTTTACATATGCTGAATTTATTCAAGTTATATATACCTCGAATAAGTGAATCATATTTATTCTCACCCGTTTACACCTATTTTCACGTGAATAAATCCATCTATAGCTATAGATCTCCCTGATGTAAACCCGCCATAAGACTCGTGTCAGTTAAGCGCCAAACAGTCTGAATTGATCTATTTACGTACAAAAATCAAAACAAACAGCTCTTCTCTCACAAACACTATTACCACAAATGAACACGTGGTTCATCCTATAATACTACAATGGCTTCGTTCCACCTTCACCTTAAACTATTCAGTTCATTCGCCACTAAAAATACCTTCAAACATTCACGTTTACTAAGCGAACGTTCATGGGTGGAATCGCAGAACTGCTCATCGATTGATCTTCTAATCTGCCTTTTAAAATTACCTTCTACTATAGAATTCCTAGTACTTCTACTAAAACTCGTCATTATAATATCCGAGTATTTTCAAACACAATTCCCTCCACTTGCAAATAACATGTTTCTCCGTTACATGGAATAAATGTTTGATACAGAAAATATGGTAGAAAAAAGACAGCCCTAAATCGGACAATTACATTCTCGAGTTTTGCTCTTTTCAACATATTCGGCGATCCATTTTTATTTATATAGATAGAAGAAGATATAGGAGTGCGTTTTATCACATTGAAATCCATTTCCACTTTCGAACAAAGATCAATTTCGTTAGTGCAAACGTCAAATGGACTAACAACGCTTGTCACTATGTGATTGTAGAACATAGAGCAATTCCACGCCAAATCAGCCGGCCGCTGACCCGACCTTCTCGCAATAAACCGATTCTATACGCAATTCTGAAAAGTATGTTGTCCTATGACTGACCATTTTCGATATACACTCGACAGAAGAATTAGAGGAACAGAATGCGAAGTCGGAATTTTTAAGTGGTTTTTGACTTGCTGTAACTTCGTGAAAAATCAATGCATATCAATGGGATGGGACATCATTATAAAGCTACAACTTTTAGGTATTAGAATATTTTACGTACTTATTTTCCTGGTGTGTGTAGCGATTTTTCTCTGTTTTTTCAAAGATTTTTTGGACTAACACAATTTTTTGCTACCCAACTCAACAGCAAAACCAATTAACCATATCATCCAGCTTTCATGTGGTTTCTAGAACGCTCCTGTAGGACCTTTTCACACATGGATAATTCAGTTCGAATGGAAAATTACCCCTTCGTCTTTGATGATGAATTATTCAATGAACAACCATCGCACCGCAAATCGAAAGGCAGTTTTGAAAACTCTAATAAATTCTGCACAATAATAATTTGTTACTTTGACGAAAAAAAATTATTTAAATTTTGTGTATCGATTTCAAAAAAGTGCAAAAAACAGGATTTTTATAGTACTCTACAAAAACCACAAAATGTTGCCTGTTTTGGCGTGAAATTGCTTCATATGAGAATTAAATTTTCCGAAATTTCCCATTTCTCTTCAGAGTTCTCTGAAAATTTTCAATTATCATGTTTGATTGAAATATAATATTTTTATGGAACCTTATATACAGACTCGATTATATGTGATTCGATTATATACATTTTTGGACTCGATTATATACAGTTTGGATTTTTTTTTTAATATTTCAAATATGGCTCATTTCATGATAATTGTAACTTTTCAAGGTTAAGGTGAAGTTTAAGTGGCTATTACATGTACAGTGGGGTAAAAATCGTGATTTAAGAACATCTTGCATGAATTTTGAAGAATTGTTTATACCGATATTGCAGCCAAATTAAGAAAGATAGTAATTGGGTGTCAAAGAAAAAAATTGTAGAGCGGTTGAAGACCTTCAATTTGATTGATAAAAACAATCTAGTTTAATATTTTTTTTTAGGATAAAATTAATAATAACACATTAAAAATTATAATTTTTTAAGTTTTTCACTTCCAAAATGTTATTAAAATCCACTAATGTAGTTGTTCCACTACTATATCCTGTACTAAATTTTCTCATCTTTCAAATGAAAGCATCAGAATTCACTTCCGTAGCGTAATTTTTAATGTAGAGCCAGTTTGAGGCAACAGAGTCTGAAACAAAAAAAAAGTTCTATAACTCTGTCATTGTTGAAATTCGAACATATGCGTAGGAGGATTTTTTTCATCAAATATGATCGACTATCACTTCCTGAGATAATCTGGATAAATTTGTTTTTTTTTCATGTGAGAAAGGTGTTTTCTGACTTTAAGGGGATGAATCAAAAATGAAATTCCTCTTCTATTTTCAAAAAACGAAAAATATATGCAAAAAAAAAACAAATAAAAAAAATTTTTTTTTGACTCGATTATACTTTTTTCCACCTTCCGGATAATTTGTGGATTCCGTCCCGAAAGAAGAATTATCGCGTAACTTTTGAAAAGGTCCTATGTAACATTCACATCAACTCGAGAAAAACGAAGTTGAAAATCGGAATATTGTATCGCGAATTGTTTCAAAAGGAAATGATCTTTATCGCTACTTTTACCACTAGCAGTCAATAATAACTCTGAAAACCCAATCGTGACTGTTGTTATGTGATTTTAGTTTGAAATTGAAGTCTCCGAGTGAAAAATGTTACATTGGACGTTTTGACTGACCGCTTTATACATTGGACAAATTACGTTGCACGATGAGAATTTGAAAATAACTACTGAACAACGATCCATATGCTTGCACTTCGTGCTAAAGGCATATCATTGTCGGTATTACCCGTTGAATTGCACTAAAAACAATATCAACACCCGAAAATAACAAAAACTCAAACTGACCGAAGTGCGACTTTGTGTTGTTTTGATTGATTTGTTACTTTAGACGTATCGAGTGTCAGAGGAAAGTGGCGTCCGAAGTAACAGCCGAGTGCTTAATATTCGAATCAGTATATTGATACTTGAACGACTGTTTTTGCAATGCATACAATGATTAAGAACTAATGGTGTGTATCCATTAACTCGATTTGTTTACATTTGTTACTTAGGACCTTTTCAAAAGTTACGCGAGAATTGCTCTCGCGTAACTTTTGAAAAGGTCCAATGTAACATTTTCGCCAACTCGAGAAAAACGAAACAGTAGACCGGAACATTATCCCGCGAATTATCTTGAAAGGTATCGATATTTATCACCATTAGCAGTCAATAATAACTACGAAAAACCAATTGTAACTGTTGCTCCATGATTTTAGCTTGAAGTTGAAGCCTAGAAGCGAGAAATGTTACATTGGACGTTTTGACTGGCCGCGTTAGCACATTGGACAAATTACGTTGCACGATAAGAATTTGAAACTAACTACTAAACAACAATCCAAATAACAGCATTTCGTTCTAAAGATAGTTTATTATTGCTATCAATCGTCGAATTGCACTGAAATCGATAGCAACACCTGAAAGAAATAAAAACTCAAAACGACCGATGTACGACTTTGTGTCGCTTTGACTGCTTCGTACTTCGGACGTTTCGAGCGTTGAAGGAAAGTGGCGTCCGAAGTAACAGTCAAGTGCTCAAAATTCGAATTTGTACATTGGACATTCTTCGTATCAGCGATAAGAAGACGAAGAGGATTGATTCTTGAACGATTGTTTTTGTATGGCATTCAATGATTCAAAACTAGTGGTGTGCATCCATTAACTTGGCATGTTTACATTTGTTACATAGGACCTTTTAAAAAGTGACGCGAGAAATCAATTACTGCAAGCAGCGGCGTAGTGAGGGTAGACAGCGCTCCCGGCAAACTATGAAAATGGCGCCTCCAAAAAGTACCACCTTTTTCGATTTTTTTTCACTAGTTTTGAGATTGTGATATTTTGTGAAAAACTTATACTCAATACTACTCACTTATACCAATGTTCACTTTGAGCAGTTCATTTGTTTTTAGAAGGTTTAAAATATTATCAATACCAGCTTCGCTTATTCTCTTGTCAAATATTTTTCCTTGCGTACCTTAGCTGAAACAAAATGATCCACAATTGTCTTAGCGATTTTTTAGCGATTTTTTCCAATGAATTGCCAAACCATTGGGTCGGCCTTGGCTTATTTTAGAACGCAGAAAATTTTTAATCAATTCGAACATGCTGAAACTGCGTTGGCACGATGTCATTGTGACTGGAAGCGTCAGTAGAATTCGTTGCGCCGTTTAATTGTTAGGATAAAATGCTTCGAGAATAATATTGAAGGCATCGACGAGTTCAGGTCAAAGAATAGGTCCTTCGTCTGCGTCTTGAATACTTGCACCTCTGATACAAGTTCCTCTGTTCAACATCTGAAGATTACTTCCGCCAGAAATTTAACGCAACCTGCTTCAATTGATCCATGCCCATAGATACAGTGGTAGACATTCGTTTAGCCGCATCCTAAAATTTCAATAAAAGAAAATTTGTGCCGCAAATTTCGAGTCCAATCGGTAGCTAATATTTAGTGTGTCCACCTCCATTTCGGATCACTTTGAAAACTTGATTTGGCATCGAGTCAGACAGCGTCTAAAGTGTTGCCATATTGATTATAGCCCAACATTCCTGAATTACTGCCTTGAGACTCGATATGTTGTCAAATTGTCATCCGTTTGCATAGACCATCTCGGCCAAGATTCTCCATGGGTTCTCTATGGGATTGCAATCGACTGCCAGCAGGTCATTCAAGAAGCGGAATGTCCTTCTCGGCAAACCATGCCTTCGATTGCTTGGAAACGTGGATCTTTGCATAATCCTGCTGAGAAAACGACATCCTCGGTAGTGTTATTCTCAATATGGCCAATCAAAACGTCCTCCAGTAATTGAAGATACTTTTCGGAGTTCATTCGGGTGGAAATGAAACAACTGAGAAACTTGCTGTGATAGGAAACGGCTCCCCAGACTGTTAAACTTCCGCCCCAAAAGTTTCGCTTCGATCTCACGACATGCCGTTGACTTAAAGTGTACCAATAGAAACTGTAACAGTCCGGACCATCCAAATTGAACTTTTTTCGCCGGAAAATACAACATTTCTCCATTATGGTTTCCATTCCATGTATTACCTGGCGAAAATGAGATGGTTCTGCTTATGGATGGCGGTCAGTTTCGGCTTCCATCGAGGTTTCTTCCACATGATGTTTGGTGACTCATTCAAGATGCGCGCAATATGCTTCTTCGTTACTGGAACCTCCGATTCTGCCTTAATGTATGAGCATCGTTTCCTGGTTGCTTCGTGTCTTATTCGACCTTTAAGACGCAAAGTAACTTTGGTGTTCCCATTTGTTGGTCGTTATATCCCATATTTCTGGCACTATTTCAAGAAATTCCGTACCACTTTCGCAGATAGACCAATTTTGGTTACGATCGAGCGATTAGAAAACTTTTGTTCACTGAATATCTTTACTATTTTCCGCCCCTCTTCCGTCAATAGAATACCTTCCGCCATTCCTTTAAATTCTACGTAAATCAATAATCTGACCAACTTCTTACGTTGCACATCTAATATTTATCTTGTAAATTGAACATTCCCAAGTATTTTTTTCAAAAAACACAGATAAAGGCTTGGTGATTATGCGAAAACTCAACTTTTATGCCCTGTGGCTAAACGTATGTCTCGGGAAAAAACGACGTTTGAATGTTTATATCCACCGATGCCGCCTTGTGTGTATGTGAATGTGACGCACGTCCTTTCAATAAAGGTGACTTAAATATACTATCACTACAGCAAATAAGTATCCCGATAAAAAGAACATTCCTAGTTGTTTTGTAAGTGTTTCAAGTTTTTTTTCAAGTGTGGCTAAACGAATGTCTATCACTGTATTAGTCAGTCCTTCGTTATAAATGAAAAATCTGATGTTATATCCGCTTTAGCAGAGTTGGTCAAACTTCTCACCACCACGTGCGTCTTTTTTTGTCAAAATAGACGGCGGACTACCAATACAATATGTTTTTTTCAAGTGACCGTTAATAAGTAGTAGTTTGATTGTAAAATGTTATGTAAAATATAGTTTTAGGTAGCGAGAATAATGATTTCTTCTCAAAAACTAATTAGTTATTATAACAATAGCCTTTTTTGACGTAGAACAACGTCTTTCATTAAGGGTGCCAAATCAGAAAACAGGTCACGTTTTTATGAAATAAAGTTAACGTTAATAACTATTTTTGCCGCGAACGGATTTTGGCGATTTACATACTAAACGAATCGGAAATTATCTAAGATTTGTTTAATATGCTATACATTAGAATCCCTTGGTTTGTAAATGGTTAAAATTCATGAAAACTTTAAGCGTTTCCATTTTCCCATACATTTGATTTGTCCATTTGTGTGATTTCCCGAACAGAGCTGTCAATAACGAGCAACTTATCGACGCAACGGAGGGGATATCGTAGGATATAAAGTCACCGTGAACAAAGGAAAAGAATAAGAATGAAGAAGTATACTTGCCTAGAGTATAAACAGTGGATCTCGCTGAGGCAAACTTTCATTCGGCATCGGACTGTTAAGCAATCCAGTTCACTTTGCTTTTGCTGCGCTTCGATCTAAGATTGGACCCCACCAGTGGTAATTCAACTTGGATATCGTCGTGTGGTTTTTCCAGTTCGTTTTTCGCGTTATTCGTATCGTGTGTTTTTTCCGCGTCATAAATTGGACGCTTCGCACAGTGTGTGATGAGCAAAAAGAAGAGGAAGGCTGGCTCGAGCCCTGCAAAAAACGAACGCATTGCCAGGGGCAATAACATTTCGAGGCAAGCGTCATCAGATGATGCACGCGATGTTGGTGCAGTGAAAAGCGCTCGCATTGAACCGAGCCTTCGCATCAAACAACAGCGAAGTAGGCGACTTCGGCGCGTCGGCCGAAAATGTAAACACCGTTACACAGGCAGCAATAAGCTCCCCCCGCTGGTGGTGAAGGCGGTTGCTCTTGGCAAACTCATCAGCGAATTCGCATCGATGGGTGTTACAGCAGAGTACAAGCTGTGTGGCATAATTCAGTCTTTTTCCAAGCAGTGAACTTTGTTTGTTTTCCGTCATCATAAGGGCTTCGATGGTGTTTTTGACATTGCATGAATGTATTAAGCTGACGTTATGGCGAAGCAGGCGTTAAGATTGTACCAAGCATCTTGAATGTCGTACTGGAATGTTACAAGTTATTTGGGTCCGCGTGCCAGTCGCAAAACTGCCTACAACTAGGATTGCATTTGCACTAGTCTTGATCATAATGAAGCAATGCTACTGTTTTCGAGGTTGTTGATATTAAAAAAAGAGTTTATTTCGCTTGTTTAATCACCAAGAAAGTGAATGTCGTTCTGGAATTTTGTATGTGATTAGGTTTCGCTTTCCAGTAGCAAAACTTCCTCCACTAAGGGTGACAGCTGCGCTTATCTCGAGTATGAGAAAGTAATGCAACTTTTTTCGAGGCCAGTAATATAAACAGAAGTGTTTCTTTTAAGAATAGCGCAAAATGATGAGAAGTGTTTATATTCCTAGTAGTTTCAAGCCACCAATGTATGGCTCTGTATGCATGCTATGGCGAACGCTTGTTTGGCGCTTGGTTTACGTTGTACGAACGACGCCTGGAGGTGCAATTTCACTGAGGCAATACTAAATAACATGTAGCATGATATTTGATACTTGCAAGTGTTGTCATTGTTGTTGTTTTCTCGCGGTGCCAAAGATATATTGATATAATCGACTGTAACCGAGTCTATATTAATTGCGAAAAAGGCCACCGGAAAAGCGTTCGAGGTAAATTTTTAATGCATTGACATGAAATAAATTGCGACATACGATCAGCTAGTGTATTGTTCTGTGAAAGCAAGAATGAATCATCAGTCAATTATCGTCAACTGATTCTACAATGAAAAAAACATTTCAGAGATTGTTCTATTAAGCAGTTGTTTCTAAAATTTCACAGCATTATAGAATAATATCCGAAGCTTTAAACAAACGACTTTTATAATATAACAGCGTAGTTCTACGTCAACAATGCGGTCGCATCTTGGACACAACCTCCTATAATTTTTATTTTTACTGCGATTCTATTTTAAACATATTCAATCCTGAATTTTTGTTTTGTATCTGATAAAGCATCTGATAAAACTGATATCTGATAAAACATTAGGTTGTATATTTTCGTAATGTTTCTCATATTTTTGTTCGAATGTACTCAAATTTATTTGCAAACAGGCTGCCAAATAGTAATCTGTCAAAGGAGAGCGATGTTTTGTTTTCAATTGTATTCATAGTAGAAAATATTGTTTTCCGGTATAAATATATCCGAAAAAAGTTATCAAAAAATGCAACACATTTCTCAGAATTCCAACAAGTACAGTAAATATGGTTTTGAAATTGAAATACTTTCAAAATCAAGAGATTTTTAAAATATAACGCTTGAATGATTCCATTTTAATGTTTTTTAACCCTCACAGGACCATAAGATGTCCAAGACTAAATATGCCAATACAACGCAATATTTGAGCTATTGTGGGTGTAAAGTAAGCGAATCTCACCAGAAAAAGATAGCAGGGTGTATAAGTTTCCTATAATTTCATGGGAAATGTATAGCACCACAAATTGATAGTCTAGGTCTCTTTTTATGATAAAATTTGTCTTTGAGGCAGAAATTTTGCAAAATGAATGTGTGAATGTGGCATTTTTGTAAAAATAACATTGAGTCGAGAAAGGCGGACATTTGGTGGGAAAGATGGACACCAACTGAAAATTCCAGTTTATTCACTCGATAAGTTTTGGAGGTCTTCAAATAGGCCTAAAAAATGATCGAACAAAAAGGCTAGACAAAAATCACCAAGAATTTTTTTTTTATTTTTTCCATTTTTTCATGTCTAAAATAGCTTCCGGCATTCGTAACGACGAATTCAGATTATGTTTTAAAAATCGCTCTGCTGATTCGTCCATGATATATGGTTACACTTGCAAACGTAGTTAGTGGGCATCTGTTAAAAAAAGAAGGAAGAGATAATGAAATTGTTTTAAAAACAAAATGTTTATCTTTTGTCGGTGGAGTATCCGTCTTGCCCGACTTGATTAGTATTTTATTTTCATCAATAATTCTAGAATAAAAATGAGAAAACTTCACCGCTGAATTTGGAAAATCGATTTTTTTTCGATTCCAAATTCCTAAAAAGTCGAGATCTGATCGAAAAAAAATTTTGGCCTAAAATCGTCCTTCTGGGACTTAGTTTGAGTGGCAATAAAGGTAGGGAAAAAAATAATTATCGAATTTGTAGTACCGACCATGTATATTTTGTTTATTGGTCCAAAAAATGACCTGTGCAAATTTTAGCTCAATCGGATATGATCTAGGGGTTTCGAAATTCTTGTGGTCACAAATAACCCATATTAACTATGATTATGGCGTGTGGGGTAAAGTACCCAGAAAGCACACGCAAATGTTAGTTGCACGGTTTTGTATTACTGATTCACAAATTTCCCCTCAATTTTTTCGTACTAAATTCCTCAATTGTTATAAATGTTAGTACATATGCTTAAATTGTTCAGCGGACTTCGCCTTTCTACTACGAACCTCATCAAATCTCGACATTAGGATTGGTGTGTTTTATTTTCGTTGGAATTTGCTTTTCTATAGTGCTTCGACTTGTTAACCTTGGTTTTGATGGCTGTGTTAGGGAACACACGTCAGGTGGAGTAAAAGTTCCCCCGACTTGCTGGTATTTGCAATGCCAATTTCCCCCACGCAACTTTATTTTGAAGTGTGTGTTAGGGAAACCGTAAATTGGGCCAATCAAAATGGTAGTTAGGGCATTTAGATAGCGCTTGACGTTTCACAGTTATTCAATTGCTTATCTCAGGAAAACTAACATTTTATTAAATGTGATAGATGCGTAGAAATATTTCTCACCAATTGATGCAAACATCTTTCCGATCTATCGAGAAATGTTCGAGTTATAAGCATTCGAAATCTTTCATTTCTTCCTACATGTTCTGTGTTTAGGTTCTCATTTTACCCCCCATACATTCCGGTTAACCGTAGTTCCACGTCAAAAGTAATCTGCAGACCATGGCATCATCTCACACGTTATCAGGTAATTGGCTTCATCTCATTCACTGCGGTAATAATGCACTTATACACAGAGCAATTAATTTATTATATATTCCCAGCTGTTAAAACAGCAACAAATGATTGTGAGGCGATCGGTATTTCCTATCATCCTAGTTGAGTATTTCTCTCTCAGTATCTGCTACGATCGAATTAATTTGTCAGCAACAGATCAGCAACGATGTTTTATTGCCGCTTAATGCCAGTGATATTAGTTATATCGACGATATCGTTGTTCCAAAATTCGCTTCAATCTTCATCGAAACAATATCAAATTCCTAATTTGAGGGTAAGTAGAAACTGCACGCCATCGGAACAACCGTTCAGCTGTTTGTTATTCACATTCTCCAGGGCAACTGGTTCAAAGCGTTCGAGTTCTGCAGATCGATCGGGATGCAACTCGTCACAATTCGATCCCGAGCCGAGAATGACGCCGTGGCTAAGTACATACAAAGCACAGATAAGTACAATGACGTATCTAGTTCATTCTGGCTAGGAGGAAGTGATCTGGCCGAAGAGGGAACTTTCTCGTGGATGCCAACGGGCCAGCTGGTAACGTTCTCCAACTGGTCGCCGGGGGAACCAAATAACGCGTTCCAGACGGAACATTGCATACAGCTGGTCTACATTCCACGCTTTGAGCAAAGGTGGACATGGAACGATAACAACTGTACAACGTCATACATGTACTTCATTTGTGAGACCGCCTCGCAAGATTGTATAAAGGAGTTTTAAACTAATGTTTTTTCTCTGGAAAGACCCTGAAAATACCAGCGGTAACGATTAATAATCACATAGTGGGATTATTTGAGCGATCGAAAAATAAACAAGGAGCATGTAGTTGATCAACTATCTAATTTGTTTACTAGATCAAGCTGAGATTATGAACATGCCTCTCAATACTCTCCGTTCGGTTCATCATAAACTAGTATGCAGAAAAACACAGGAATTCGAATAAATCGTCACATGAAATCTTTACCATTTACTGGCCAGCAAATACTAGTGTGAATTATACAAAAGATATTTTGCCAAATTTGGGATTATTAGGTACAATAGTTAATAAAGCATTTATTAGGACTTTATCCTTATTTTTAAGAGTACTTAAAACGATTTGGAATAACTTTTGAAAGGTACAAACAGTTTTGAAATTTATCACCAAATAGCTGAGCTAAGTCACTGCAAATTTGCAATCGGTTGCCGGTTTGGGTCTTTCGATTCGGAACGACATTTTTTTCTCAAATATTAGTAACTTTAAATATCAGTAGACTTCTAATATTTGGCTGAAATTTGTCACCCTTCATCAATAAACTAAACTATGATAAAGCCTCAACAATAAACTTGAAAAAGTTATCCAATATTTTCTTTTGCTTGTAGTTTTATTTACTCTACTATTTTAACAGTTTTTTTTCTATTCAACTGAGGATCATTGTCCGCTTTTTTTACATTCATTGAACTTTTTCTAAAACCCTTCATTCAAAATATGGAAAATAGGTTTCAGAACTGTTATTCTATGAAACTCAGTAGCATGGAACCCATGGAAATGTTTGACTTTATATGATACTAGCTGACCCGGTAAACTTTATTTCGCCCAAAATTGATTTTTTTGTTATCAATACTTTCAATTCACGTTTTCTTACTAAGCGAACGTTCGTGGGACTAATCGCAGAACTGTTCATTGATTAATCTTCTAATTGACCCTTTACAATTTCCTTTTACTATAAATTTGCTAGTACTTCTACCACAACTTGTCATTATAATATCAAATTATTTCAAACACAATTCCGGTTCAAGATTTTTCAATCACTTGCGAATAACATATAATAAAATGAAGACATCTCAAATCGATTCCTTTCTCGAGTTTTGCGCTTACCAACACATTTGACGATCCGTTTCTATTTATATTGTTATAAGATTTTCAGGTTATTCCGGAAATTTTTAATTCTCATGTTTAGTTGGAAAATTATCTTGATTGACAAATGTGTGATATTTTCATGGGACCCCCATCCCCCTTCCAGCCCACATGCAAAATGTGGCTCCATTTGCTTGATAAGTTCTCGAGTTATGCAGCCTAGCCAGCCTGCTTCTACTTGTTGCATCCTGAGACGAGACAAGACAATAGAGGGGCGATTCCGGACCATTTTTTTCTGTCAAACTCGTACGACTCGCCACTCGGCTCCTGATAGGTTGATGAGGAAAATAAATAACAATGATAAATATACAAAATTTTCGGATTTCCAACAGTTTTACAGTGTTGCCAAATATATTCAAAATTTTATAATAGTTACACCCAGAAAATGGGTTATTATTTTCCGTAAGTATTACCAATTGTGTGTAAAATGAATGTCAGATGCAAAACACATCCCTACCAACGATTGGTACATTTTACTATGTAGTATCGGTAAGCGAAGAAAATGTGAGCATAACATTATTAACCTAAATGTCGATCTTGATTTCATCACAGAAAATGGTCGAATCAACCCAGATTCAGTACAGGTAAGAGACATCCTTGAAAATCAATTCAATTTATGTTCTTTAATCAATATTGAAACATTTTGGACAGCCAATCAATGAGCCGTGCCCGTTTGCTGCGGGAGAATGCAAAGACATTACTTCAATAATGAGGAGTCTGGGTACTTCAAGACACCAAGACGAGACCCACCGAGTCTTAGCTCCACCGCTATGCTGTCGGGTTCGATCAAGGGCAACTTCATAAACGATTTGCCGACGATTGTGATCGATGGTTCGATCACTTGGATGTTTTCCGGATTCGTCAAGACCTGAGAGAGAGGAGCCAGCTTGCGTTTGTTGTGATCACCCTTGTGTCAGGGCGAACCAGTCACGGTGAACCCAAGATGTATAGAAGTATTACTAAGGTGAGTCCGTATCTTCAGTAATTTAGCGAGGGGAGTGGTGAGTAGCGAGGAATGTGAGAGTTCATTAATATTTCATTACTGATGTATCAAGGTGTATATAATGTAGGTGGGGTAAAGGGTTGAAAATCCAACCGCGCTTATAAACATTTGGCAATAAAATGTTACAAATGTTGTTAGAAATTGGAAAAAGTGTTCGTACGGCCTAAATTGATCAATGGTTTACTTCTTGATAACTATAGTGTTATCAGTTTTAGATGCTTAATTTCAATAATGAATTCTTTTTTTTGGAATTGAATCGCTGATTTGAACTATCCATGAACTATTGATGTCATTCATTGATAACGTCATTGGAGTCCGGGTTCGTTTGTGACTCATTATCATACTATAAATACTATATTAAAACTTCTCAACTGCTTTTATAGTAATGAAATAACCTTCTTCATGTTTTTGAATGTCTCGTGACCAAAACAATACAGGTTTTTGTGCGTCCTCTATTACCGAGGAATCACCCAACGCGCTCTGCGAAACCGAATCACTCCTTCGTCACTGTTGGTATGCCAAAGGGGCGATGCTTGTTGCTGTACGACTGGATCGAGATGAAGAATAGAAGGTGGGAAGATTCACGGGTTTTGGTTGTGTTGAACTTTGATTGTGTTAGTAGCCAGGAAGATAGGAAGTTCACATACCAGTCAGATACGCAAATGGTACAAAATTGATTGTGTCAACGAATAACGTTGAAAGAGGATATACAGAAGCTAATTACAGATTTCCAAATCATATTTTTCGCATCATGAAAAAAAACAGAACATATCACGAACTATAATGTTTAATTATTTCTTTGATTTCAGAAATAGTATTCTAATGTCTACTATGTTTGGATTCTAGAGCAACTTCATGGAAGTTTGACTTTTGTCAGCAATTGTAACTACTTTTTAACAATTAGGGTGCTGAAAATTTCAGTCGTCCAAAACTAAGACGCAAGCGGAAAATTTTTCGTCTCAATCTAAGTCATACGGAGTCAATTAAATTTATTTTTCAAGTTGATTTTCCATACAAAAAATTGCAACCTTTTTTCCCATGCACTGTCAAATGTTTATCCGTCAAAGGAACAAAAGATTGTGTGACTCTGACTTTGTTCGTTTACGTTTTTGGTCGACGTAACGAGAAGTAAAATTGAATTGAAATTATTTTTAGAACGCTTCAAAAACACTGAAATTTCAGTTTCTGTTAAAATGTCGGGCCCTTACGATTTTGAACGCTAGGATTGATTTAGGAAAAAAAGTAGTTCATTTCATTTGCTTATTTTTACTTTTAATAACGACACTTTTCCTATGTAGTGGACTATTATAAGAAAAGTAACATACATAAACAAAATCTGTGACGTCACAGATTTAAAAAATCTTCCCACCTTTCATTTTCCATCTCGCGACTGGATATGGGTACTGTGCGTGCGAGATGGAAAATGAAAGGTGGGAATATTTTTGAAATCTGTGACGTCACAGATTTTGTTTATGTATGTTACTTTTCTTATAATAGTCCACTACATATGAAAAGTTTTGTAAATAAAGTAAAAATAAGCAAATTAAATAAACGAACTAGTTTTTTCCCTAAATCAATGCTAGCGTTCAAAATTATAAGGGCCCGACATTTTAACAGAAACTGAAATTACAGTATTTTTGAAGTGTTCTAAACTTAATTTCAATTCAATTTTACTTCTCGTTACGTCGACCAAAAACGTAAACGAACAAAGTCAGAGTCACACAATCTTTTGTTCCTTTTACGGATAAACATTTGACAGTGCATGGGAGAAAAGGTTGCAATTATTTTTCATATAAAATAAACTTGAAAAATAAATTTAATTGACTCCGTGTGACTTAGATTGAAACGAAAAGTTTTTCGCTTGCGTCTTCGTTTCAGACGACTGAAGTTTTCAGCACCCTAACTGTGGAAAAAGTAATTACAATTTCTGACAAAAGTCAAACTTCCATGAAGTTACTCTAGAGTCCAAACACATAAGAATACTATTCCTGAAATCAAAGAAAATAATAAACATTTTAGTTCGTGATATGTTCTGCTTTTTCCATAATGCGAAAAATATGATTTGGAAATCTGTAATTAGCTTCTGTATATCCTCTTTCAACGTTATTCGTTGACACATTCAATTTTGTACCATTTGAGTAACTGACCGGTATGTCTGGTATGTGAACTTCCTATCTTCCTGGCTACTAATACAATCAAAGTTCAACACAACCAAAACCCGTGAATCTTCCCACCTTCTATTCTTCATCTCGCTGTGCGTGTGTATGTGCATCAAGTATATGCATACAAGGTTATTATTATAGCTTATGGTGCCACACAGTTTTGAATTAACTTTTTAAACGAAGATAGGGAATATATCCTCATCCGGGTTATTGCCGGGGCTCGTCTTCTTGGGAACCACTGTAACGCCATTTTAACAGCACCACTGTTTGATGGAACTTGAGTAGTGGCAGCTTGTCATGTCCGGCCAGAATAAATAATAATAATCCTCATGCTTCTCCTGGAAAGGCAGTAATCTCCGTAGGCAATTTGAAGCTCCATGACTCCAGAAGTAATGGATAGTTTCGCTTTTCAGTCAACTATTGCAGATTGTTTGCCAGACAAGGATCTTTTTGGGAAACTCGATTTTATCAATTTACATTCTTCCGGGGCACTCTTCCGGTCAACTGATGTTTGAATTTCCTGCCCAGGAAATTGTTCGAAATCTGCCAGGCTGTACCTTTCGCCGTCCATAACCACGTAATCATATTCTGTCAACAAGTTTTCGTACAGTTTCCTCGAGAGCTTCTTTGCTGCCAAATTCTGTTTTGCCCGGCATAATCTGGGCCTTAAAACTTCTTAACCCGTATCGTATCAAGAGTTCGAAAAATCGAGCAGCCCTAGATCGTTAAATTCCTTCCTCGAGTTCTGCTCTTATCAACACATCCGGCGATCCTTTTTTTTGTATAGATAGAAGATATAGGAATGCGTTTCATCATCTCTCTGTGGGGGGGGGGCTGCCATACAGATGAAACACAAATTTTTGCATTACTCGAGAATTAATCAAGCAAATGAAACCAAATTTGGCATGTGGAGGTTTTAGGGTGCAATAAATGTTTTTACGGTGGTTAGACTCTCCACCCTCTCTCTAAGGGGGGCCTGCCATACAAATGAAACTAAAATTTCTACATTACTCGAGAATCAATCAAGCAAATGGAACCAAATTTTGCATGTGGAGGTTTTAGGGTGCAATAAATGGTTCTAAGGTGGTTCGATACTCCTCCCCTTCTCTCATAAGTGAGGCTACCATAAAAATGAAACACAAATTTCTGCATAACTCGAGAATTAATCAAGCAAATGAAACCAAATTTGGCATGTGGCGGTTTTAGGGTGCAATAAATGTTTCTGTGATGGTTAGGCTCTCCAACCCCTCCCCCCCTCTCTAAGGGGGGGCTACCATACAAATGAAACACAAATTTCTGCATAACTCGAGAATTAATCAAGCAAATGAAACCAAATTTGGCATGTGGCGGTTTTAGGGTGCAATAAATGTTTCTGTGATGGTTAGGCTCTCCAACCCCTCCCCCCCCTCTCTAAGGGGGGGCTACCATACAAATGAAACACAAATTTCTGCATAACTCGAGAATTAATCAAGCAAATGAAACCAAATTTGGCATGTGGCGGTTTTAGGGTGCAATAAATGTTTCTGTGATGGTTAGGCTCTCCAACCCCTCCCCCCCCTCTCTAAGGGGGGGCTACCATACAAATGAAACACAAATTTCTGCATTAATCGAGAATTAATTAAACCAAATTTGGCATCTAGAGGTTTTAGGGTGCAATAAATGTTTCTATAATGGTATGACACCTGTTCGACTACTTGAGCACCCCTATTATAATCAACACATCTGAGAACAACCTGCGCATCTCTATACAAATAAACTCTACACTCGCTTTGTATTTTTCTCTACACGAACACGAATAAAACCATATACAAGTTAACAATAGTATGATTCGGTCGCGTTATTTTTTACTCGTCCGAAAAATTCTATTTCCGAAAAATTAAAATACAGTCCACTTTAAATCGGAAGGAACATTGTGGTCCTTCGAACCGGATAAGGAAAAACCGGTGATGTGAAAATTAGTGGCTTTTAGAGCAAATAATTATTGAGCATTCGTCTGCTGTTGTAGGCGAGTGTAGTGACGCGTTAGCTGCATTTTGCACACGGCGGTCGCTTCGAAGAAAAACTGAATATCCGTTGCTGGATATGACGCTAAGCCGTCTCTGTGAAAACGAAAAAGATTCTCGAAAATTCCGACGATACGATATCGTAGCCATCGATAAAGCGCCGTTGCATTTTATTTCCTGGAAGGAAAGTGAACATTCTAGAATTTTCTATAAGAGTCACTCGGTGCGGCGTTTTGTTTTTCTGAAAATGGCTGGTTGCTTTAGTGGTGTGAGTGAGGAATAAGTTTACAACACCGCCGTCTAAAAAAAAAGATAATACACCGGGTGAATCGAACAGAAAAACAGGAAGTGGGTTATATCTATGGTATAACCGCAAGGGTGACGTAGGACTATCGTTGATTTAGAGATCATTTGTATGAAGTTGAATCTGAATTCATTCTGAATGAATGAATATTTGGAGAACTTCGAAAACGAGAGCGTTACGTTGGAGGCACAAGGTTTTATGCATCCAATATTGGATACGGAAATATCCTACTGATGGGGAAGAATAATCTTCAGAAGCTATCCTGTTGATTGCGATTGATTGAAAAACCACAAAACCAAATGTATTTGGTCACAGTGTTACATGGATAGAAAACATTCAATTAAACTCTTTCACATGAATATATTTTGAAAATTCCCAAAGGAACTGGCAGATTATTTTCCAGCAATGATTAGATCTTTCCGGAACTTTCTCGATGCTGAATGGCATCCTAACGGAAAGAGTTCTGCGCGTGTATGTGTCGATCCCTCGCCGTCCAGCTCGTCCAGCAACGATGTTGTCCAGTCGGTGTCCACACAAAGAATGATCGTTACTGCAGCGGAGCGGGGATTTTTAAGCTGACTGGCTGGCTCGAGAATTACGCATGTGTGATACTGCGACTAATGTTTCGTTCATTTTTTTTCTTTTTCCTTTCCAATCGTGCTTCATTCTATTTCGCTGCTGCTCTGGTTGCCCGTTTTGGTCGGTACGATTTGAGGAGCACAAAATGGACCAATCAAAAATGGGCACATAGGGCATTTGGACAATGCTTGATATTTAACAATTATTCAATTATTTATCTCAAGAAAAATGAAATGTTATTCGTTATGATAGATGCGTAGATATATTTCCTATCGATTGATGCAAAAACCTTCGCGATCTATTGAGAAATGCTCGAGTTATAAGCGTTCCAAATCTTGCATTTTTTCCTACTTGTTCAGTGCCTAGATTTCCATTTCACCCCCTATATCTTCCGGTTAGACGTAGTCCTACGTCAATAGAAGTGAATAAAATGGAAGAGCAAATGAAAGTGTTGGTTCATCAGAGAGGGGCAGTGAAAGGGAAGTTAACCCGAGTGAAAAGTGCATTGCGGCATAGTTTTGAAGAACCGAATCCAAATATTATGAACATCCATTTCTTACAACTTCATCAAAAGACGGTGGAGCATTGTTACCGCGAGTACAATGACTTTCAAAATAAAATTTACGAGCTACCCCTCTCTGATGAACGTCGTGCGGAGCAAATCGAAAAATACGTAGAATTTGAGTCGCTCTACAACGACATGGTGATACAACTGAGCATGTTGATGGGGCAAGCGACAAAAACTGCGGTTACAACGGAAGCTCCCTTACTAGCGTCCACTTCCGCGGACGTATACCAGAAACCTATCCAGCAATTTGTTGTTCCGGCCCAACCATATCTCCCACCGTTACAAGTGCCTTTGCCGACCTTCGACGGGTCGTATGAAAAGTGGTATTCATTCAAGTCTATGTTCACCACTGTCATGGACCGGTACCAGCAGGAAGACCCAGCATTGAAATTGTATCATCTGAGAAATTGCCTTGTTGGACAAGCGGCTGGTATCATCGACCAGGATCTAGTCAACAACAATGATTACGAAGCTGCGTGGATGGTATTGAAGCAGAGATTCGAGGACAAACGAATCATCATAGACAAGCATGTCGAGAAGCTATTCAATCTACCAAGGGTTGGACAAGAAAATGCTACTAACATGAGGAAAATGATCGATACGTGCACCAAGAAAGTTGAGGCTTTGAGAAATCTTGATCTACCGATTGCTGGGCTCGGGGAACAAATGCTGGTTAATCTCATCACGGAGAAAATGGACAAAAAACTACGTGTCGCCTGGGAGGCTCGACAAAAGAAAGATGTTTTGCCGACCTACGTTGCTACGCTGGAGTTTTTACAAGAACAGTGTCAAATATACGAGAAAATCGACACGAAACCAATGACGGAGAGTGTTAAACCAAAGGCGGTGGCCAAGAGCCACACGCTAGTTTCAACGAGTGAACTGAAAAATGAACATAAGTGTCAAGTGTGCAAGGCGCATCAAGAACTCTGGAAATGCGAAACATTTAGAAACAAAAGTGTCAGTGAGAAATATGATATACTGAAAAAGTGCGGATCCTGCTTCAATTGGCTAATGAAAGGCCATCGTACCAGTGCGTGTTCTTCGTCGCATTCCTGTCGTGAGTGTGGTAAAAGGCATCACACTTCGCTACACATTGATGATACTTCGAGAAAAATGTCCACCGCTACGAAGCCGGGAGAAGATACAACGACAGTGACTGTACAGCCCGATGGAAAACCGAACGTCAGCAATCAAGTGGGAACAACGACGCGTGTCAGCGATGTCAAGAAGCAGACTCTACTTTCGACTGCCGTGGTATGGGCCTATGGCTTGTGCAATATTCCGTATCCTTGCCGAGTTCTTTTGGACTCGGCATCACAGATGAACTTCGTCACGGAGAGATTCGCGAATTTTCTCTCGTTGAAACTGGAACCTGCTGACTACACAGTTAGTGGCTTGAACGGCAATAATACACGAATTCGCCGTATGCTGCGCACTACCATCAGATCCTGTCATGGAAACTACACTGTTGACATGGACTTGTTGGTGACGCCGAGGATCACTGGTGACTTGCCGGTGAAATCGTTTGATGTTTCGGACTGGCCTATCTCAACTAAGCAAGAATTGGCTGATCCGACATTCTATAAAAGAGGACGTGTCGATATGCTTATCGGCGCCGAATACTTCTGGAATCTGCTGGAGAATGACCGAATCGAACTCGGCCCGAATCTCCCAGCGCTGATGAACACCAAGTTTGGGTGGATTGCAGGAGGAGTGATCGCGATCGATGCACCTGTCGTTGCACGCACTCTCTGCCAGACCGCTGACGACGATGAATCACTCACCGAACTGCTGAAGAGCTTCTACAAGGTGGAAGCCTGTGACGAAACGCGTTTGTCCTCTGTGGCGGACGACGAAAGATGCCTTGATCATTTCAAGCGCACTCATCGACGAAATGAAGAAGGAAGATACGTTTTACAACTTCCTTTCAACGAACGCAATCACGAATTGGGCGGTTCACGACAGATGGCCCTGAAGCGTTTTCTGAACCTGGAGCGAAAGCTAGAAAAGCAGCCGGAACTTAAGGAGCAATACTCTCAATTTATTCGAGATTATGAGCAGCTCGGGCATATGAGAAATATACAGGAAGATTCCAACGAAGTATCAGATTCGGTGTATTATTTGCCACACCACTGCGTGCTGAGGCCCACCAGTACGACAACTAAACTAAGGGTCGTATATGATGGATCCGCTAGAACATCCACGGGCGTTTCGATAAATGATGTTTTGATGACGGGACCAACGATCCAGAAAGATCTAGTCTCCATTTTGCTACGATTCCGAGGATTTCAGTACGTCTTCACGCTGGATATTCCCAAGATGTTTCGACAAGTGAGTCTCCAGCCGTACCTACGGATCTTTTGGCGTGATAATAGAAACGATTCACTGGCTGTCTACGAGTTATTAACGATAACGTATGGCCTTGCGTCATCACCATTCCAAGCTACCATGGCACTGAAGCAAACAGCCATTGATCACGGGAACGAATTTCCAGAAGCTGCCAAGGTCATCGAGAAAGGAACGTACATGGACGACATCCTGACGGGAGCTGATTCTTTAGCAAAAACGTGCCAATTGCAACGAGATGTGACCAGCTTGTTAGCGAAAGGATGCTTTGGCGCTCACAAGTGGTGCGCAAACCACTCCGAGATTCTGCAAGACGTTCCTGAGTCGTTACGAGGGAACTCGTTCGAGGTTACGGATGACAACACGAAGAATACTGTGAAGACTTTGGGCGTGATGTGGAATTCAATTGAGGATTGGTTTTCTGTGTCTGTTTTGGACAACGACGACGTCTCGGATGACATGACCCGAAGAAGGCTGTTAAGCCAACTGGCTAGGATTTTCGACCCGCTGGGCCTTTTCGGTCCGGTGATTACGATTGCAAAGCTGATACTGCGGGAAGTTAGTATGTTACAGATTGAATGGGACGACCCAGTCCCCTACGATATTTGCTCCAAGTGGAGTTCGTAATGAAATGACGATGCTGAATGCGGTACATCTGCCAAGATGGATTTCCTCGAACGGGTTTTCAACCCTAGAACTCCACGGATTCTCGGATGCCTCTGACCTAGCATATGGGGCATGCTTATACTCACGTAGCGTTTCATCCGATGGTACCGTCCGAATGACGCTGATTTGTAGCAAATCACGAATATTGCCGAAGAAGAAAGCTAAGGATAAAGCTATTACCACACCCCGTGCTGAGCTGTTGGCGGCTGCGTTGTTGTCCAGACTTGTAGAGAAGTTTCTAGATGCTACGGAATTGGAATTCGTGACAATTAATCTATGGAGTGATTCTAAAATTGTGTTGGCATGGATCAAAAAAGGGCCTCAAGAACTGCATACTTATGTTTCGAATCGGGTAAGTGAAATTCAAAAATTAACCTCGAATTGCAGCTGGCGCTACATTCCTTCACACGAAAATCCCGCCGACTTGATATCTCGAGAAGAACAACCGAAAAAACTTATCAATGCGAATATTTGGTGGAACGGTCCACCTACGTTCAACCATGCTGTCGTCGAGACGATAGAGGAAGACGAATTCCCAAATGAAGAACTACCAGAAATGCGGACCGGTGTTGTACTGGCTTTATGTACACCAATTGAACGAATGCCGATTTTCGACAAGGTGAGCAGTTTTACGAAGGTGGTACGTTACATGATCTACTTGATGCGCTTCGTAATGTACATCAAGTCCAGGAAGAAGGAAGTGGTGAAGGGGCCACTTACTGCAGAAGAGAAAACGAAGTCGATACTTTTAGTAGTACGACTGGTTCAACGCGAATCGTTTCGACCAGAAATTGAGGCATTGATGAGCGGTGTTGAAACGAAACATAGACTCAACGGATTGAAGGCGTTCTTCGATCCTGAGGACGGCATTTTACGAGTTGGAGGACGTATCAAACGAGCCTTTATTCCGTATGACAGCCGTCATCAAATGCTGCTCCCTGCGAAACATCCGATCACCGAAGCACTTGTGCGGCATTTGCATTTGGATAACTTGCACATCGGGCAGAAGGGTTTGCTTGCTATAGTTAGGCAACGATACTGGCCGCTAAATGTGAAGACTACGATTCGTAAGGTGATTCGTAATTGTATTACGTGTTTCAAAGCGAATCCCTTCAAGACGACACAGATGATGGGTGATTTGCCAGCCTATCGTATCCGACCTGCTCCTGCTTTTTCGAATACCGGAGTCGATTATGCCGGACCATTCTGGGTTAAGTCGTCATCCACTGCGCGTAAACCGATTATCACGAAGGCTTATGTGAGCTTGTTCGTGTGTATGCAGACACGTGCGATACACCTTGAATTAGTTTCTGATCTTACGACAGATGCGTTTCTTGCAGCCCTGAGACGATTCACGAGTCGACGTGGATACCCAAAAACGATGCGCTCCGACAATGCGACCAATTTTGTCGGGGCCAAAACCGAACTACACGAACTGTGGCTGATGTTCCGTAATCAATATGCCACCGGAAAAATAATAAACTACTGCACCGATAAAGGAATCAATTGGTCATTTATACCACCACGAAGCCCTCACTTTGGAGGCATTTGGGAGGCCGGTGTAAAACAAGTAAGGTACCACCTGACACGGATTGTAGGAAACCGGAAGTTAACATACGAGGAACTATACACGACGCTGACGCAAATAGAAGCTGTGCTCAATTCGAGGCCCTTGGCATCCTGTTCGGATGACCCGAACGATTACACCGCCATAACACCAGCGCACTTTTTGATTGGGCATGAATTACAAACTGTAGCCGAACCGTCCTACTTGAATTTGAAGCAGAATATGTTGTCTAGATGGCAGTTAGTGCAAACCATGGTACAACATTTTTGGAGACGGTGGACAGCGGAATATTTGCCGGAGCTTCAGAGTCGAGTTAAATGGCTGAAAAAGAAGAAGATATCCGAGGGGGCCCTAGTATTGCTTGTAGATGAAAACACACCTCCTCTGCAGTGGGTATTAGGTCGAATCATAACAACTCATTCTGGAGATGACGACGTGACGCGCGTCGTTACAGTACGCTCTGCTAATGGAGCAGAGTTCAAGCGGGCAGTAACGGAGGTGTGCTTGCTGCCGCTGGATCAGGAGAATTGAAATCTACATTTCAACTCCGGGAGGATGTTCGACTACTTGAGCACCCCTATTATAATCAACACATCTGAGAACAACCTGCGCATCTCTATACAAATAAACTCTACACTCGCTTTGTATTTTTCTCTACACGAACACGAATAAAACCATATACAAGTTAACAATAGTATGATTCGGTCGCGTTATTTTTTACTCGTCCGAAAAATTCTATTTCCGAAAAATTAAAATACAGTCCACTTTAAATCGGAAGGAACAACACCCTTCCCTCCTCTGGAATGGTCCCATAAAGGGTCCCATAAAAATATTATACATATTTCAACCAAACATGACAATTCAAAATTTTCGGAAAACTTTGAAGGAAAAAGGCAAAATTCGGAAAATTTAATTCCCATATGTTCTACAATTACATAGTGACAACGGCTGTTAGTCCATTTGATGTTTGAGCTAGCGAAATTGATTTTTGTTCGAAACTGGAAATGGATTTAAATGTGATGAAACGCATTCCTATATCTTCTATCTATACAAAAAAAAAAGGATCGCCGGATGTGTTGATAAGAGCAGAACTCGAGGAAGGAATTTAACGATCTAGGGCTGTCTTTATTCTATCATATTCCATGTAACGGAGAAACATGTTATTTGCAAGTGTTTGAAAAATCTTGAATGAGTATTGTGTCTGAAAATGATCTGATATTATGATGATGAGTTTCGTTATAAATACTAGGAATTTTATAGTAAAAAGTAAATTCAACAGGGTCGATTAAAGATCAATCAATGAACAGTTCTGCGATTGGACCCATGAACTTGCTTATAGTAAGAAAACATGGATGTTTGAAGGCATTGATAACAAAACACAAATTTTGGGCTGGACGAAGTTTGCCGGGTCAGCTAGTTTGGTTCTCTTCTTCTTCTTCAATGGCACTAACGTTCCTAGAGGAACTTTGCCGTCTCAACGTAGTATTACTTGCGTCATTTTTATTAGTACTTAGTTGAGATTTCTATGCCAAATAACACGCCTTGAATGCATTCTGATTGGCAAGCTCTAGAATACGCGTGAACACAGTGCAAGTCGGAGGAAATTTCTTTGACGAAAAATTCCCCCGACCAGAACGGGAATCGAACCCGAACACCCGGCATGTTAGTTATGACGCTAACCACTCGGCCAAGGGAGCACAGCTAGTTTGGTTATAAAGCTTTAATTTCACTTTAAATTGATACACTTTTTCGGTCACAGTTGAACTAGTACAGACACAGATGAAACACAGTGGCTCAAACACAAATTATTTAGAGCATTTCGTGTATTATAATCACTTCTGAGAAGCTCGACAACAAGCATACGACTTTTATTCGACAGAGATCGCCGTTTCAAGGACGAACAACGCTAGAACTCCTTTATACAATCTTGCGACGCAGTCTCACAAACAAAATATATGTACAAATCTGTGCAGTTGTTATCGTTCCATGTCCACCTTTGCTCAAAGCGAGGAATGTAAACCAGCTGGGTGCAATGCTCAGAACCGAAAGCATTGTTCGGTTCCCCAGGAGACCAGTTGGAAAACGTTACCAGCCGTCCCGTTGGCATCCACGAGAAAGTACCCTCCTCAGCCAAATCGCTCCCTCCTATCCAGAAGGTACTGGACACGTCGTTGTACTTGTCTGTATCCTGAATATATCTGGCTATGGCGTCGTTCTCATCTCTGGATCGAATTGTGGCGAGTTGCATTCCGATCGATCTGCAAAACTCAAAGGCTTTGAACCAGTTACCCTGGGAGAGTGATAGCAAACGTTAACTACGTTCGTAATGACAACGATGTTTAACTTACCCTCAAACTAGGTATTTGATATTGTTTCAATGAAACTTGAAGCACATTTTGAGACAGCAATACGAATAACAGTACTATAGCTGATTTCTCCGAACTGCAGTACAACATTGTTATCGATCTGTTTTACGATGATTGAATCTGCCACCGCAACCGACACTGCTACAGAACATCACTCCACCACTAAGATGGGAAATACCTAACTAACTCTCCTTGGGATGTTCCAGTAAACCAGTTTGCGAACCAGGTCCGCTTGCTCCATAGTTCAATATCAGACTAACATAGTACAAACTCTCCGAAAAATGACGATGACGTTTTGATTTCACGCTATTAACCGACACAGAGCCCAAATCAAAATAATGAACGAAACAACCTGCTAATTTGTATAGAAGAACTGGTTTCTAAATGAAATTCGATAAGCCAGCATACACGACCACTAGAAACGGAAATATAACAATACATTCTAAATGTACAATTCTGTCGGGGGTACCTGATGTTATCACGTGAGAACCACTCATAGACGTTTTATCACATAACCAAACCGGACCAGTTTGGCGATTTTTCTCGTAGTAGTAACCTAGTGCTTCATAAAAGGTATCCTTATTTGTGTGATCTCTCAGACATAAAACGTTAAACTTTTTAACGAGCATATAATCCTATTTGGTTACTAATAGTTCGCTAGCTCTAGCAATAGGATCTGTTACCCGACGAAAACTTTCTCTCCTCCCAAACTGGTATTTAATTTCGATAGGATGATAATTTTTCTTTCAGGAATGAAATGTTTGTTTTAATGATGCCAAAGTTTTCTGCTTAGGTCAATCAAAATCCACACAAACGCTTTATCAGCATCATGAGCATTGATGGAGGACAACTATTTCATATATTAGGCTGTCAAAAAAGTCCTGCGGTATTTCCGCGAGGTGTCGTAAGCGCGTAGTTCTAGTTGTATTCATTGTATCGAGTCATACTGTAGCTTGTTGGAAAGGTATTTTTGCGCGCTATAATATAGTCCTTGACAGTGTTTTGTTTGGTTAAGTCGTTCGTGAGTTATAGTGTCGCAAATATGGAGCAAAATAAAGAGAAAATCCGACATATTTTACAGTACTACTATGACAAAGGCAAAAATGCATCTCAAGCTGCCAATAAAATTTGTGCAGTTTATGGACCCGATACAGTTTCCATTTCCACCGTACAACGATGGTTTCAACGTTTTCGTTCTGGTGTAGAGGTCGTCGAAGATGCGCCACGCTCCGGAAGGCCTGTCGTCGAAAATTGCGACAAAATCGCTGAATTAGCCGAGAAAGACCGGCATAGTAGCAGCCGTAGCATCGGCCAAGAGCTGGGGATAAGTCATCAAACCGTTATTAACCATTTGAAGAAGCTTGGATTCACAAAGAAGCTCGATGTATGGGTGCCACACACGTTGACGCAAAAAACATCTTTGACCGTATCGACGCATGTGAATCGCTGCTGAATCGCAACAAAATCGACCCGTTTCTGAAGCGGATGGTGACTGGCGATGAAAAGTGGGTCACTTAAGGTTGATTTAGACGATGCCAGTCAGCGCTCTAGTTGAGGTATCCAGTGAACAGAGAACAGACACTCTGTCCAAGTTACTTGTACCAGTATCGAACAAGTAATTGGCCTCTAACTTGAACAGAGTGTCTGTTCTCTATTCACTGGATACTTCAACTAGAGCGCTGACTGACATCGTCTAAATCAGCCTTTACGACAACGTGAAGCGCAAACGGTCGTGGTCGAAGCCCGCTGAAGCGGCTCAGACGGTGGCCAAGCCCTCATTAACGGCCAGGAAGGTTCTGCTGTGTGTTTGGTGGGATTGTCAAGGAATAATCTATTATGAGCTGCTTCCCTATGGCCAAACGCTCAATTCGGACCTGTACTGCAAACAACTGGACCGCTTGAAGGTAGCACTCATAAAGAAGAGGCCATCTTTGATAAACAGAGGCCGCATTGTCTACCATCAGGACAACGCCAGGCCACACACTTCTTTGGTGACGCGCCAGAAGCTCCGGGAGCTCGGAGGGGAGGTTCTTTTCCTTCCGCCGTATAGTCCGGACCTTGCACCAAGTGACTACCACCTGTTTTTGTCCATGGCGAACGAGCTAGGTAGTCAGAAATTAGCCACAAAAGAGGCCTGTGAAAATTGACTATCCGAGTTTTTTGCCAATAAGGAAGCGAGCTTCTATAACAGGGGTATTATGAAGTTGGCATCTCGTTGGGAACAAGTCATCGAACAAAACGGCGCATATTTGACTTAAAACAGATGATTGCAACTAATTTTATGAACAAATGAAAATTAAAAAAAAATACCGCAGGACTTTTTTGACAGCCTAATATATTGTGTGATGAATGTTTACATGCATCGAAAGCATGGAATAACAGAACCTTTACAAAGTTTTTAGTGAAATAACAGAGAATCAAAAAATCACAGTCTGTGTCATAATTGCTATCACTTTTTTGGCATTTATAATTTATACTTTTCGACAAATCATCACCAAATTTCTCATATCAAAAGAAAACTTAGTATCGAGATTTATTCAATTTCGTATAACTTTATTGAGCAATAAATTCTGTTTAAAGCAACTGCGTGCTGAAAATACATAACCTACCATAAACTAATAAAGAACAAAACCTAATAAAATGCAAAAATATGTAAACTTTTTCTACAGTATTACTTTGATAAGAGGACAAACATTGTGATGTAGGGAAAACCATTGGATTGAACCTCCTACAGAAACAAAATGTAGGTTTTGGCCATTGCTTTTGTTTGACGATTTTTTGTCATTTTCCGGAAAGCGGAAGAACGGAAAAAAATTGAAAATTTGTGTAACGCAAATAATAAAAATTACATCAGTGGCTTTCGTTAAAAAAATAAATTTTACAGCTCGGTCATTATTGGGTTAATTACTTTCAATAGGTTGAACAGTATTTTTGTTCTAAATTCTAAAACAGTTCAGTGAAAGTATGACCAGCGACCAAAAGCTCAGAAGTGGCTTTGCCGGTCAGCCAGCGGAATTTAAAACATTGATGGGTCTTTTCAAGCTCGGAGTTGTCAGCTACGTCTGAAAATCAAAAAAGAGAGCTGTATAAACCCATCAACGACCGAGCTATATTTTCTTTTCTATGCAATCCATTGGTGTAATATTGATCACTGGAATTGAAGAAACCCCAGTATACAAGCATTTTTGTTTTCCAATTTTCCATTTTCTGAGAGAAACTCGAGAGATCTTTCTAGATTACTTGCATTTTTAAATATATATTTTTTGAAATATTTTTGTACTTTTATAGATGTTGTTATTTGTTAGGTTATGCACATTTCGCACACAATTGCTTTAAACCGAATTTATTGCGCAATAAAGTATAACAAAATGAAATCAAATTGATGGTAATAAATATCAATACTAGTAAACTAAGCTACCATTTGATACCCAAACGTTACTATATGGTTGCTTTCCAAAGCCATGGAAAATTATCGAAGTTGCTGCTCGATTTTTCGAACTCTTGATACGATACGGGTTAAGAAGTTTTAAGGCCCAGATTATGCCGGGCAAAACAGAATTTGGCAGCAAAGAAGCTCTCGAGGAAACTGTACGAAAACTTGTTGACAGAATATGATTACGTGGTTATGGACGGCGAAAGGTACAGCCTGGCAGATTTCGAACAATTTCCTGGGCAGGAAATTCAAACATCAGTTGACCGGAAGAGTGCCCCGGAAGAATGTAAATTGATAAAATCGAGTTTCCCAAAAAGATCCTTGTCTGGCAAACAATCTGCAATAGTTGACTGAAAAGCGAAACTATCCATTACTTCTGGAGTCATGGAGCTTCAAATTGCCTACGGAGATTACTGCCTTTCCAGGAGAAGCATGAGGATTATTATTATTTATTCTGGCCGGACATGACAAGCTGCCACTACTCAAGTTCCACCAAACAGTGGTGCTGTTAAAATGGCGTTACAGTGGTTCCCAAGAAGACGAGCCCCGGCAATAACCCGGATGAGGATATATTCCATATCTTCGTTTAAAAAGTTAATTCAAAACTGTGTGGCACCATAAGCTATAATAATAACCTTGTATGCATATACTTGATGCACATACACACGCACAGCGAGATGAAGAATAGAAGGTGGGAAGATTCACGGGTTTTGGTTGTGTTGAACTTTGATTGTATTAGTAGCCAGGAAGATAGGAAGTTCACATACCAGACATACCAGTCAGTTACTCAAATGGTACAAAATTGAATGTGTCAACGAATAACGTTGAAAGAGGATATACAGAAGCTAATTACAGATTTCCAAATCATATTTTTCGCATTATGGAAAAAGCAGAACATATCACGAACTAAAATGTTTATTATTTTCTTTGATTTCAGGACTAGTATTTTTATGTGTTTGGACTCTAGAGTAACTTCATGGAAGTTTGACTTTTGTCAGAAATTGTAATTACTTTTTCCACAGTTAGGGTGCGGAAAACTTCAGTCGTCTGAAACGAAGACGCAAGCGAAAAACTTTTCGTTTCAATCTAAGTCACACGGAGTCAATTAAATTTATTTTTCAAGTTTATTTTATATGAAAAATAATTGCAACCTTTTCTCCCATGCACTGTCAAATGTTTATCCGTAAAAGGAACAAAAGATTGTGTGACTCTGACTTTGTTCGTTTACGTTTTTGGTCGACGTAACGAGAAGTAAAATTGAATTGAAATTAAGTTTAGAACACTTCAAAAATACTGTAATTTCAGTTTCTGTTAAAATGTCGGGCCCTTATAATTTTGAACGCTAGCATTGATTTAGGGAAAAAACTAGTTCGTTTATTTCATTTGCTTATTTTTACTTTATTTACAAAACTTTTCATATGTAATGGACTATTATAAGAAAAGTAACATACATAAACAAAATCTGTGACGTCACAGATTTCAAAAATATTCCCACCTTTCATTTTCCATCTCGCACGCACAGTACCCATATCCAGTCGCATTGAATGTGTCAACGAACATTATATATATATATATATATATATATATATATATATATATATATATATATAGATTTGAAGGCGCATTTTCTGTTGGAAGATGTATAAGAAGAAACTGGAAAATCTTTTACAATCTCCATTATTAAGAACAGTGATCAGACACCATTATTAAGTGAAACTCAAGTGTTTCATTGTAAGAGATTGCGTTTTTGATAATTTTGGTTTTTGTGAACCGCAATGTGGTTTTCTAACCAAATCGGTCAAGGCTTGCTTTAAACAAGCAGGTTGTAGTCCTTGCTTATGCGTTATCCTAAATCAGTGACGTAGTCGTCACCGGAAGGCGCTATTCTGTAGCTGTCAACATGTCAAACGTGTTTGATTTGGTTGTACGCATCATTATTATTTCATGATTTTTCTTAAGTCTTTAAACTAAAAAAATTTCAATGTTTTTTTTCATTGGTCTCAATGTTAATTTTGAGCGTGATCTTTTTGTTAGCTCGGCGATTTTTGAAATGTATTGTCCATTCAATGTTTTTTTTCATTGGTCTCAATGTTAATTTTGAGCGTGATCTTTTTGTTAGCTCGGCGATTTTTGAAATGTATTGTCTATTCTGAATTACTTTCAGAAGGTCAAACTTTCAATACGGCCAGATTTGTGGAAGGATAACACTTGTATTTTGGACTACGATAATGCACCAGTTCATCGATCGATTACTGAGAACGAATTTTTGACCAAAAATGGCACGAATTGAATAAGTACCGCACTCTCCAGATATAGCCCATGTAACTTTTTCCTCTTGCTGAATCTCAAATTACAGCTTCGTGGGACCCATTTTGACAACGTTGAAGGCATAAAAACGAATTCGCTGCATGAACTGAAATTCCATAATACAGCTTTAAAAAAGTGTTTCGATTACTGGATTGTTTTTTGGAAAAAAATGTATTGCTTCAAAAGCCTATCTTACCTATACTGAAGGCGATGATATAGATTTAGATGATATATGATGCATTGTTTAAAAAAAAAATAACAGAATGTAGAATTACGTCTTACAGTAATCAGAAAACAGATTTAGTTTTTATGAAATAGTTTTAACGTTAGTAACAATTTTTGGTACAAACGGATATTGATGATTTGTACACCAATAGAATCGGAATGTTTTTTTAGATTTGTTTGGTATGCTGTACATTACGACTCCCTAATCCATTAATGGCTTAGATTAACGGAAATCGAAAACTTTTCCGATTACTATACATTTTTATTTCTGTGCTCACCTTTTTATTGATTTACAATGACATCCTATAGATTGTATCTTTCTCACAACATTGTTTCGCTAATAAAACCGGCCCATAGTTGCCGACCATCGATCAAAACGTGATCAATTTGTGTTTCCGTTTGCTATGGTGATCTTCAGGTGTAACGATATTGAAGGAGGTGCTACGTATGGCCATATTCTACGAGCGGGCGAAGTCTATAAGTCTTAGGCCTGAAACTACCAATCAGCGGTCTGAACTCCTACTCTTGGCCAACCTGGCACCGCGGTGATGTGGGGATAGGAGTTACTGGACAAAAAGCTAAGTACAAGAAGTACCGATGGAACGCTTCGTTCATTCGTTCACCAACCAACTTTCAATAACAAACAACAAATGTATCAGCGAGGTACAATATTTAAATGCTAGTGCGAATCAAAGGTAAATAAAGCGTTTGTTTTACCAACAATCTTGAGAAAGGAAAGCTTGCAGTTATGCTACGTGCGCTTTCAACTTATTGGGTAGGGGAACTGTGAGTAATACGAACAGTGGGGGTAATATGGGCAGGTGATTGGTTTGTATAGTTACATTTTGAATTTCAGATTTCTGTTAATGAGAACACCTTCTACATGTTATTCTATGATATTTAAGTCACTTTATGGCAATGAATACTGATCAAAAGTGGAAAAGGGAAACAAAAACCGAAAATCAAATGAAGTGATTTCAGCTGCTTCGATATTAAGCATTTTGAGTGGTTTAATATCAAAATTCAATTCGCTAATGGTTATATTTCGGTTTGTGAGTTAACAGAGAAGCGATATTAGGTATATACGGAAAAGTAAATTCGATTTTAAGTGGAAAATTTAAATTATTGAAATAATTGTACTGGTGGGTAAAATGGACAGTTGCCAGTGGGAGTGAGATGGACTGTGAAAAGCCTCCTAAGGAATGCCCTGCGTCTATAAATGGAAATTAAATCGCCACATAGGGACTGTTTAGAAACTGACTGGAACCAAAAGCAAAATAGTTGAGGGTATCTCCGTTTATACTTCTGAAAAGCATGATATCACTTCTAGGTAGATCAATTCGATTTTTTCATCATTTAACGGACATTCGAATCGAAAAAAATATTGTACTCGGTCTGTTTTAATTTTAGTAAAAAACATTGAAAAACACTTTTTTGTAAAATATTTGATCAATTAGGTAGAAACACAGTATATTGAATTGTAAGAAACTGCATCAATGTTTTGGGAAACATGAGACTCTAAAGATACAGGGTTTTCCAACTTCAAATTCCGAAAGTAAATTGAAATAAAACACACTTAGAATTCGAATTTCGATGAAACTTTTATTTCAAATTAAAGTTTGGTTTATGCCATTATGTGTGAAATACAACATCATTCAAATGTCCACCTAGGGCTTCCTCGCACACCTTGATCCGGAACAGGTAATTTTCGGTGACTTTCGGCACATATGGGGCGGTATCTCGGTCATAACTTCACGAATGTTGTCTTTCAAATGTTCAAGAGTTTGCGGAGAGTTGGCATAGACACGGTCTTTCGCATAACCCCACAAAAAAAAGTCTAGCGGGTTCAAATCGCATGATCTGGACGGCCAATTGGCATCACCAAAACGCGAAATTATGCGTTCCTCAAATTTCGTTCGCAATATGGCCAAGTTCGGTCGTGTTGTGTGGCACGTGGCGCCGTCCTGCTGAAACCACATGTTATCCGTATCCATATCTTCAATTTGTGGCAAAAAAAATCGGTTAACATGCGGCCATAGCGCTCACCATTCACAGTTACCGTCTCGCCGTCCTCATATTCAAAGAAATACGGCCCGATGACTCCACCAGACCATAATGCGCACCAAACAGTGACTTTTGGCGGATGCAATGGCCTCTCAACAATCACGTGTGGATTTTCTGAGCCCCATATACGGAAATTTTGGGTGTTCACATAGCCACGGAGCTCGAAATGTGCCTCATCGCTGAAGAAAATTTGATGCGAAAATTCAGCATTTTGCTGCTGTTGTTCGTTCACCCAATCGACGTATGCCCGACGCATTCCATGGTCACCACGCTCTAATTTTTGTACCAGTTGGGCTTTATATGGATGTAGGTGCAAGTCCAAATGCAAAATTCGCCACAATGATGTGTTTGACAAGCCCAATTGCTGAGCACGCCGTGGAATCGAAACATTCGGGTCATCCTCCACACTGGCAGCAACAGCAGCAATATTTTCGGCCGAACGCACATTACGATGATGCACAGGTTTCACAATATCCGCTACGGATCCAGTTTGTTCGAATTTACGCACTACATCAGCGATTGTGTGCTCTGTAGGCCGTCCATGACGACCAAAATCCGTCCGCAATGCTCGAAAAACATTTGCCGGTTCTTTATCATTTTTATAGTATAATTTAACAAAATTAACACGTTGTGCGATGCTAAAACGAGCCATATTGTAAAATGGCAGACATTCAACTAACGATATGCCGCTTTGGTTGACATCTATGTCAAACGGTTGTCAGCGCAGTGCTGTATACTCTCGGAAGCCCGAAATGGAAAACCCTGTATAATTGAAGGTCTTCTTAACATGTCCGTTTTACCCCCACCTCCCCTACATATAAATAAGTCGCTCACAATTTCAAATCACACATGATTTCGGCAGCCATCATGATAACAGACGGCGGCGGCCTCGAGGGTGTCCAAAATGGCCCAATGGCTCAAAACAGTGAGTTTAGAATAACTTTTCTGAATTGCTCTTTTCAAAGCTAGAGATGCATGAGCCGCAAAAGTTGAAAGTCTCTATAATCATAACACTCACTCACTCGCTTAAATCATAATCTTGCTCCAGCCAGTGGGCACACAATAGACTTCTCTAATGCTACGCAAGCCCAACCCCTGTGTGTATCTCCTGGCAGCCAGTATGCATAAGAATAGCTGCCTCGAAGCTTTGTCCTGTCGCAACGTGTTTTGTTCTACCGTCTACCAAGCCACCACGTCACCCGGCCCGGTCATTTTACCATACCTTTGTGTGTTTACCTACCCGCACCGTAAATGAAGAGCAACTGTGAATCAGTCGCTTGAAATGCAGAGATCGAACACTGCCGCATGCGAATGAACACTGTGGGGAGAGAGGGGAAATATTGCAGATTGAGCTCCGCCCGATAGCAAATTAACGACTTCAAATTCATGGTGGAGCTCGATGATTTGATACTGTATGGTGAAGAGTGCTTGTGTATTTCGGCATCGCACGCATACATTGTTGTTATTTTTAATCGTTGCCAAATGTATGTCACATTTTAATGTTTTGTATATTAGAAATGTGAAATAATGGTGGTGTTGGAACAAACATCTAATTGCCTGTAACAGGGTAAATGTTAACTGGGAAATACCGCCACGATATCTGCCATAGCTATAACAACAGGAAGAGAAATATCGCTTGTGTTTTTGAACGTTTTGGAATTTTTAATGTAATGTTGGATTTCTCCGAAGATCAGAAGATTCTTCTCTTTGTCCATCAATGAACACGAAAAAGTATCTCATACTGAAGCCCAATGTATAGGCAACTCTCTCTAACTCGATATCCAGGGACCCATCGAGTTAGGGAGGTTTCGAGTTATGGAGAGAGGAATGCTTGTAAAATAAACCAAAGGTGCCATGAAATCCATCAAGTTAGGGAAAATATCGAGTTACAGAACATCGAGTTAGGGATAGTACACTGTATATTCTTTTCGGACAATTCATAGTTATTGAGAAGTTGATTGAATATATTATTATGTTTTGTTCAAACAGAGTGGACCAAGTGTCAGAGATTAAAAAATTGTAATTACTATACTTTTCATGATGTTTTTCAGATCCAACCATGGTCTTTCATTGACTGCAAGTACTATTTTTCATAATCACGCTATCCCGTTTGTCGTTGAAACATACTTAATAGAAAATCAAGAATTGTACTTGAAAATACACACTAATCGATTATTTTTGGTGAGTAAAATACTGTTTCTAGCCATGAAATCGGTTTGTTTTATTGTGTAAGCTTAGTGGAGGAATTCTTACTGAATAAATGATATGATTTTCCCATCAAAATGTTCAGTCATAGGTGAACAAATTTCTGAAAAATATGTTTTTGTTCATTCAGACCAATCAGGACCAAGTACATATAGCCATTCGTAAAACCTTATTGAGTGACTTAAAAAAGATTTTTTTTTGTAATAATACCATTATTCGACCAGTAATAAAGAGCTGTAGAAAAACAATTAGGGAAAATGATTGGAAGCTACTAAAACTACACCGCTTCAAACTTTGGGTTCAATTTACTTGAGATCATAATTATGTTATTTACTCCGGTCTGACTGATCATCGACCATATGTCCATATGCTCACATCCCAAAATAATTCAACGTTTCTGTCTGTTTTGATTTCACGGAATAATCTTCGGAAAAATCTTTTTCTATTAAAGATTTGTTAGACCGATTCATAATTTTTATTTTTCGACTGAACCGGTCAAATGCTATCGAACTGCATCTATATTTTAGGATATTTTTTTTTGGTTCCCAAAGATAAAATCGAAGTTCTTCTCAACATGTCCGCATTTCTCACATTTCCTCCTATAGTGTAATGGGAGATCCCAGAATAAAATTGTTCAATTGTTTTTTTTGAATTTATTAATCTGACCAAAAAAATATGATGTCATCTCAAACAATAATACATTGACTCCATATAGGGGGAATATAGGGGGAAGTCGGGAAAAACGGACACCTATGAATGATTGATAAATTACATTTTTATTCTAAATTTCAATGATGTACAAACTTGCAATACAGTGTTCGACGCTTACTGTGTACACCTAGTTCTGTAAAAATCTATATTTAATAAAAATGTCAGGCAAAATCTGTTGGTAAGCGGAAAACCCGAAGAAGCGATGGTAAATTGGATGAAGGGATGGAAAATTACATCATAATAAGCGTTGTCAGTTCATCCGATATTTGCGCTATCGAAATTGATCTTTGTTCGTAGGTGGAAATGGATTTTCAGGCGAAATAACGCATTTCCATATCTTATACCTATATAAATAAAAATGGAAAGCCAATGTGTTGGTAAGGGCAACCCAAGGAAGGAATGGTTCAAAATATATTTCGTAGTATTCGTCTATATTTCGTTGTATTCGTCTCTTCCCGTAATCAATATAGCGGAGAGAAAAATCGGAAAATTCTTAAAACTGAATTCCCATATGTTCTACAATTAGCTAAGCGTTGTTAGTCCATTTGATGTTGGCGCTAACGAAATTGATTTTTGTTCGAAAGTGGAAAAGGATTTTCAGACGGAATAATGCATTCCTATATCTTCTATCTATATAAACAAAAAAGGAAGGCCAAATGTGCTGGTGTGCCCTAAACCCGAGGAAGGAATGGTCCGATTTGAGCTGTCTTTATTTTGTAATAATCTCTGTATCAAACATGTATTCCATGCAACGGAGAAACATGTTATTTCCAAGTGCTTGAAGAATCTTAAATGAGAATTGTGTCTAAAGATAATTTTGTATTATGAGGACGAATTTATAGTAAAAGGAAATTGTAAAGGGTCAAAGGGTAATTAATCAATGAAGAGTTCAGTGATTGAACTCAATAACGTTCATTTTGTAAGAAAACGTGGATGTTTGAAAGTATTCAAATCAAAAAATCAGCAAATCAAGTCGGGTCAGTTAGTTGTAATTGAAAACAAAAAAAGTAATCTACAAAGAGTACATTGATGTAAATTTTCGTCTGCAGAAGGTTTAAGGTTTTCATTGTTCTCGAGTATTTTTTAAGGTATTTTTCGTTGCGTGAGTGTTTCACCATCACTTCTCTTCCTGTTTATCGATTCAGCGGTGAAGTTTTCTCTTTTTTACTCCAGATATATTGATGAAAAAAATATTAATCAGGACGGGAAAGACAGAACTTCAACGACAATAGACAAACATTTCGTTTCGTAAACAGTTTGATTATCTCCTCTTTCTTTTTTCAACGGATGCTCACTAACTACGTTTCCAAGTGCAACCAGTTATCATGGACGATTCAGCAGAGCGATTTTTAAAACGTAATCCGAATGTGTCATTCCCAATGCCGGAAGCTATTTTAGACATGAAAACATGAGAAAAATAACAACCCTTTCTAGGTGATTTTAGTCTAGCTAAAATCAACGTTCACTTAAAGTGTCCGTCTTTACCACCCTTCCCCTAAATGATTATGTTTCATGACTCAAATCTTCGTTAACCGCTGCAGACAGCTCCTACTGTATTGATAATAGCAAGAGATAAGTCGACTAACGGACAGCGCCATTCACAATGCGCATTTCGGAGGTATTCTTCACACAATATTTGATTTTGCTCATCTTGGTTATCCCGTTTGTTCAAAATGGGCCTCAAATTCCGGCTAAAAAGTACCACATCCCTAGCATACGTGTAAGTATGAGAATCAACCGTTTGAAACCGACATCTTCAACGCGTGATTTTGATTTTGACAGGCCAATTGGTTTAAAGCTTATGAATTCTGCAACTCGATCGGGATGCAGCTGGTGACGATCCGTTCTCGGGAGGAAAATGATGCTGTAGGGAGTTTCATCGAAGGAACCGATAAGTTTAATCCCATCGCTTCCTTTCTTTGGATTGGCGGAAGTGATCTGGCCGAGGAAGGTGTATTCTCGTGGATGGCCACCGCACAGCTACTGACCTTCACTAATTTTTATTCCGGGGAGCCAAGCAATGCGAACGGAGGAGAAGATTGCCTGCATCTTGTGTACCTCCCTTCGATGGAATTGCGATGGAAGTGGAACGATAATAATTGCAAAAACAATTCTCTACATTTTGTCTGCGAGAATACATCGTTGGATTGTGTGACATTTTTTTAAACGATATGTGTGCAACTTTGATTTGCTTGTTATTGCTTTGTAGAGCTTGAAAATGATACGAAATATGTAGAAATAAATACATCGCATAGAAGCCTAATTGTTGTGAAGTTTTACGTTCAATATATTGACGTAGGACTACGTCTTTAATTTCTATACTGGGGTGTAAGTTTCGATAACAAAAGCGTTACGCCGGAGAACGAGGTTTTGAGCGTTAATAGCTCCTAAACAACTGAACGAAATGGTATGATAAACACTTCATTCGAAAGATAAAATGTCTACGCGTTATATGCTTGTTACTTTTTGATCCAAAAACTTGTTTCAATAGCCCTAAAACTGCTTTCAAAACAGGCTATTGAAATCACACCAATCGGTATATAAGTGAGTGCCGCTCGGAAATCCACTCAGTTACGATTGCACAACGATTGAAGTACGATCGCTGGAATGGATGGATGTTTCCCTAAAGCAGACTTCTAAAACATGGAGCCTGCGGAAATCGGTATTGCAAAATAGATTCAAGCTGAGGGTACTTTTGTACTCGTTTGCAAATTGGAATGTTTCCCTAACACAGGCTTCAAAATCTTGAAGCCTGGGAAAATTGCAAAATAGATGCAAGCTGTGGGTACTTTTGTACTCGCTTGCGTTTCTGCAAATCGGAATGTTTACCTAACACAGACTGCAAAACCATGGAGGGGAAATTGGCATAGCAAATTAGATGCAAGCAGTGGGCACATTTGTACTCGTTTGCGTTTCTGCAAATTTGAATGTTTTCCTAACACAGCAGCGGGTACATTTGTACTTGCTTGCGTTTCTGCAAATCGGAATGTTTCCCTATCACAGATTTCTGAAACATGGAGTCTGGGGAAATTGGCATTGCAAAATAGATGCAAACTACGGGCACATTTGTACTCGCTTGCATTTTTGCAAACCGGAATTTGTTTTCCCAATTCAGAACCAAGAAGTTGGGAAAATCGGCATTGCAGATACATTCAAGTTGGCAATTTTTTTATACCCCAATGCATTTTTACGCTACGGAATTTGTTTTGCTAACACGGTCTACAAAAACGGGTACGCTTTGGCTCGATTATGGCATTTGAATTGACTTAAATTGGGATTTGTTTGCAATTGAATTCGTAAATAGTTTCAATCATTCACTGGTTTAATCAATAATTTAATCAATACACACAAAAGATAGCTATGCGCAGCGATGATATCGTGCTTAAAGAGGAAAATCCGAGGTGAGTTTAATTCTAATTGAAGAAATACAATTGATTACTAAATCAACGGAAGTCCTACGCCAAACTTGCGGTTATATCATAGGTACAACCCATCCATAGTTTTTGTAAAAGAAGACCAACGTGAATTCATTTCAATTGGGCAACTCAACTAAAAAACTAAAAGAAAATGGGTGTGATATATCTATGGTATAACCGCAAGGTTGACGTGGAACTACCGTTGACTTAGTAATCATTTGTTTGTATTGATTAAATTATTGATTGAATGAAACAATTTTCTAATTCAATTAAATCCAACATATTTGCTTTGTTAGTACAGTATTTGAACAAATGCCATGGAAGATCAATACATGTATTGTAAAAGATTATGTTCTTCTATGTATTTAGTTTAAATTTGATGACCGTTCTTTCACGTTTGGTATGATGCCTAGGATTATCAAAAAATGTGAACGGAAGAATTGTCAAACGATCATTGTATTTTACCTTTCCTTCTGAAATTATTGCATCTCTCATGTGTACATACTTCTCGAACCGCGAATTTGCATGATTTGATGAACTTCAGGCACTCAGCTGTACGTATTTTTAATCGCGTTTTTCTCGAAACCATGTTCTTTTCAACTGGTGGTATTGATATCTCAGGATCTACTCGAACGATATGGCTGAAATTTTTCGTTGGCATGTAAAAATGAATTATCTGAAGCGTTTATTTTATTTATTTTGGCTTAACGTCTTTACAACATGGCCTGATTCACAATTTTTCTTGTGTATCGTTCGTTGCTTGGTGTTTTAGTGGTGCGGCTTGCAAGATCTGCAACCAACCCCACTATCTCGCAGGAGGACCATCGTGATACTGCTGCTTTACGTTCCGAGTACCACCAGGACTGGGCGAAGACGCTTATAGCGGCGTCATATAGGAGCTTGTAGACCTTCTCCTTGGTTCGTTGGCTGGGAGAAAGCAGGAATCCACAATCCAGTAATTACACGCTCCAATTATCGCGTTCACAACACTCCGTTTTCTTTCTAACTCCAAATCTGATACGTAGAACTTTTGCACTTAATTTCACGTACGGAATCACAAAATCCAGATTCCGTAAATTACCGAAAAAACTTCCTTTCTCGTATAAAAAATATTGCTTTTAATTTATTTTACGACTGTGGTACAAAGTTTCAACAGTTCTATATTTGTCCAAGATCGGTTGGCTACTAGCTTGGCCGGCAATTTTATTGGTGTATATTAGTAGCAATGTTTCATTTCAGTCTGTTCCTGCATGCCTTTCTAAGTGTTTCCTTTTCGTTTGTGTTATCTATGTTATGACTATTATTTGTGGTAGTGTAGTGACAAGAGATACTCAATTTTGTGTACCGTTGTATGTAGAACAGTTATAAATTTTACTTATCTAATTCTAGATTTAAGTTTTAATTCAATGCATGTAAGTGTTGCGTATTACACGCATGGAAGTGTTGTGTTGTGCATATTCTTGTGTTTAATTTATACTAAACGGCTACAGAGCTGTTTCCGGGTTTTTACGGCTTTTCTTGGGGGACTGGCAATGCCCAATGCTCATCCCAGCACACCCTAGACAGTTCCCCTTTACCAGTGCAAGCCAGAAAAACGATCTATGACGCTAGAATTTCTGACCCGAACGGGAATCGAACCCGAAACCCACATCTTGGCAAGCGCAACGCTTACTACTAGGCCATGGGGGCCACTTATCTAAAGAGTTACATAGCCGTTTTTCGATATCTCATTTTTTTAGATTTTTTATGGGCTTCTGAACAGCGATTTTCATAAAATAACTCATTTTTAACAAAAATGGTCGTCATTTTGGCAATTTTTCGAGTTTTCAAAAAACCCCTATGTAATGCCTTAGGTATTGCCCTAAAGTTTCAAAATATTCATTGGAATTTGTTCTGCTACACCCCGATGCTTCAGAACCGATACCACCAACAAGGTGCCGATTTTGAGACAGAATCTACACATCTAGCTGTCAACAGCGTAATAACCATTCTTCGAACACTCAAAAAATGGAGAATACATCTTCAAATATACCTTAAACCATGGCGCCTAGAAGTATATCCTAAGGTGGGCCAATTTGCTATAACCATTCCTCAGCCGTCTTGGAAGCCTACTGTGTTTTGTTCGTAAACAAAACACAATACGCTTGTGTCCAAGCTCGCTCGTGATCAGTCTGTCTTTTTCACGCTTCAAGAAAATAATTTCCCTTCTGCTTTCTTCCGTACTGTTTTCATATATCGCTCCCCTAACCAACTTAGTGACGAAACGGCCTCACCTTAGGATATACTTCTAGGCGCCTTGCCTTAAACAATAACCAAAATACACAAACACTTCACTCTGTTCCCAACATCTGAAAAAAAAAAATCATTACTGTTCGACCTTCCACACAGGGGTCCCCCCTTAACACGTTGAGCCCCGCGTCGGTTTCTAGCGGCCGATATTGAGCAATTTGGTAGGAATGCGTTGACTGACTGGAACTGTCAGTTACAAAACAAAAAAATTTAAAAAAATTGTTTTGTTTACGGATGTGTTACAAAATGCGATTACTTTCTAGACGACTTATTGAATATTTTCTATTTATATAAAGTGACCAGATGGTCAGAGGTCTAACGCGGGACACAAAACACAAAACGTTACGTATTTACGTTATGTGAACGTAAACCATAGTTTAGCGAGTCTAAACTGATCAGTATTATTTCTTTCTGAGTATCGGCACTCAGTTGTGATTTTTCGGTGGTTTAAATTTTGTTCACGCCCGAAAATCACTCGCACAATCAGAGCATTTACGCCTGACAAGCACGACTCAAATTCTACAATTTTCATCAAATTACCGAAGGGAATGCTCGAGAATTCCAATTCATTTTTCATCGGTTTTAGTGTTAATTCGCTGTTGATTCGCAGCAGTAGCACTGTCAAGCAACTTGATGATTTTTCCATACTGCAAGCGCCAACCCACAGCGAAGGAGTTGGACAACCTGAGGCACTTTGTGTCCGCCAGATATAGCCGATCTGGTATTTACAATATCATCTCTTCGCCGCTCATTAAGCCGGGAGATCGAAGCAACCGGTGAAACGGTGGAGAAGAATCTGGCCAAAATGGACATTTTTATGCGGAAGCATCAGACGAGACCGGCCGTATCTGAGCAGCAGGCAATCACCCGGAAGGAGTAGCTTGAGGTGCTGGTGAAAAACTTCTTTCCGGCAAAAGAAGTGAAAAACTTCTTTTCGTACTCATAATGAAAGACCAAGTCGCTTTTCTTTCGAGTCATATGATGAACGGGGAAATATATAGTACGAAGTGCTTGCCGGACTTGGGAAGGTGATGTGGTTTTTGTGCCGAACCTGGGATCAACCCATTATGCCAAAAGTTCACTGGAGGATGGATCGGCTGGAGATAAACATTGTCGCGAAGACCACCAACCTTCCCAACATTCCCCAGTTGCGCCCGACAGAAGTTTTTGGGCGAATGGCCAAAATAGAGAGACAGACGACCACCAAAGCCACGAAGAGGTAAAATAACACGCCGATATACATCTTTTCATCGGCCATGGTTCAGGTACCGGCTAACTTCCGTAAGACCATTCATTTACGATATTTCAACAAACAACTCTGCCTCTTCCTGTCGAGTATACACTAGTTTTTTCGGCTTATTTAAAACGTTAAGCCCTGACCGAGCAAGGGGACCAAAGATGAACTTTTCGTCTGACTCACGTTAGTCCCTGCGGATCAATAGGGGACTCTTATAAAAATCATTTTCCAATTTTGTAGCTGTCGCTTCCAGTTGACACTCTCTAAACAAAAGCCTAATGTCGGTGCGATGAAACCAGCCCAACGTATTAATCTTTGGATGCATTAGAAGCGCTCTTGAACAGTCTGCCAGATAAAAGTTTTTTTTGGTTCATCCATTTAAGAAAATCAACATAATCAAATTGTGATATTGAAATATATTGATATCGCGGGACATTTTCGTTACTTTCGCCAAATGCGGGATGTTTCGCGAGACGGAATCTTACGCGGGACATTTTGTTGAAATGTGAGACTGTCCCGCGTAACGACGTCTGGTCAGTTCATATTTATACAATGAGTATCTTTGGCAGCTGGCACCGACACTGATATTGTGCAAACGCTCTTGGTGCGAGCTGAATGGATAGCGTGTTAAGAAATGTTCGAGTTATAAGTATTCGAAATCTTTAATTTTTTTCTGCATGTTCTGTGTTTAGGTTTTCATTTTACCTGCCATATATTCCGGTTAGACGTAGTCCGACATCAAAACCAAAACTCATGAGCTATCTTCCCTTGGAATACGTAAACGATGTGTATTGAACGACACAAATCTTCGTTAACCTAAGCACACAGCTTCTACTGTAGTGATAATAGTAGAAGACAAGACGACTAAATCACTGACAATGAACAGGGTGCGAGCATAATGCGTATTTCGAAAGTCTCGAAAGATGACCACTTTGAGAACCCCTGGTATGAGTTTTGTAACTCGATCGGAATGCAGCTGGTGACGATCCGTTCTCGGGAGGAAACGATGCTTTGGCGAAGTTCATCGAAGGAACCGATAAGTTCAATGAGCACGCAACATTCTTGTGGATTGGCGCAACTGATCTGGCCGAAGAGGGTGTATTTTTCGTGGATGGCCACCGCACAGCTGTTGACTTTCGTGAATTTTTCCCCCGGTGAACCAAATAATGCAAACGAAGGAGAAGATTGTCTGCACTTCGTGTACATCCCATCGAAGGAACTGCGATGGACGTGGATGGATAATAATTGCAAGAACGTTACTATACATTTTGTTTGTGAGAGTAGATCGTTGGATTGTGTGACATATCTCAAATAATACGGGATCGCACTGGTAGCATATTTTCTTTTTATTCAGAGCATTATGCCATGATGGCAAGTTTACTGGTTTTGTGAAATAGTCATAACAATATTATATATGTGCGACATCACTGTTGTTTACTCGTAACAATATCTCTCGATAGAAATTGATTACCCGTGATGTTTGCGTGTACCAGCATTTCATTCATTGTCTAGTGCATTCCTGTTGGATTGTAAAGTGATCCAGAGATGAAAGTGTCGATCGTTTTGCTCATACAATTGCTCGCTGTTATTCTATCGGCCTTGGGTAAATATATTCAATAAAACGATACATTTGAATTACTGTTAAATAAGTTTACTTTAATGTGTAGCTCAAAACGGTGGATAGATAATATGTTTTCCATTAGATATCTTCATGGAGCGATGTAACATTTGCGTTTGTTCAAAGAATGGAACGACAAAACAGTGCACAACGTTGTTGTGTTATGGGTCCAATGTCGAAGTAGCGATACTAAGATAACCGTAATAATAGATGTTAAAATAATTAAACGAGTTCGAATAAATACAATTACAATGTTCAACGAATTATGTATACGTATGAATTTATTGAAATGAATTACGTCAGCCAGCCATATACTTCCATGGTTAGTCATGCTGGATCGAGGTATCAGCGAAAATTCTCTGTCATTCTCATTATTCTTCGTTCACGTGTATAACTTACATAACAAAAAATGAGGTTCCAATAATGAGTTGACATTGAATTTTGCGTTCAAATTCAATGAAAGAATCTGGAAAATGTTATGATAAGTATCTTAAGATTCCACTCCAAAGAGAACAGTTTGTTGGTTATGAACGTCTCAAAAGTGGTTGACAGTTCTTCGAGGAAGACAAATGCAGTGACTCGCGGTCGACATCGATGAGGAAACTACTTCTTCGCTTCCTCACACTTCATCTGTTACAAGCGTTCGAAGATTTTTCATAGTCATCCGTGTGTGGCTCTGTACAAAAATGAGTTGCCGAAAACAACTCCTTCTAAAGGTAAGTTTAGAGTTCCCGTGAACGTGAACGCGGACAAACACTTTTTTGTTAATAATTCATCAGTTCATATATAAAACGCGAGGAAAACATCTTGAAACAATAGGAAGGGTCATTTTCTAGTTGAAAAACATGTTTAAACACAATTTATATCGATAAAAGTGGATTAGTTCAATATTCCACAACGATTCTGAATTTCCACCGTGGAATCGAGATGTTGGTGAACTCACCATAGTTCACCGACTTCGGTGAACGTGAACGTGAAAACAGTGGTGAATATAGACGTCAAAATATTTCCCCGTTCATGTTCACGTTCGAATGTCCCAAGGCGTTCTGAAAATTATTTCACTGCGAACTGTAAAAGGATATGTTTAGCAATTTTCAAGTTTTGAATGAAAATTTTGATATGGATGCAATTTCATTCAATCGGATCTCTGCGCGGGTTAAAAAACTTCGTTGCTTCGGGTTGATTCGTGAACAACTGTATAATTTATCCGAATAACTTTATTGAACATCGATGTTTATTTACTCCACGTTTACTGCCGAACTTTTAATATGAACGTGAACGTGAACAAAATCATTCTATTTATCTCGATTTTTTGAGTTGTTTGTTCGCAATGTAGCTCACCGTGAAATGATCGTCCACCATCTGTTCAAGTTCACGTTCACGGGAACTCTAAACCAGGCTTAAGGTATGAACACTAATGACGTTGACAAATGGACAACCAAGCCATGCTCTAAATGGGTTGTCATAGCCGTAACTTGCTTGACATTCTAGTTAATGAGTGAATTATTAGGGATTGTTCCTGTGGAATCCATTACGATAGAGCAAAAGAGCATCGCCCCCGAAGCACACATGAAGGACTTACCTCGTAGACGGACCAATATCGAATGCTTGGTGTTTCGGCCAATGCCGAGGTAGCTGAGACGATGACAGATGAAAGGGCCGCTCATTTTGTGCGTCATCCGTTGGTAGCGTTGTATAGGATGTGTTGCAAAATGCATGATTCGGTACTAGCCCAAGCCAGTGCGATTTTTTGACGTAGAACTACGTCTTTCATTAAGGGGGTATTCTAGTGTAGAGATACGAATTTCGGACGTTTTTTCGAACTCCGTAAAAATAAAACAAAGAATATTTTTACTATCCATTATATCATTATTCGTTTATCTATCTTTCAACAATAAAACAAAAATAGGACGGAAAAAAAATATTCACAATTAGAATAGTTACATGCTGGTGAAGTGAGGGTGTTCAAAAAAAAGTTGTGCCATGGCGTACACGATTCCAGTCCTTCTGGTTATCTGAAACAAAAAAATCGAACAGATTCTGAATCAGTAAAGATGTTGCTATGGCATGAACCTCGGACAAGTCAAAAACATGGGTTTTAACAAAATGGCGGCCGTTTGAAAACAAAAATGCTGTTTAAAACGTTTTTTTTTTTGCGTTTACCGATTTTTTAAAAATAGTAAAATTAAAAAGTTATAATTTTTTATTGGTTCATGCGATAGAGAGATGTATGCAGATTATTTTCATATAAATTTGACATAAATCGGTTCAGTAGAACTTGAGATATCGTGTACGCCAGTTAGAAAAAAACTAGTTCCGAGAGAAACGCGTTCGAAGTTCATTGTGATGGCCGTAACAGGTTAGATACCACATCACTAAGATGGCTCTAACTAGGTAAATAATAGGATTTCCGATAAGTCCTTTCTAGAGTATATTCTTGAATGCCTAAACTACAGAAATATGGTAAAAAAAAAATTTCGATTTTTTCAGATTTCTAGACTAGAATACCCCCTTAAGGGTGTCAAATCAGAAAACAGGTCACGTTTTTACGAAATAAAGTTAACGTTAATAATTATTTTTGCCGTGAACGGATTCTGGCGATTTACATACCAAAAGAATAGGAAATTCCCTAAGATTCGTTTTATATGCTATACATCAAATCCCATAGTCTGTCTATGGATTAAATTGATGAAAATTGGAAGCATTCCCATTTCCTCATACATTTGTTCTATCCATCTGTGTGCTTTCCCGAACAGAGCTGTGAATAACGAGCAACTTATCGTTGAGCAACGAAGGGGAAATCGTAAGATGTAAAGTCTCCGTGAACAAAGGAAAAGAAGAAGAACCAAGGGGAATATTTGCCTAGAGTATAAACAGTGGATCTTGCTGTGGCAAACTTGATTCTTCGTGAGGACACCGACTGCACAACACCGTTTGCTGGACGAGCTGGACGGCGAGGAATCGAATGGTTTTCTGAAGGCAATGGGGTGAAGGAGTAATATGAGGAAAGAGTAGAGTTTTCCAAGGGCCTTTTGGAAGGCTAGAGACTGAAGAAGATTAAAGTCTATTTAATTTAACAAGGAAAGGAAGGAAAGGCAAACTTCGTTTGTCCTTCCTTGTTTTGTGCCATCACATGTCTTCGCTTCGGACTGAGCTGTGGACGCGATCAACTTACTCACTTGCTGATGTCTCTGGTATTGCAATCATTGCATCAAACTGACGCCATTGCATTAATGTTTTGAGCTACACAATTGTGTGGAGAATCATCAAGCTAGGCTATCGTCAGCTCACCCAGAAAATAAATGTTCTGGAATTTTGTAACTGATTTGGTCTCGCATGACGGTAGGAAAACTCTCTCCCCAAAGGCTGACAGCTAAGCTAATCTGGACTGGCAATAAGAAAAGGCTTCTGTTGAGAAGAGCGCAAAACAGAGATAAGTGTGTGTATATCTAGTTGCTTCAAGCCAAAAATAGTGCATCTTCGCTACGCCGAAACCCCATTTGTAATGATAAATATAAACAAGGAGAGGAGACAGCGAGAGGGAATTATTTACGCTAGGGTATTAGTGATGAATCTCTGCTGAGGCAAATATTCAGCCTTGCATTAAATTGACGCTATAGTGAAGCAGGTGTTAACCAAAAAAGTTATTCAATAAGTTATAATAAGTCATTAATGTATTTGGGTTCGCGTGCAGATAGAGTTTATTTCGCTTATTTAGTCACCAAGAAAGTAAATGTCGTTCTTGAATTTTGTATGTGATTTGGTTTCGCTTGCCGGTAGCAAAACTTTCTCCACTAAGGATGACAGCTGCGTTTGTCTCGAGCATGTATTGTTCTGCGAGCACAAGAATGAATCATCAAACAGTTATCGTCGAATGATTCTACAATTAAAAAAAATTCAGAGCGCCCAAACTGGTAGAATGGTTATTTCAAAATTTTCGTAGCATTGTAAAATAATATCCGCAATTGAATTAAACTACAGCGTAGTTCTACGTCAACAATGCGGTCGTGTCTTGAACACAACCTCCTATATATTTTTTTACTCTTTACTTCACTTGTTTGTTTTCAAGAGGCTTTGAACTCGTTCATCACCTCTAATTTTTTTTGACTCGATTATATACAGCGAAAGGAAATCGGAGACTGTATATAATTGAGTCCGCCCTGTACAAGGTTTAAAAAAACCAAAGAAAGTTGTGCCAGCGGCCGGCTGATTTGGCGTGGAATCGCTCCTACTCCTGACCCTACGATTGATAATATACAGGGTCTTTCAGATTAAACACTCGCGCAACAAATTTTAATAACTTCTACAAAAGTGAAGCGATTTTTATTTTAGAAAAAACGAAAATTAAGCTTATTTTAGGACATTTTCGATGTGACCACCATTTTTGTTTTTTTTTCTTTCTTTATTAAAGAGATTTTCAACCAAAGGCTGGTTCATCAACCACCACCTTTTTTTCAGTAACGCGTTTTGAACGGTGAACAAAATTCTTCATGCACAACTCTAACATTACCACTTTTTTTTATCTTCGTTTGTTTTTACATCGGCATATTTCCGCCACTTTAGGGCTAATCACCGACATCAGGGAGGCGACTCCACCTGTTCCTACCCATCAGACTCAACAACTCATGAGCCGGGCCAACTTCTTTTACTTCCCTTCCGAAGGAAGACGTAACCAGAGATTTTTCGCCTCAGAAAATCCCAACGACGCCAGCTGGGATGACATTACCACTTTGATGCTGTTGAAAATTCAAGTTATTGCTTCTTTAAGTTCTTGCAAATGTTGTGGCTTATTACATAGCAACGGTCCTTCACATACCCCCAGAGAAAGTAATCGACGACGAGAAATGTTGAAATTCTTACCATAAGAGAACAAAGTTTCATTAAGGCTTCGATTGCTCGAGTAATACGATTTCACTAAAAACACACGTTCTTGTAAATTGTACATCTTGACACTAAAAACCATCCGATCAGACTGAACGAGTAGCCGAATATTATCGTTCTGAAGTGGCGAATGCAGTATAACTATCGACGGAACGAAAAAAAAATTTTATAAGGAGCTATTCGATTTTTTTGCGTGAGATTTAACCTGAAAGACCCTGTACAATCTACAACAAAAAACTTATTGCTGGTTCTAAAGTCACCCCCACTGACAGTACCCGTAATGCGGGCGCTACACGATTCGTCCAACGTTTCACTCGAATGTTGGACTCAAACATTTGGCTCGATGAATCGACAAATGTTGTGACGAATGTGCTGCTACACGGTGAAGTGAATGTTCGATTCAATGCAATCGGTCCAAACAATCGGCGAGTATTTGGATCGAATGTTTTTTGTTTTTATTTACCATCACAAACATTAGGAAACTGGATGACGATGCGAGTATTTAAATTGCTGCCGTAGCAATTGTACTGATATCGGGCTGTAAATTAAAAATGCTTGAAATCAACATTATTAAACTGCAATATTTTGCCGAATATTTTGAATTTTATGAATCAATTTCATAGTTCCTTCATCTAAAACTTGTAAGCAAACCAATCTGTCAAAGATATATTCGGACGAATTGTGTAGCGGTGTATCGAATGTCATCGTGTGCCGAATCAACGAATGACAAAAATCCTTTGACTCGTGCCACTCGCGTTGGAAGGTAATCCACAACGAACGGATTACCTTCCAACGCGAGTATTCGACACTCGACAATGGAGGTTCGTAGCTCGTCAGTCGACTACACGATGCGTCGAATCATCGAGCGTCCAGCATTCGAGGGTGTTCGTAACATCGTGTAGCGCAGGCTTAAGTGATTAGAAAACACATTGCACGCAAGTTGTCGCTCACTCCGTTCGTTTTCACGCCTCGCTTCACCCACTTCTGCTTCTGTTGCGACGGTCCATAATGTGCTTTTATGTTGATGTGTGTTCATTCTGCCTCCATCGGAGTGAAGCATACGAAAGCTGCGCGCCAAAGTTTGCACGAACAGCGCGAGCTTTCGGTTGCACTTCGCATAGTGTTTGTATTTGCGGTTGTCCCACACATCGCCGCCACTTCTGTTTGTATTGGATCCGTCTCCGGCCTCACCGTTCAGCTTGGGTAGGAATTATCGAAGCTCCAGTCTCGCCTCCAGTGGTTGGGATTCAGTCGCGAAAGTCATCTCGGCGAGTTTACACGTGTTTCCGTCCGCTACTATCGAATCCGTTTTCCAAACTTGTTCGTGAGGCTTCTGAGCAGTTTGGCGCGGGGTGGCGGTTTTAATTTTGCATAATCTTCCACGCGAAGCGTCATCTGTGCGTTACGGATGTGGTTAATTTATTTTCTGTTTGCCGAAAACAGCTGTGCAGTTTAGTGGTCCCAATCCCGGTGGATACTTTCACGAATAGAATTGTAACGGAGGAGAAGACAAGTTCGGTGCGTGAGCGGGTTTCGGTTTGTTCTTGGCAGATAACCGTAGACATTTGGAACGAGCTATCGTTAACGTGTCGTCTGCTGTCTGGAAAGCACCGCTCAAACGACAGACTTTCATTCGCTGATACCTGTGGAGAAATTTGTCAAACGATGCAAAACCAAAATACGAAACAAGTGATCAAAACAAAACCGAGAATATTCGTATGAATCACACTTGAATGGATAGCGATCGAAGTGTAGTGTTAACTGAACACAATCCCAGTGTTTAGTCTAGTGGCTTAACATTTTGTCGATTTCAGTCGGGTTGGCGATTTGTGGCATTCCTGCGTTTGGATCGTCGATGCTTTGATTGAGTTTTGATACTGAGTGATTGGCGATAGTGACGTTAGTGTCGCGCTGCAGAATTCGGTGGATACATCAGTATCGCGAAGAGAGTGCAAACATCAGCACCTAAGGCGGAATATGATGGGAAGCACAAGCGAGAAGAGTGAAATAGTGTAAAATTTGTGCTTCACAAAACAAACATTCGAAGCGAAACTCGTTTCCTCCCCTTCTTCACATCGAGTGGTTTGCGAACGCCTCGGAAAAGGGTGTATAATAGTGGAGCGGCAGTGGCAGTCCGGGGAGGTTCAATTCTGTGCTTTCGCAAGCGAATAGATCGAAAAAGGAGTAAGTGAAATGTAATGAAATCTAATATTAAAGGTAATATAATGAGAGGGAAGGTGAAATAAAAACGTACGATGGCAAATGTTTGCTGTTTGGTAGTGCAAGTGGTGTTCGGTGGTTACGATTACATAAAGTAGTGCGCATACACGTTTTTGAAGGTGGTCTGACGTTCGTTACTTGATTCGACTTAAAACGTGCTGAAGGTCGACACACGGATTCATCTCACTGTACGTAATGTATGGCAAAAAGCACTTCTTACGGTAATGTAAACATCATTCCATTGGGCCGCGTGAAATAATGCAATGAAACGTATTCGAGTAGCGACTTATCGCCACTCTGACTCTTCCGGGGTTGTAATTGGGAAGAGCTTCCCCCACACCACTTCACTTCTGCACCGGTAAAGTTATTGAAAGTCTGGCATACGCTTAGAATAAGAACCCTCAAGAGGGTTCGTTTTATAGGAAACTAGCTAATCCGGCGTCCCGCCCATTTACTTGATTAATTCTCGAGTAATGCAGAAATTTGTGTTTTATTTGTATGGCAGCCACCCCTAAGAGAGGGGGGAGGGGTATCTAACCACCATAGAAACATTCATTGCACCCTAAAGTTTCCATATGCCTAATTTGGTTTAATTTGCTTGATTAATTCTCGGGTAATGCAAAAATTTGTGTTTCATTTGTACGGCAGCCCCCTCTAAGAGAGGGGGAAGGAGTATCTTAACACCATAGAAACATTTATTGCATCCTAAAACCTCCACATGCCAAATTTGGTTTCATTTGCTTATTTAATTCTCGAGTAATGCAGAAATTTGTGTTTCATTTGTATGGCAGCCCCCCCTTTGAGTGGGGGAAGGACTGTCTAACCATCATAGAAACATTTATTGCACCCTAAAACTTTCACATGCCAACTTTGGTTTCGTTTGCTTGGTTAATTTCCGAGTAATGCAGAAATTTGTGTTTCATTTGTATGGCAGCCCCCCTTAGAGAGGGGGAGGGGTCTCAAAATATCACGAAAACCTTCCCCGGCCCCAAAAACCCCTACATACCAATTTTCATGTCGATCGGTTCAGTAGTTTCCGAGTCTATAAGAATCAGACAGACAGACAGACATCACTCCATTTTTATATATATAGATTATAAGTTGGCGCTATTAAAATTAAGTACAAAAAATTTTCATCGTGTGAATTCATTTTCGTTTTATCATCGCACTGAAAAAAAATTATTTCAAAGATATAAGAGTATGTTAGAAAGAAACTGCCCTCCTGCATTTCTAGGTACGAAAATTATTAATACAGGGAAACTTCGATATAACGTACCCATGATATAAAGTAGGGGAGGAGGGGGTAAAACGGACATGTTAAGAAGAACTTCAATTATATCTTTGGAAACTCATTTTTACCAAAACTTTGATGTAGTTTCTTGCAATTCAATATACTGATTTTCTATCTAATTGACCAAATATCTTACAAAAAAGGGATTTTCAATGTTTTTTACTGAAATTAAAACAGACCGAAGTATACAACATTTTTTAGGATGCGGGTAATATGCAGGTATGGGCAAAATCGCATCGAAATTCGTTCAACAACACTCATTCACAGATAAAACTCACCCTTCTATTCTCCGTTTATGCCTCACTTTATTTGAGACAGAAAACATTCACCTATCCTCTTCGCAAAGTTCATTCTCGATTAGAACGGAGAAATACTGTCTCGATTCCGCTCTTCTATTCTCAGAAATTTTTGCATTCCCTCATTTGCCTCTCGGAATGATGGTGAATCAAATTGGAAACTTTTGCTTGAGCCAGCGAATGTTTCTGTAAAATCATTGAGGCTCGATCGCGGCAGTAAAAAATAGTTGAAATCGAGTTGTTTCCTGTGCACTATTGCAATGACATTTTTTTGTTTCTAGTATGAAACGATCTAAGCCAACGCAAAAGACCATATTAACGCAAGTTATTGATGAGCGGGAAGGTGGATTTCATGTGCACTTGAATGCTGACAAGGAAAAAGTACAAGGGAAAATAAAATCATACATACACGCAGATTCAATCTATTTTGACTCACTTGTTATTTTGTTTCGTGCGATCCTTCTAAAGGAATATATATTTTTTTACATTCATTTTTCACAAAAAAAAATCCGAATTCGTTCAGGAGGTAATAGAGGATCATATATGAAGCAAAAAATCCTATTATGCATATGTACGAATCTCAAAAAATGGCAGAGTTATTGAACTTTCTCTGTGTTTCTTACTCTGATTGGCCTCAACTGGCTCAAATTCAAAAATTACGCTATGTAGGACAATTCTGTTGCTTCCGTTTGAAAGATGAGAAAATTTAATACATGATACAGTTGTGCAACTTCCAAATTAGTGATTTTAAGTAAAATTTTCGTAGTGAAATACTCAAAAGTTAGTGGTTTTTGAGGTGTTATTCTTAGTTTCATTCAAAAAATACATAACAAACTTGAATGTTTCAATTTGTTCTTGGACATCCAACTCCTATCGCTGCAATATCATTCTAAACAATTCCTGGCGAATCTTCAACTAGAATCTACTAAAATCACGATTTTTACTCCAATGTACTCATAATAGCCAATCCACTTTGAAATATTTCCTTTTCGCTTAAAATAAGTCATATTTGAAATATAAAATTATTTTTTTTAACTGTATATAATCGGTCCGAAATTGTATATAATCGAATCATATAGAATCGAGTCTGACCGGATTTGAGATTGCATATTACATCCTAAAATTAAAAAAAAAATTAATATAGAATGACAAAATACATTGGAAGGATTGTGGAAAGCTGTTCAAACATTGTCTAAGCCAGCAACATACATTGCTATGTGGAGGAGAAGGAGTGGGGCAGGTAATAAAAACGGCCCTAAATGTAAAAACTTTGTTCACGGATGATCTGCTATTTCGACGACAATACTGAAAAAAAGCTGTATGAGCTGGTATGAAACATAACACTTGTAATCAACACTTTTTTTATTAACACGAATAAAATGGTGCAGGCAGTGTTTTTTGACGTAGAACTACGTCTTTCATTAAGGGTGCCAAACCAGAAAACAGGTCACGTTTTCATGAAATAAAGTTAACGTTAATAACTATTTTTGCTGCGAACGGATTTTAACGATTTGCATTCCAATCGAATCGGAAATTTTCTAAGATTTGTTTGATATGCTATACATTACTATCCCATAGTCTGTATATGCTTTAAATTGATGAAAATTTGAAGCAATCTCATTTCCCTATACTTTTGTTCTGTCAATTTGTGTGCTTTCCCGAACAGAGCTGTCAATAACGAGCAACTTATCGACGAGCAACGAAGGAGAAATCGTGAGATTTAAAGTCTCCGTGAACGAAGGGAAAGAAGAAGAACGAAGGGGAATATTTGCCTAGAGTATAAACAGTGGATCTCGCTGAGGCAAACGTTCATTCTTCATTGGGACACCGACCGGACAACACCGTTGCTGGGCGAGCTGGACGGCGATAGATCGTGTGCCTTCCTCAAAGCACTTGGGGTGGAGGAGTAATATTAGGAGTATAGTTTTCCAAGGACCTTTTTGAAGGCTAGAGACGAATGAACCAAAGAAGTTTAAAGTCTCTTTAATTCAACAAGGAAAGAAAGGAAAGGCAAACGTTCAGTATCGTTCTATATACGAAGCAATGAACATCGCTTGTTCCTCCTTGTTTTGCGCCATCACATGTCTTCGTTTCGGAGTAAGCTGTGAACGCGATCAAATTACTTACACGCTGATGTCTCTAGCATTGCAATCATAACATCAAACTGACGCCGTGCCATTGAGGTTCTGAACTACACAATTGTGTGGGGAATCATCAAACTAGGTTAGCATCGGCTCACCACGAAAATAATTGTTCAGGAATTTTGGGCGTCATTTGGTTTTGCATGACAGTAGCAAAACTATCTCCATCAATTATTACAGCTAAGCTAATCGACACCGGAAATATTAATAGAAAGGGCTTCTGTTAAGAAGAGTGCAAAGCGGAGGTAAGTGTGTGTGTAAAATAATATCCGAAGTTATTAACAAGTGACTTCAACAAATTAACAGCGTAGTTCTACGTCAACAAAGTGGTCGTGTCTTGAACACAACCTCGTATAACTTTTTTTTTGTCTGATGGTAATGCGACAGATGCAATGTCAACTAGGATCTTCATCAATATTCAGGGGGAAGTCGGGAAAGATGGACACATAACAGTTCGGCTGAAAATTGCATAAGGTTGACGTCTAGATGGCGCCTCTTGCAGAAAGCTACTCGAATATCTATCTACAAAATCTACGTTGTCATTTGTCATTTTTTTAATGCATTGTATGCATTAAAAAAATGAGAAAAATTTTAAGCCCTTCTAGGTGATTTTAGTCTAGCCTTTTAGTTCGATAATTTTTAAAACCTATTTGGAAATCTTCAAAACTTATTGAGTACATAAACCTGAATTTTCAGTTATTGTCCTTCTTTCCCGTCTTAAGTTTTGTTTTGAAAGATGCCGGACACATTCATTTTGCAAAATTGCTGCGTCAAAGACAAATTTTATTAGAAAAGGCGACCTAGACTGGGACATATCCACCACAATCAATTTGTTGTGAGATAGCTATATAACAGTTCGGCTAAAAAGCTTATAAGGTAACACAGTAGAACTGTGTTTTTTTTTTTGCAAAATTCAATTTTTTTATTCAACATAATTGCCTTCGAGGGCTATACAGCGATTATAGCGATCTTGCAATTTTTCGATGCAATTTTTTAGTACATAGTAGTACTTTCGGTTTTTCCTCAAAATAGGCCTCAGTTTCGGTAATCACTTCATCATCGGTCTTATATTTCTTGCCAGCGAGCATTCTCTTCAGGTCTGTGAACAGGAAATAGTCGCTGGGGGCCCATTTCATGCAATTACACACGAAATTCGGATTTTTCCATTTTTTTTACAATACCAAAAGTTGCAAAAATGATGCTGTAACTCACGAACAAATCGACCGATTGCTGTCAAAATTTGACACGTATCCGTTGAAAGATGGTGTTCTGTGATAGTCAAGTAAATTTTTGTAAGATGTGCCATCTAGACTGTTATGTCAACGTTTACGATTTTATTCTAGTCCCATCAATACCAACGAGGGAATGGATGTGATAAATGCTAACTGCTACTTGTCTAGTTATTTTTAATCTTTTAGTACACTACAGGGTAACTTCGACATAACGTACATTTCACTTTCAAAATTGTACGTTATATCGAAGCATAATAAAGAACTCAGAAACGCAGCTTATATTACTTCATTAAGCTGCTGTTTAGGTAAGGTTGATGAACCAATTTGACTAGACGACGAAGCCAGCCTTTCTCATGATGTTTCCCTTCGTACTGTAAATTAAAGCTTGATACATTTAGAATCCTGATTCACAAAATCAGTTCTATTTCGGGATTGATTAAAGGTTTAAATCATGTTTTAGTATTAAAATACTGATAATTTATTGTTCTTTCAGAAAAAAAAATATTCAAAAAATTATTCCATTTTCAACATGTGTACTAGGGTGCCAATGAAAATAGTCATCTCGAATTTAAAAAGTTACCCCATAAAAAATGTTCACCGCCTCGAAAAAACACCCTATGCCAAATATCAGCTCATAACGTACATCAACTTAAGGGAGAGTGGCGCAAAGCGGTCAAAGTTTTTTGAAAATCGAAAAATCACCCAGGAAATCGGGGTTTTCGAAAAAAAAATTTTGATGCGTAATGTCTTAAAATGACGTGAAAAGTTAAGATCTAGTGTCATCCCGAAAAAAAAAATTTGTCAAAAATCGGCACTCTGGGACTTATTTTTTGTTCGGAATACGAAGTATGGTTTTGGCTGCCAATGCCAATAAAAATAGTTATCTCGATTTTTCATTCGGAACTTGCTACGAAATGTTGATCTGCACAATAATATACCCTATGCAAAATTTAAGTTCACTCGGACTTCATTTACTCGTGTCACAAACGTTAAAATTTGAGTTTTTTGAAAAATGAAAAATAACGGAAAATCGATTTTTTTTTTAAAAAAAGTTGAAGCCAAATGTTTTAAAATTGCATTACTCGTCGAGATTTACAGTCATCTCGAATTTTTTTTTGTCAAAAAAAAAGGCGTTTTTTGCCTGAAAAATCGATTTTTGACAAAAAATTCTTTTGAGATAACTGTAAATCTCGACGAGTAATGCAATTTTAAGACATTTGGCAAAAATTTTTTTTTGAAAATCTCGATCTCTCGGTAATTTTTAGGTTTTTAAAAAAACTCAAATTTAAACGTCTGCGGCACCAGTAAATGAAGTCCGAATGAGTTAATATTAGGCTGTCAAAAAAGTCCTGCGGTATTTCCGCGAGGTGTCATTGTAAGCGCGTAGTTCTGGTTGTATTCATTGTATCGAGTCATACTATAGCTTGTTGGCAAGGTATTTTTGCGCGCTATCATATAGTCCTTGACAGTGTTTTGTTAGGTTAAGTCGTTCGTGAGTTATAGTGTCGCAAATATGGAGCAAAATAAAGAGAAAATCCGACATATTTTACAGTACTACTATGACAAAGGCAAAAATGCATCTCAAGCTGCCAATAAAATTTGTGCAGTTTATGGACCCGATACAGTTTCCATTTCCACCGCACAACGTTGGTTTCCACGTTTTCGTTCTGGTGTAGAGGTCGTCGAAGATGCGCCACGCTCCGGAAGGCCTGTCGTCGAAAATTGCGACAAAATCGCTGAATTAGCCAAGAGCTGGGGATAAGTCATCAAATCGTTATTAACCATTTGAAGAACCTTGGATTCACAAAGAAGCTCGATGTATGGGTGCCACACACGTTGACGCAAAAAAACATCTTTGACCGTATCGACGCATGTGAATCGCTGCTGAATCGCAACAAAATCGACCCGTTTGGTGACTGGCGACGCGGATGGTGACTGGCGATGAAAAGTGGGTCACTTACGACAACGTGAAGCGCAAACGGTCGTGGTCGAAGCCCGCTGAAGCGGCTCAGACGGTGGCCAAGCCCTCATTAACGGCCAGGAAGGTTCTGCTGTGTGTTTGGTGGGATTGTCAAGGAATAATCTATTATGAGCTGCTTCCCTATGGCCAAACGCTCAATTCGGACCTGTACTGCCAACAACTGGACCGCTTGAAGGTAGCACTCATGAAGAAGAGGCAATCTTTGATAAACAGAGGCCGCATTGTCTTCCATCAGGACAACGCCAGGCCACACACTTCTTTGGTGACGCGCCAGAAGCTCCGGGAGCTCGGATGGGAGGTTCTTTTGCATCCGCCGTATAGTCCGGACCTTGAACCAAGTGACTTCCACCTGTTTTTGTCCATGGCGAACGAGCTAGGTAGTCAGAAATTAGCCACAAAAGAGGCCTGTGAAAATTGGCTATCCGAGTTTTTTGCCAATAAGGAAGCGAGCTTCTATAACAGGGGTATTATGAAGTTGGCATCTCGTTGGGAACAAGTCATCGAACAAAACGGCGCATATTTGATGATTGTAACTAATTTTTTGAACAAATGAATATTAAAAAAAAATACCGCAGGACTTTTTTGACAGCCTAAATTTTGCATAGGGTATATTATCGCACAAATCAACGTTTCCTAGCAAGTTCCGAATGAAAAATCGAGATAACTATTTTTTGACGTAGGACTACGTCTAACCGGAAGATATAGGGGGTGAAATGGAAATCTAGGCACTGAACAAGTAGGAAAAAATGCAAGATTTGAAACGCTTATAACTCGAGCATTTCTCAATAGATCGCAAAGGTTTTTGCATCAATTGATAGGAAATATATCTACGCATCTATCATAACGAATAACATTTCATTTTTCTTGAGATAAATAATTGAATAATTGTGAAATATCAAGCATTGTCAAAATGTACTATGTGCCCATTTTGGATTGGTCCATTTTGTGCTCCTCAAATCGTACCGACCAAAACGGGCAACCAGAGCAGCAGCGAAGTAGAATGAAACACGTTTGGAAAGGAAAAAGAAAAAAAAAATGAACGAAACATTGGTCGCAGTCTCACACATGAGTAATTCTCGAGCCAGCCAGTCAGCTTAAAAATCCTCGCTCCGCTGCCGTAACGATCATTCTCATTCAAACCGTACACCACATCGGTTCGCATCACAACACATCAACAAACCAACCCAAGCAGCCATGTCTTGACATGGTAAAGGAGGAAAAGTGAAGGGAAAGGCAAAATCCCGCTCGAACCGTGTTGATCTGGAGTTCCCCGCAAGGGTAGCTAGGCCGAGCGCGTTAGTACCAGTGCACCAGTCCACCTAGTCGGCGTTATATAGTTTCGGCCGCCGAAGTGATCGAGTTAGCTGGCAAAGCTGCTCGCGACGATAAGAAAACCAGCATTCGGCACAGCACACATTCGGTTCGGTGGACATCAAGACAACAGGCAGTTGCAGCGAGTGGCGAGTGGCAAACGCAATCGCAAAACGGCATCAGGTAGCAGAAGAAAAAAGTTTGTTCTTTATACAAACTGCTTTGGTGGCAAATCCAGAACAAGGCGGCATCGAGGGCGTTCGAAATGGTTTTTTTCAAAACCACGAATACTAAGTTTTCTAAATTGGAACCATTCCATAAAACAAGGCGCTTTTCAGGGCCATTAAACCTTCCAAAAAAGAGTTTAGGAAATACAGTTCAATGCTTTCTAAAACAATATCCAAAATAATAATAAAACACAAATTGATTTTTTCATAATTTGTTTGCCAGGATATGATGAGTATGTGAATTTGGCAGTTGTGCTGAGCTTATTGATTTTCACCAATTCTTAAATTGCTTCTAGATTGAAAGTACAGTAATTTACACTTATCTCGACATTTAGCTAATTGGACGGACCTGTAATGCGACATATTTAGTTGGACATTTTTGTAAACATAGAGTTCGGGGTCCAAATTATGACCCCACATTGAAAGTCGACACTGTACCACTGTCATCGCAAATGTTCAATTACAGGTTAAAATTACCTCCAATCCGATACTGAGTGGTGGTAATGCGACGTGCCATTGAATGTAATTTACTGTAAAATATGTCACAAGCTGGAAGAAATTTTCCAACTGTGAAAGCTGTGGCGAGTGGCAAATGCAATCGCTAAACAGAAAGGTTTAGCCGAACAAGATGGGGATATCGAGTGATAACAAAACAATAAACTCTTTAGATTGAAGATAATTTTGTGATCCTGAAAAGGACCCTTTTTAGCCTGCATGTGAATTGTTAAATATATATTTAACAAAAGCTGTCCCCTTTGTATAGTCCTACGTCACTCCGGTTATGTCCCCGACATTACCCACCCGTCTTTTTATTGGCATCCTAAACCATACTTTTTGTTCCGTATTCCGAAAAAAAACCAAAGCCTCAGAGTGCTGATTTATGACAAAAAAAATTTTTTTTCGAGATGGTACTAGATCTCGAAGTTTCACGCCATTTTAAGACATTTGCACAATTTTTTTTTTCTCGAAAACCCCGATTTCCTTCACTCCCTCCTTGGGTGATTTGTCGATTTTAAAAAAACTTAAACTTTGACCGCCTTGCGCCACTCTCCCTTAAGTTCGATTGAGCTGATATTTGGCATAGGGTGTTTTTTCGACTATAAATTTTGTATAGGGTAACTCTCTGAAATTTTAGTGTCGATTTTTTTTCCATACATTCATTGGTACCCTAATGTGTAGATCGAGGGTACGTTGTATTGAAGTTCCCCTGTATCTGTATAATTATTAGGTTTAATCACAATGAAACCGTTTAGCTTTTTTTCCCTTTTTTATTCACAATCAGCTCAAATAATTTACACAACATGCTTTCAAGCAAGCTGCGTAATTTTGAAATTTGTACCTTGTTGTTCAGAGTGATTTTTTTTGTGTTTTAAATTTTTCGCGGATGACCAGAACAGTAAAATCTTATACACAAAGATGGGTTTAGCTATTGCCCACTCGATATGCATTATTCCAATTGAACTTTTCTGCTCCGCTAGAAAATCAAAACAAAAAAGTGGTTCCAACGTCTCGAAACGTACTGTATATGCAACAATTAGTTTTGATGACACTTTGAAAAAATTGCATAATTGTAATTGAACTTAAGGAGCCATAGTAAAACATCAGTTCAATAACCCTTGAAAAGATATATCCGGATTCCTTTCTAAAACTTGTCAGCAGCCCGTTTCCTTCCTTACTTACCTTGGCAACGCTTGGCTCGGAACAGCTACTGCAAACAGTCCGACAGTAACAGAGACATCAACACTGACGTAATAGCCCCAAAAACAAGATATTCGCGATTATGGAATAAATTATTGGTCAAGGTCGACGAGAACAAAGCGTGATTGCTGAGTAATGCAAATAGTTGACTTAAAGTGCTGCTCACCAGTTCCCCAACCACCATCCATCATCGCTCGTAGTTCCAATAATAAAAACATACTACGACAACGCAGCGTCCATTGTTCAGCAGCACTGGAACTTCTCGTTCCATCTGCATAAATCTTGGCTAAAGATGAACGTGACATGAATCTCCGGCATGCTCTTTGTCCCCCCGCTATCTATATGCTTTGACACGTTCCCACAGATATATGGGTGCATTCTTCCCTCGCTTGATACCAACTTTTTTTCTGTCCCCACATTACCAAACACAATTATTCTACATAAATAAATATATTCTGGCAGTTCTCAGCGTAACAGTGGGGCTCATTAGCGACGAAAAAGAAACCATCATGTTCAAACATAATTTCGTAGCGCTATCGGGAGACTCGAAGTAAGAGAAAATCAAATTATGGACCCTCCCCACACTCCCACTCCGGATTCTCGCTGGTGCACGACGACGTTCAGAAACACACCAGCAATGAAATCTCTTCGTTATTTTTTTGCCCACAATCTGCGTGATAAGCATCTTTCGATTGAACGCCTCGGCTGCCTGGCTACTGCTTGTGGGTAGTTGGGAAGCCAACTACCACCACCCTCCTTAAGGGTATTTTTAGTCGTTCTTTCAACATCGAATTGGGTTCGTTGGATAAATATGAACAGTGGAGGATAATTTACCAATATTTGCGATAAGCGAATAATTGATTTGATTGACTTGCGTTGGCTGAAAAACATTCGAAATTATATTACCACATTCATTATTCAATGCCACCGTTGTGGCCAATGTAAACAACTATTAGCCGAACGATATGATGATTTCAGCAAGATCCGCCAATCGTGTTAGACTCCGCACAATAATAACAACATTACGCCAAGAACTATCCGGTTTTTTTCGACGTCAAGAGTGGTACCATTATGGGTCAACATCTCATTCTGTGTGACAGCCACCACTATCGTGGCCCACGCTAGTCAAACACGTCAACGGCTCCACAGCAGCTTAGCGAAACGAAGAATAATGTTCGTTGCTCAATTATCCAATCTAGAGAAGTAGCCAAACCGCCGCCATCGCACTCCGTTCCATATAAACCCGGTGGACATCGTCTCGCACAGAGAGGCTGTCAAGTGAGCATACATTTTCTGAAGGTCACCGAATAATACGACGTTCTCGAGATGAGTGCGTCGACAGTATTACAAGTCGGCGTACAGATGTTCAATCCGAAGCCAAGATCCGAGCAGAGAAATAAGATCGATAATTAAGAATGCTTTCAGCGCTCAATTATATCAACGATCAGCGATCAACAATAATAGCACAAACGGAAAGCTACTTTACCGCGATATCATCAGAAATCTTGAACTCATCGTCATTGACCCGAAGGCATGAACAAGATCAGGCTAGAAATCTGTGTTAATTATGACGTAACGAAGAAAAACAAGCTCAACCTTCGGTGGATCACACAACACCGGATGGGAATGACTTTGCGGATTGATACACTTTATTTGTTCGTATCATTCATCCATTACGGATGAGACATGGATTAGTGAGGAAGTTGTTAGTCTGAGTAAGCGTTTTGTCGCGTGTTCCTTCCTCTGATATTTTTTCAATCAATTCGAAAACCACACTCATGACAAACCGGTTGGGATTCACGGTCCGGTCACAACACGTGTATAGCGGAGTGAAATAACAGGATTTGGTTGTTTTTGGAAATATATCCAAAAAAAATGAGACAATGAGAAGGCCAAAAATGGTAGAACACGATCATCGTGCTTCGAAACAACTATCAACTATCGAAACAACTGGTTGACTATCAGGTTTTTAAGCTTGTGTTTTTTATGCGAATGGATCTATATTTAACAAATGCTACTTATTTTTAGAACAATGCGTTTTTTTATGTTTTCGGTTATTCATTAGTTGTTGACAGGGCTCTGCATAGTCATAGACAACTGGGGATAGTCAGCTGACTATCTGACTGACTATATTTGGCTTCTTCACGCAGTTTCTCCGCCAAAACGACTAAACGCGTTTAGTCGCTATCTCCCTCTACCGACTCGACTAGATCATTTGATTCTTCCCAGTCAAATTGTCCTCATTGCATTTTGAAGTGACTTCCCCCAAAACTAATTCGTTCCTCTCTTTCTCTCTCACCCATGTACGTGTGCATGCATCGATGTTTGAGTTCAATGTGGTTTGACATACGCTACAGGTGAGCTAGATTATTTTGTATCGTACACAAAAATTACTCACATGTATAAAATTGCGTGAAGTGTGTGTGCGCTATTTTGCAGGCTATTTACTAATACTAACGCAAGGACTTTATAGCATACTTGATAAATGTCTAAGTTCGTTGGTTTAAGTTCACGATGGGTAGATAATAAACCGTCCATTGATGGGGTAACTACCTTGTTGCATCAGAAATCAAGTTTTCGTTCCTCTTTATATGGACGTAAAACAAGATTGCGTACGCGGGTATAAAATTAGTGTCAGGGGGAAATGGAAGTGTGGATTGAAGTCAGTTGAATGAAGAGGCAGATTTGTATTCATTAGTCGCGTCAGTTGAAATAACCACTGACTGGACTAGTTCACCAGTTATCCTCGCTAGTCAACGTTAGTCAATTCATTTTCTACTCAAGTCACTTTTTGTTGGCGGCGACTGCCGAATCATTTCTAGTCGAAACGAAGCTACGGAGAGTAGAGTCGGTCTCCATATTTCACCTTCGAAGATTTCGGGCCCTGGTTGTTGATGAGTTAATACAGATAAAAATTATCAGCATTGCATTTTTTTAAATATGATAAGAATGACAAGGTTTGTCTTTTTTGTATCAAAACATGAAAAAGTCACTCGCCGGGCAGAAATATGAGTCGAATGAGGAGGTCATCGCCGCCACTTTGCAGACCTCGAGAAAACGTATTTTTCAGATGGAATCAAGAAGTTGGCATCGCTGGGTCAAGTGTATCTTAAAAGGAGACTATGTTGAGGAATATATCGTCATTTTTCCAAAAAAAAGTTTTTTTTGTAGGCTAAGTACTTATCGGACTGCTCTCGTATTTTGTAGCATCATTTGGTGAGAAAGTTTCGCCGTTTTTCGTGTTTTTCGTGTTTTTTTTTATAATAAAAAGAAGATTCCCCCGCCAGATTCAAGTTCGTATCTATGGGTGAATTTCGAAAGTTCAAGATTTGCCAAGGTTGTTTGCCAAATCATAAAACACGGTTATTGTCACAAACAAAACTATGGGTGTAAACTGTGCAAAGAAGAAAGCCTAAGAAAACGCGCGCTTTCCACAACACTCAAAGGACCTATGAGGTTTTGGCAAGATTTGGCGAGTTGGCACTACAGCCGGGAGATTGTACAGTTCTATCGACGAGAATTTAATCGAATCGAATGTGGAAGCTTAAGAAGATTGGTAATAAGGCTTGGAACACTGCATAAATGGCCAGATTTTGGATCAAACTTGTCAAAGAGGTTGATACTAAAGAATTTGAATAATATTCTTGTATGAAAGTGCAATAAAATATATTTGCTTTAATCGGTTAATCTTCTTCTTTTTTTATTCTATATTTTAGAGGCTTTCAATCTCCTGGTTCACCTCGGGTTAACATTCTTGCTATGTCATTCGATCTATGATTTAGAAGTCCGTACGGATTCTTAGGTGATTATGCTTAATGAGCAAGATCTTACACAGTGTCCAATATATTTTCATACAAATCCAAACTTCTTTTTTTTTCACATGAGTTATCCAGATTTTATTGGTTATTGTTTTAAATGAAAGATAAAATTATGTTGATCATACCCAGAAAAAAATTGCAACCTCTTTGCAACATTTTTTCAAGAAGTTTATATTGAAACAGCTGAGGAGGACCGAGATCGTGGCTCCTTTGCATTTCTTCCAGAATTTCAATGTGATGTTGAAATCAGAAAACTAACTTACATTGAGATTTTTGACGCATTAAATAAGCTTGATGTCTCAAAAGGGCCAGGTCCTGACGGAATTCCACCGGTTTTAATAAAAAATTTGGCATCTGAATTAACTCATCCACTTTTATGGCTTTTCAATAAGTCATTGGAATCAGAAAGGTTTCCAAAAAATATGGAAAAACTCTTTTCTTGTACCTATATTCAAATCCGGTAATAGATCCGATGTAAGAAATTATCGTGGAGTAGCAATTATTTCTTGCATTCCAAAACTCTTTGAAGCCATAATAAACCAAAAACTTTTTCAACAACTAAAGACACGAATTACGAATAAGCAACACGGTTTTTTCAAAGGACGATCAACAACAACAAATTTGCTGGAATTTGTCACATTCACTTTGAATGCAATGGATAATGGTAATCAAGTTGAAGCTCTATACACTGACTTTAGTAAGGCTTTCGATCGTGTTGATATACCATTACTGCTTCTTAAACTTCAAAAAATAGGGATAGAAGTCAAGCTATTGAAATGGCTAGAATCATATTTGACTGACCGCACGCAAATAGTAAGGTTTAATAGGAAGATTTCAAAACCAATATTTGTTACATCCGGAGTTTCTCAAGACTCTCATTTGGGGCTGCTTTTGTTCATTTTATTTGTTAATGACGTTTGCGTTTTTCTCAACAATGTTAAGGCACTTATCTACGCAGACGACATGAAGCTGTATATGGAAATAAAGAATGAAGAAGACTCTCAGACATTCAAAAATGAAGTTGACTTCTTTTATAATTGGTGCACTAAGAGTTTATTACAGCTTAAGGTTAGGAAATGCACTTTGATGACTTTTACAAGAAGAAGAACACCATTGAACAATGGTGTTAAGCTGGGAAATCAACCCATCAGTAGATGTCAACGAGTAAGAGACTTAGGCGTGGTCTTAGATTCGAAACTAACACAATACAAACATTGTATCTTACATACATCAGATCAATTCTCGAATACTGTAGTATTGTATGGTCCCCCTACATCACTTCACACGAAGACAGTACTGAATCTGTACAAAAACAATTTTTATTATTTGCACTTCGTAAACTAGGCTGGTCTTCATACCATCTCCCTCAATATGAGGCACGTTGCATGCTAATCAATATGAAAGGCTTAAAAGAACGTCGGAACTCTGACATGATTCTATTTATTATTGACATCATATCACAACGAGTGGACTCAGAAGAAATATTATGAAACCTGTTACGCACCGATTAGGCACCTGAGAAACCCTAGCATTTTCTACATAGATTACCGAAGAACGAATTATGCCAAATATAGTTCTATTAATCGTATGATGAGCCTCTGTAACGAACACAGTGAAATAATTGATGTAACCATGTCAAGGTCAATGCTCAAAGACTATTTGAATAGAATAAGATATAGTTAAATTTCACTGTAATACTTGGGCAGCATATTTAGTCTACGCTGGTTTGACGAAATAAATAAATAAATAAATAAATAAAATTTTGATTATGTAACTTGTAAAAATCGTCTTTTGAATTAAACGGATAAATTATCCAGCCAGCTCTCTTTAGTTTTTTTTAGTTTTAAGTAAGTAGTTTTAAGTAGTATTAAGAATGTATTGGTCTACAATTTCGATAGACGACAGTAAAAATAAAAATTTATAACATATACTTCGGAATAACACCGCCTTTAACCTTTTTAACTAGCTTCAAATCCGTTGCAGGCGGCGCGCACTACCGGTCGGACTCGATTATATACAGACTCGATTAAACAATATTGTATATTAGTATACAATTTTGTGTTCGATTATATACAGTTTGAAAAAAAAATATATTCCAGATATGATTTATTTCAGGAAAAAATGTAACCTTCCAACGTTAAGGTGAAATTAAAATGGATATTATAAGTACGGTAGTGTAGAAACCGTGATTTGGAGGATTTTGCTTGAATTTTCCACAGTAATTGTTTATACCGATATTGCAGCGATATTGAGAAAGATAGAAGTTGGATGGAAGAACAAATTGTAGAGCGGTTACAGAGCTTTAATTTGATTAATAAAAACAATCAAGTTATTAGCAACATAATTGTCTTACGTAGCGTACTTTTTGATGTAGAGCCAGTTTGAGGGAATAGAGTTCGAAACAAAAAAAAAAAGTTCTGTAACTCTGTCATTGTTCAAATTCGAACATATGCATAGAAAGATTGTTTTCATCAAATATGATTGTCTATCACCTCCTGAGAGAATCTGTATATTTTTTTTCATGTGAGAATGATGTTTTCTGACTTTAAGGGAATTAATCAAAAACTGAATTCTTGTTTTATATTCAAAAAATGAAAAATATATGCATATAAAACGAATAAAAACATCTTTTTTGACTCGATTATATACAGTGAGAAAAAAACCATAATGTATATAATTGAGTCCGCTTTGCAATCGAATTCTGTATATATTCGAGGCAAAAAAAATTTTTTTTGTTAATATTTGTTTGTTTAGTCACCACGGAAGATAGACGGCTTGCCTCCCTTTGTCTTGTGAGTGCTGCAGCTGGTTTTGAGTGGACTGTATGTTGGCCTCTCTTGAAGCCGGTCTGGTTTCTGCTGGGACCTAATCGGTGTCCAAAAGGGAATACTGTGGTTCAGTTCCATCAGTGGATTCGAGAAGGCCCGGATTGATGATGAAAATAATCAGGGGAACAAGGGATTTTAACCCATTAACGACCAAGCTGTAAAAATTATTTTTTTGACGAAAGCCATTGGTGTAATTTCGATTATTGACGCTAAAGGAACTCCAATGTTCAAGAATTATTTTTTTCCCATCTTCCATTTTCCGGGAAATTGGCCGAAACCCGCACTTTTTTGCAAGTATAAACTGCGATCTAAAAGTCACTTTAATCAGCAAATATACGTCATTCATAAATGCATCAATTTTGGATTCCGGGGAGAACAAGAACAGGAGAATGGAGGTCTCGAAGTGTAAACCCAAATTAATCCACCTAAGGTAAAATGTTGCATTTCTTAATTTGTAATTTTAACTTATTACTGGCAGGCTTTTTCTTTCAAACGAAAGTATATGCTGTTATTTTTATTGTTAACTGTGGAGAAATGTCAATGCTTAAAAAATAGTCTCCCCATTTGTCCATTTCCCGAAAAAATCTAACATTTTCCAAAACCAGCAAAGTACCAGAGTACTCCACATAAGAAATTCTACTGGCCGCCATCACCTAAGGTTATTACGGACAAAAAATCATACAGATTTTCAATAATATTTGCTAAATTAATCGATATTTGCAAACATTCACAATTGAAAATGCAAGAAGAAATGAGAAACCTTCCGTCTTCTAAAGTAAACAAATTATAATGCGCAGCGGAGGATAGATATGTTGGTGTTGATTCAGCAGAAAAACAGGAAGTGGGTTATATCTATGGTATAACCGCAAGGGTGACGTAGGACTATCGTTGATTTAGAGATAATTTGTTTGAAGTTGAATGTAAATCTATTCTGAATGAATGAATAAATGAATATTTGAGGAACTTCGAAAACGAGAGCGTTACGTTGAAAGCTCAAGGTTTTATGCATCCAATATTGGATACAAAAAATCTTGTTCTGAAGAATAATCTTCAGAAGCTTTCCTGCTAACTGCACTTGGTTGACAAATCACGAAACCAAATGTATGTGGTCGCATTATTATATGGATAGAAAACATTAAAATAAACTCGCATGAATATATTTTTCAATTCCCAGGGGAACTGGCAGATTATTTTTCAGCAACTATTAGATTTTTCCAGATTTTCCTCGATACTCGAAGCCCTCCAGTGGTTAATGCTAACTCGATAACCACCTGTTAATAGCACTTGATTGAAAAATATTTGGTCACAGTGTTACATGGATAGAAGACATTAAAATAAACTCTTTCGCATGAATGTATTTTTCAATTACCAGGGGAACCGGCAGATTATTTTTCAGCAACGATTAGATCTTTCTGGAATTTTCTCGATGCTGAATGGCATCCAAACGAAAATGCTCCTTTCAGTTTGGCCTGCAAAAAAACTTTTCTGAACTCTAATCCATCAAATTTGAAGCCCTGAAAAGGGCCGTTGATTATATGCTAAGCTAATATAGCACGCTCTCCTCGGATTCGACGGGCCAGCTGAATGTCCATGATGTGATGCGTTTTGCGTGGATAGCACACAAATTGGTATCTTCGAATAGGCCTCCTGCAGCGTCATAACCGCGGAACTTTGGAAGCGCAAGTCGGTTTTGAAGTCCTAAGCAATTCCACGAACCAAATGCTGCAAAGGTAGCTTACGGATCAGTAACTCGGTCGACTTCTGATAGCGACGAATTTCACGCAAAGTTCCCGGTCGATAGCGATGTGGCTTATTCACGCTTCCTGCGGCTGGTGCGCATATCCGAGCTGCTTTCGTGGTGCCTCACCACCGAAAGACTAACGAGATGTCTGCTTGGTCCCAAACAAACGAGTCCTCACGGTGCGAGAGTAGAGTAAGAAATGAACGAAAGCAAAGGAAGCGTCATTTTATAAACCATAAAAGCATAGAATGTAAACCCCACCCTTATTATATTCGTTGCTTACCCTGAGAGAGAAAAGAATAACATCGAAGTAAGTATACAGTAAGCTTGTATAATAAAGAGGGTGGGGTTTACATTCTGTACTTTTATGGTTTATAAAATGACGCTTCCTTTGCTTTCATTCACGGTGGTAAGGCACCACGGTGGATATGGATTTCATAATAAAGAATATAAAATATATGACATTATGTAGTGAATATATCCCCATATCGAAGAAATCACTTTGATGAAACTGCATTATGAAATTATTTGTGTACAAATGCCGCAATCGATAGTCGACTCAAATTTGCGCTGGGTAATTTCCTCGGAGGACTCGATTCTTCCTTTGAGCATTGATAATCTCTTTCTGGCAAGACGAAGTTTTCGAAAGATAAAATGAAGATGTTTTCTGCCAATTTCCTTCAACCTCCAAACATTTCTTTCTCCCGTTTGTCGTTTTTGCGTTCGCTAATCCTTTCTCACAATACCCATTTCTCGTTTGAGAAATTGTTGAGTAAACATCGTTTGCCAGTGCGCGTAAAGCGGGAATTCCTTAAGATTCATTGCACCTCTAATAAATTCCCGAAAGACGTGGTCTTACGTTGATCGCACTTGATTGAAAAATCCAAAACGAAATGTATTTGGTCGCAGCATTATATGAGTAGGAAGCAAATAATCGCTCGGAAATTACATGATTTTCGCGATGTGAAACATTTTCTGTTTTTCATGTTATGCATCCTATATTGGATACGGAAAATTTTCTACTGATGGGGAAAAATAATATTCAAAAGCTTTCCTGTTAATTGTGATTGATTGAAAAATCACAAAACCAAATGTATTTGGTTGCAGTGTTATATGGATAGAAAACATTAAAATAAACTCTTTCGCATGAATGTATTTTTCAATTCCCAGGGGAACTGGCAGATTATTTTTTTCAGCAACAAGAGTCCGCGCGTGTAGGTGTGTGTGTGGCGGCTGCTCCGATGTTTCAAACGGAACCGTGGCATCACTCTCCTCCTGATGGATTCCCTTCTGGTCTAAGGTACACA